>NC_051862.1:201084806-201429806 GCF_015732765.1 Culex quinquefasciatus
ATTAATTCCTAAATTCCTAAATTCCTAAATTCCTAAATTCTAAATTTAAATTCAAAATTCCCAAATTCCTAAATTCCCAAACCCTTAATTCCTGAATTCTCAAATTCCCAAATTCCTAAATTTAAATTCTCAAATTCCCAGATTCCTCAGATTCTCCAAAAATCCCAATTCCCAAATTCCCAAATTCACAAATTCTCAAATTCTTAAATTTAAATTCCCAAGATCCTAAACAAATTCCTAATTCCCCAAACATATTCCCAAAATCACATTCCCCCACCCCAAATTCTAAATTCCCAAATTCCCAAACTCTCAAATTCCTAAATTCCTTAATTCCTTAATTCTCAAATTCTAAATTCCCAAATCCCTCAATCCTCAAATTTTAAATTCCACAATTCCTAATTCTGATTTTCCAAATTCCTTAATTCTCAAATTCCCAAATTCCTATATTCCTAAATTCCCAAATTCCCAATTTCTTAAATTCCCAAATTCTCAAATTCCCAGATTCTTAAATTCCCAAATTCCAAAATTCTTAACACACACACACACACACACACACACACACACACACACACACACACACACACACACACACACACACACTCACACAAAGATTAGTTATTAAATTAATTATGTATTATTTGCCTCAATAAATAAAAAAAACGAATCAACTGTTTTACTGAACCAAAGAAATATCCAACGGTCAATTCAAAAACCAAAACCAACGGTCAATTCAAAAACCGATTAAACCGTTCGGGATGGCTGCGTGCGTTTTGTTTTGAACCAGGCGTCACCAACCGTAACCACTCAAAATCAACAACATTGTTCTCGATTTTGTTGCAAATGTTACCGGACGACTGATCGACAACATTCTGAAACGAATTTCAGAACGAATCGAGAACAATGTTGTCGATTTCCCGGACAGGATTTCTATCCGTGCGTTAGCCGGTTTAGCGTTCAAACGCTTCACCGACGTAACGACCAAATCTTCAGAAGATTTGCGTTTACCTTTGTTTTGACGCATTTTGCAAGCAAAGTTCTCTTAAAAAGATGGTTTCGTTTGTAAAATACAACAAAATTTCAGGCGGGGTTAGTCTTGAAAAGACTGTTTAGAATTTTGGAAAATAACTCAGGTAGTCTTTAAAAAGACTGTGAATTTTGTTTTGAAATAACTCTGAGCTTAGGTAGTAAAAAATACCGCAGCTCTAGTGTCCGTTCACCACGAAGGTTCGCAAGACACTGTTTCACACGTGTTTGCAAATTGGTTTACATATTTTGCATAAATCTTCCATCTTTTGAAAGAAATGTTGAAACATATTTTTTCTTTTGTGAATGCAATTATTATTACTTTTTTGTTATTTGTTATTTGAACGTGTACTTACTGGACCCACAAATTTATTAATAGCAAATAATAGATTTAAAAGAACTATTGACATTATTTTGTAAAGAATAAGACTATTGCTGTGCACCACAGCTTTTCTGCCTTTTCAAGAATTTTCTTACAAAAGAGCGAAAACTTATGTGCTTACAACTTATGCTAGGGTAGTCAAATTTCCAATTCAGTTCGTGCTCATTGGAAAGGTCTTTTGATTGCCAATCTAATGACAGATCGCATGATAGTTCTGGGCAACATTTTCATCAAAACATCTGAGATCCGGCTTCCAAAAAGTGTATAAATATCACTTAAGTGCTCATAACTTCTGATAGGGTTATCAGATCTTCAATGTATTGTACGCGTTGGAAAGGTCTTTCGATTACCTATCCAACGACAGGTCCTGATAGATCCTGACAATGTTTTCTGTTAAAATATCTTAGATTCGGCCTCCAAAAATGCTTAAATAACACTTAAGTGCTTATAACTTTTGATAGGGGGTCAGATTTTCAATGTAAAAAAATACTCTTCTGAAAATGTATAACACTATTTTTACAATCTTCCGAACAACTTTTGGAGTTCTTAACTAAACTGAAACCCCAAAACGGATCGAATGAGGCCAAAACGGACAAAATCGGTTCAGCAAATGTCGAGATAATCGAGTAATCGAGACACACACAGACACAAGGTCTTTTTGCAAATTTTTATGATTGCTTATATAATATATTGCGTTACGTAACATATTTTTTCTTCACACTCCCCCAATTTTCGTAACATCTCGTAACAGACGCCGACACCCCCTCCCCCCTCCCAACTGCGTTACGTAATAAAAGAACGCTCCTTTATAAAACAAGTAGCAAATTTTAAAAAAAATCCAGCACGAGTCGTACATTTATCCAACGAGGTTTATCGAGTTAGATAAATATAAAGATTTCTGAAAACTTACATTTTTTGAAATCAAAACAATATTGAAAAGTGTTACGTTTTGATAAAAGTTCTAAAAACAACAACTTTTGAGCACCCGATTTAGTGCTGAAAGTAAAACTTTTCAGCCCTCGCATTACTTTCAGATTTTGTTACTTTTTGGCAGAGAAAAGTAAGCCGTTCGACAGCGACTGGTAAAAAAAAGTTTATTGTTTTTTCACCTTCTAAATTTTTGGAGAAATTTTGAAGGGAGAATGAGTGACAACATCTTGAAATTATGTTTGCATTGGCAATACACAATACAAATATTTTTTATTTTTTTTTCTTAAACTGTTTTCAAAACTACATCATTTCATTGAATAGTTGAAAAAAGCGAGAGGTCCTTTTTGTTTTTATTTTCAATTTCCAGTAAATTTTTCTGCAAAAACACACATTTGACAGAACAAAACGGAGATTTCATTTAAATTAATCAAAAGCTATAAGGTTAAGTTTGCATCAATATCCAAATCAGCCAGCTTTTCATCAAAACCCCTTACCATGACTTATAACTCTTTCCAAATCCCATCCTAATTCTCCAAGCTAAGCACATTTTCACTTTCCATTAAAATAAAATAAAAACTCACCAGCAAATTTCAAATGAAAACCTATAAACATCACATTTGCGAGTGGTGGCGTCGTGGCCGCGGCTCAGCCGCAAAGACGATTTTTTTATTTTATTTTTATGATCAACAACATTATCATCATCTCCTCAACTTGCGTCTGGTCACACTCGACTCGGTGGTCATCAACGATCTGAGATGCTCAGAAGCAGCACATCTTTAATGGACGTCTTACTCGACGAGTTCCGTAAGAGAGTTTTATTTCCGAGGAATGGAGAAATATTGACACCGTGGTGTGGTGTGAGGAATAAAACGGGTGCTTTTATGCTTGTCCATTTTTGCATAAAATTGGAGTGTAACTTTTGATTTATTTTTTAAACCTTTTTACGAGCAGGGGTGTGATTTTGGGATTGTTTTGCGGTAGTTTTAGAAGCTCGAGAAATGGGTCAGCTAGTTTAAGGTAGAGACCCTAAATAGGGAGACTGGTCTAAGCTTGTTAAATCGATCTGGCAACGTATGTTTTGAGCTTGGCAACACTGATAAGTTTTGCTGGGCGTAAAGGCAAATGCTCGTTTGGATACGTCAAACTCGCGTCTGTTTGGGTACGTCAAATTCACTTCGTCCAGTCTCCCTATTTAGGATCTCTAGTTTGAGGGGGTGATGCTGCAGTAAATTTTGTTTTATGTGACAGTTGGGCGATGTTTTCGCGAACTTTACTGTCATAAGGATATCTTGATTGTTGAATTATGTAAATCTTTGCTCGAGCGTCATAAAGGAGCTGATTTGAATAGCTGTCAAACAAAATAAACGACATGTAATTTGATGAGATCATCACAGATTGTGATCGTCTACCGAATAGTATTGAGAAGTCCTTCAAAGTTTATAAATCATTTCATTTTTATCCGATTATGTGTTTATTCTTGAAAGTTATGTTAATTCTCATGGTTCAACATCGAAAGTGTTGCCCAACAGACAGCTCTTGAATTAGCAACTCAAAACAGTTAATCGGCGGACAAGCAAACTCATTCAAAAGTTATCAAATTACATTGCCCAGCATTTGGCCGACTAAGCAAAATTCCACTTAGTGTATTTGAGCCTATGTTTGGACTGTTGAAAAACACTCAATTTTTTGCCTAAAAATAAGACCATCAACCCTTACAGCGAGGGGCACTGGGCACTACCGAGAACCATTCACACAGTACATAAAAATAAGCGCAGAGTTGTTCTATTTTTAAGCGGGCAAAATCGCGCTCACGCCTGTCCAGACAGAACATTATCAGCCCGCAAGCCGTTTTCGAAGGCGGCTGTTGATTACACAGCTCCAGTAGGGTGCCCAGAAAAAAAAAACGACTGTGCATCTGTGCAAATTTTGAGCAAAATCGGTTGAGATTAACCCATTGATCACCGAGCCTGAAGCTGGTGAATTTTTTTTTCCTGCAAAAATGACATTTTTAAATCGCTGATAACTTTTTAGATTCAAGTTTTACAGCTTTGGTATGTTCTACAAAGTTGTAGAGCATTACATTTTCAATGAGAATCTCACTTTTGGGAAATTTTGATGGAAGTAGCGCACCGTAAGAAAATTGGGTTTTTCATACATTTTTTCGGTATGAATGGGTAAATGTTGATCGATTTTGCTCATATTTGGCCAAGAGTCCTAAAATAGCTCAATGGACAATATTCAGCTTGCGGAGCGAGATTTTGAGAGAAGTCCCATATTCTGGACACCCTAAGTTCCAGCCGCCGCCGCCGCAGTCATGACTTTATTCACCCGATTTTGCACCGCCACTCTGGACTGGCAGGCAGGAAGAATACGAGGTCTTGTCCGGTCAGAACTTGCTCAATCTTGAACGTGTTAGTCACTGAGAAAGTGCGGTATTTTGTGTTCTTTTTAAAGCGTTGCTTTACTTGCAACTAAAAGAAAAACTTAATATTTGTTGCAAAAATGTCCAGTTTAGTTGATATGACTTTCTGTTTAAAAATCAGTTAGGTTCTGAAATTGTTCAATATGTTTAAGGGTGCACAGCAACCAAAGAAGTTGTTGTCTTCTTATTCCAAAATTGTCAAACTTACGGACTCAATCCTGCAAAAAATTGATTGTAAAAATCAGGGATGGAATAATCGCCAAAAAAACATTTTCGCTTGCGAACTTTCTTCACCCGCGAAAGAGAGAGGAGGCAAATCACGCACAAGAAAATCGCTCCCGAAATTCTCCAAGGAAATAAATCTGCTGATGATTTTTTATGAATTTCCTTGTCAGCACCACTTAATAATGTTTATTTCACTTTGTTTACACACATTGCCCATCTACAAAACGTGATAGGTCATTTTTCGACGTGTGACGTTACACTTGCAAGTGTAGTAGTGAAAAAGTTATTCTGCCGAATAATCAAGATGATGATTTTTTTGGATTCTTTTTACCGATCTTTCGTGCGCGAGAGGAGAGCTATGCTCCCTTCGGATTTTTTTCTCTTGATGAACGTCTAGAGATTTTCTTTTGATGATGATTATTCCATCGCTGGTAAAAATAGTCAAATTTTGTTGTAAATTGTTTTATAGCTACATTAGGGGATGAATAAAAAATAACATTAATTGTTCCCGTAAGATAAAAAAATCATGGTGCAAAAGCTCTGGTTGATGTGCACCGTTAAGTTTTGAGTAATATTTAAATTTGGACTGGAGCCCGCAACCATTCGCGGGTAAACACGACACGCTAGCCGCCTGCATCCTGGAAGGTCGCTTCACACAGCGATAAAAATACCTAGGGGAACCGCATCTGATTCCAGCGTGCCTCTAATGTTGCCATATCAGCACTTTGACGTTCAATTACAGCTCATTAAACGCGTTTTTTAAATAGTTTAATAGGAAGTGAGCAAGCAAGTTTCTATAAACTGTTTTCCAAAATAAGTTGTTTAAATAGTGAAAATCAGCAAATTGGATGGAGTTAGGAACGAGTGCTTAACCTGCCAAACATACGAGAATTTCCCCTACATGGTGAATTTCTTTGCCTACTCTGTTCGTCGACTCGAGTCACAAAAAATATGCTCAGAGAGGAGACAATCTAACATTCGCGGCGGTCTTTTGACCTGCAATACCACATTTTGTCGTCAACTAAAATCTGACATGGTGGAAATTGCTGCAAAATGTGTCTTTGATGTTGCATTATCAACAAAAAATCAAAATATTTTTGATAACATTGATCTCAAACAATTTCTTGAATGATCAAAGCAAAGCCGATCGCAGAATATTTTAAGTTGGCTTTGAGCGACATACCGCAATCGGTTTCTCTGAGTCAATCGCTGTACTACCCGATTGGAGTGAGAGGGAGAGCAAAAGAGAGAGTTTGTAGTAGCGATTCCTGTGGATGTGACAAACGGTAAAAAATGATCAAAACCGTTTTGCATCGCGTTCGATTTGCGCTCACGAGTGAAAAGGTCTGTTTTGAGCAATCAGGACCCTTGTTTGCTTCATATTCAATTTGAAATTCAGTATTAGGGGGACAGGGGGTGATAAGGGAAAACTGTGATTTCTCAACCATAACAGCATTTCTGTGAAAGAATTTCGTTAGATGTTCATAAATAACTATTATTCAACGTCATCCAAGTGAAACAAGTCTTTAAAAACCTCAAAATTGTTTAAAAATAACAGATTTCTAATAATATTTTTGATTCATTTCGAACAACAATGCGGGGCAATATGCACCGCAACATTGGGGCAAAATGCACTACAACAATGGGGCAAAATGCATCACAACATGGGGCAAAATGCACTGGCTAAAAGCAGTTTTCACTAGTCACCACTAGATGACACCGCTGTTTTTACAAAGGAGCTTCACAGCGGTGCATTTTGCCCCGACCATGCTTTTTGCAGAAAATTTAATTAAAAATGCATTTTTTGATGTTTTTGGGCTCATCTATCTACACAATAATGAAGATTATGGCAAAAACTATATTCCTCAACACTTAAAATAACAATAAATGCTTTTTATATTGTCCAAAAATCATAATGAAAGTTCAATGAAAATTAGATGAAAACAAAACATTTCAATGTTTTGCAAATAACTTAAGCTGTTTTTAAACCACGATGCTCAAATTTTTCCAGCATGGTTTTGGAATGTTAAGCTTCCAATTTCTATGATTTTCCCCCGGAAAATTCTTCTAAATACAGAGAAAAGCAGGGGGTGCATTTTGTCCCAGGGGTGCATTTTGCCCCGGGGGTGCATATTACCCCCTCTCCCCCTATGAACTACACAGAGCAAAGTTAGTTTCAAAATCGTAAACAAACGTTCAAGAAATTGAGAACCACGATCAAACCTTTAATTTTTTTTCACGATTTTCGCAACTTATTTTTCTCCTTCTAGTGAAATGTATATTAAATTATTTTTTAAATATTTTTCCTATGGAGACTTAGAAAATCCTGTCCAACTCTTTAGTTGAACCACTCCAAGCATTTAGTACATGTTTCCATCGGCTGTTTGTTTCTGCAACATAGTGCTAAATATTGCACGTTCATATGCCGTCTCAACCACCATACCAGCAGATGTTGACTCCTTGAACAAACGATCCCCGATGCCGCCCCCGGGTCATTCGTGAAGTTTACAAATTGTAATGCGAGAACAAATTAAATTCAATTGCCGGGCAATTGATTGTAATTTATTGGGGAGGGCAGCTATTTTGTTGCACCTTTGATATCTTAATTTAGGTCTGCCTGCATTCGTGGACACACTTGAAGGCTTGACAAATCGTTTGGAATCGTGTGTGAATTAGCTAGAGAATATATTATTTCAACCTGGAGCCATTCACATCGTTGAAGGTCATCCAGGTTGAAGCCCCGGGTAGACCGTGTGACCTGACTCATAATCCTACCGTTTTGCGCCTTTGATTCTGGGGAAAATTTTCTCCAAACTCCGAGTTGATAATGCTCCCATTAGAATCTCGGTCACGTTCCGATTTTTCGGGCTGGGCCAACCTGTCGAAGAAAGAACGTTGTGATGTCCTTTACGGATGTTGTTGGCCGCTCTGCGTAGCAGATACGACGGATTTCTTGGGAGAAAACTTCTCTGCTCAACAAGGCAAAGGTCGAACCGATTTTCGGGGCCAACTGCAGCAGCGGCCGTAGCTATGAGGAACGACTCTTGAAGACGTCGCTGGAATTTTTATTTGATTCGGTCCTTTCTCCGAAAAATGTCGATCCGTTGGCCCAGCATAATCACATCGATTGTTCCGACCCCCTTGGCTGGGGGATGGAGTACAAGATGTCTCTTCTGCGAAGCTGAATGGGAGTGATATTGTGTGCGAGCAAGTCCGGAATCTGGATAAATCGTACAAAATTCGTGGTGTTTTGACACACCCCGGGACGTGATAAGAGTGCCCTAACAAGGAGCTAATAATGTGGGGTCGGGACGTGAGCGATGGCGATGCTGGGGTGAGGTTTCCATGTTCGATTGACTTTTGAGAGAATAAAAAAAAAGCTTTTCATTCAGAAACTTTTTTTAATTTGAGAATGTCAATTTCAAAGCTGGAAACAAAATTTCCCACAAGCATTAACTCTTCCCTGGAATCTACTGTGAGCTCCATCTCACTTCAAATTAGTACGACCGGTGTGGTGTGTTTCGTAATCAGAAGACACGTGTCACAGCAGCGCCGCATCGCTTCGAATCATCGAATCGATGCGCCTGATCTAAGCTCGTTCAGCTGGAAATGAATTTGTTTTTCGTTTGAATGTGCCATGTTACCCAACCATACTAACTCCCTGTGATGCCAACCACCGAGAGAGCTAGACATCGTTGGAACCAGGTTGGAAACGGTGAAAAAGAACTCCGACGAAGTCGACTCCGGGTGAAATTCTACGCAACATAATGATGATATATGTTGAGAATGCTAATGGGCCGGCACCTCTTTCAGGTCCCCCCTCATGGAGTGGCACCATAGGTTCAGTTCCCTTGAAATTTGTGTGTTGTTTCACAGGTTTTTTTCATCTCGTTTTGCATACATATGACTGTGAGTGTTTTCCATTCCCCCCCCCCCCCTTCTTCCCTCCCTCAGTTGGTTGGAATCATCATCACAGTCGAAAGGGCTGATGGACCACCCTTCCACCTGCAAAGGCCAATGAGGCACGAGACTGTTGAAGCTTTTTTATGCGCTCGATTCGGTATCAAGAGGGAGGGCGGGCATCATCAGCATCACTGATGTGTAAAAATCCAATCTGGTTCTGTCAGTCAACTTGTCACAGACGGTCGGGGCACACCCTAGACGACGAACCGACCTGCTGCTGCTTCTTCTCTCGAGATCATCAACATTTTTTTATGCAACGCTGCACGTGCTGTTCATTACTGATGAGTTGGGGAGATTTTATCAGTTGGGAATTTGCTATGGATTTCGAGGGAGATGCATCTCTATCGGAATGTATTGCAAATTGGTGGATGTCGATGGCAATTTTATGATAACAAAATTGATTTATGAAGATTTTCAGCGATTTAACATCAAATAGTCAAGCCAAAAAAATTGATCTTTATAAACTTTTATTTATTAGCGGCTATAATTTTAAGAAATTTTCAATTTTGTAAAAATGTTGTAAATAGACTAGAGCGTTCAATTTCTCGTCCCGGGAAAAAAATTGTGTAGGGGGACAGGGGGTAATATGCACCCTTTAAGGGAAAACTGTGATTTCTCAACCATAACAACATTTCTGTGAAAGAATTTCGTTAGATGTTCATAAATAACTATTATTCAACGTCATCCAAGTAAAAAAAGTCTTTAAAAACCTGAATTTTTTTTTAAATAACTGATTTCTAAAAATATTTTTGATTCATTTCAAACAACCATGCGGGGCAATATGCACCGCAACAACGGGGCAAAATGCATCACAACATGGGGCAAAATGCACCGGATAAAAGCAGTTTTCACTAGTCACCACTAGATGACACCGTTGTTTTTACAAAGGAGTTTCATAGCGGTGCATTTTGCCTCGACCACGCTTTTTGCAGAGAATTTAATTAATAATGCATTTTTTTATGTTTTTGGACTCATCTATCTACAGAATAATTAAGATTTTGGCAAAAATATATACCTCAACACTTACATTAACAATAAATGCTTTTTATATTGTCCAAAAATCATAATGAAAGTTCAATGAAAATTAGATGAAAACACAACATTTTAAAGTTTTGCAAATAACTCAAGCTGTTTTTGTACAACGATGCTCAAATTTTTCCTGCATGGTTTAGCAGTTTTAAGCTTCCAATTTCTATGATTATTTCCCCGGAAAATTCTTCCAAATACCGAGAAAAGCAGGGGGTGCATTTTGCCCCGGGGGTGCATATTACCCCCTCTCCCGCTATAAATTTAGAAATTTCCCGGGAATTCCTGAAGTTCAAGCGAAATTACACATATTCTCAACTTTTTGCTCTGAAAAAATTAATAAATGATGAATCTCAACAAAATTTTGTTAATTCTATTAATTGTTAAGTTCTTTAAAAAGAATTTATCAAATGATCAGAAAATTTCAAATTTGAATTTATTTGATTGAAAATTTATTTTAGACGCATATTGAAATAGCTTAATGAAAATAAACTTTTATGTCGTATATGTACCGTATATACGGAACACATAGAGCTACATTGGCTTTGATCGTCCAGTTTTCACAACGGCGAGTTGGCCGTGCGGGTTGGGGCGCGGACTTAGTAAGCTAGATATAACTATCGCCGGTTTGATATTTTTTGGGATTACAGATATTTTTTTCAAGCGTCTGCCAGATGTAAATTTACACATGTTTAAAGGTAAAATTAAAGCTTTTTTTCGGACATAAAAGATGTACCCCTTTTTAGATGTAATTTTACCATGACTTTTTACTGTGCACAAGTCCCAAATTTTGTAACGTTTCCCAGCCCATCAATCTGGCAATAGGACACTCAATCCATTCGCTCCCAATATCCCGAGCTGTCATCAATTCCCCAACCCAAGTTAACACACCAGTTCAGTTCATTCAACGCCGCCGCCACTTCTTCAATTGGTTTGTTTACATCCGAGCCTATAAATCACCCATTTCCCAACTCAACCAATCCTCACGTCATGCCAATAGAAGAAAAGACGCATGGCAGTAATAAATGCAATAAATTAAGTCACATATGCGTGTGAATATGTGTGTACCGACTAATCTAATCTGCATGATGGCAATAAATGGCAGCCACTTCGTTGTCTTGGAATCCGACATCCCGGGGAACGCCGTCAAAGCGTCTGTGTCATTTGAAATATTCGGAATTTTTGCCCGAAGAAAACCGCGCGCTAATGTTGGCTCGTTTTCACCCGTTTGTGCACTGTGAAAAAATAGTCTGTAATTTTACATGACAGTTCATGTAATTTTTGTTTGTTGAGATTTCACCTTAATTAAGCGAGTGATAAAATTTTCAAAAATATTAAAACATTTCTCACAGTACCTCTAGTGTCCTACTAGGCCGAGAGTTTACAATTAGGGATTAATTTATGGCTTTCATAACGCAAATAAATGTTGCGTCGAGGCGTAAATAGCCTCTCACTCCCTGCTACACCCTGTTTGATGATGATGGCCATAGCTGTCAACCGGAGAAAAGAGACAGTGGTGCGCCGTCTTGTGTATGATTTTTTCATTACCGGCTCCAGAGTTACAGAGGGTGGAGTGAAGAGATGGCTGGACCGTGTGTAAACTTGGCTGGCATTATGAGTTTTTATTTGGATTTATGAATGGTGCACGCGAGCTTCTCACACACCGCGCAAGAAAAGACCCGGGCCAGCAGCATATGAGATACATGTAACGTGATATGCTGCCAAGTCAACATGTTAACAAATTTGTGTGTGTTTGCGTATCGTGGCCCGCGCACGATCGTCGACAAAGTGTAGTTGACACGCGGAGTTGTGAAGATTTGGAGTTTGTGTTTTAAACTTAAGTCAGTAGTTGTGAAATTATCACATCGCTAAATATTATGCAAAGTGTCGCTCCTTGGTTTGTGGTCATCTGAAATGTCGAATGTAGAAATTAATTTTAAAGATTTTCAGCAATCATGAAAACTTTATATTCTGACATTTATCACATATTCATTGACGTCAGATTGTAAAATTAAAAAAAAAACAAATTTTTAACCTTTTAAGTTATAGAATTATGTTTCTCAAAGCACTAACATTGATGTTAATCAAAAAATTAAAATAATACATAGAAAGTCTCAAATCAGCAAAATACTTTAACAACATTCATGTCTGATTTTCTGTGGCAATAGCTTAAGGCTTCGAAGGTAATCTGCATAATCCAATTTCTATGAGATCACAACTATCGGGCGCGAAGTGGCTGCTGAAATGTTTCAGTAAATAGATGCAAAGACGTGCCAATAACGGATATCGTTATCGAAACCATTTAACGGCAAAAGAAATCGCTATTTATGTAAATTTGCCTGCTCCTCATTTTAGGCTATATTGAAATCAATTAATTCCAGGAGTTCTGATTTAAATGTAACACTTCAAAAGTAAAATTTGTTCTAAGCCCCGCATAAAAATATTATGAATTGTTTTAAAAAGATTTTGTGGCCCGACTCTGGTCGGGATCAAAAACAGTTCTCCTAAGAGGAGTGGTAAATAAGCAATAAGTGTAACGAAATGCTTCAAAAACTCCAAAACATGTATGACCTTATCAAAAATATAATATCATATCTTTTGTCGTTTTCCTAGCTAAAATATTGTAAAAGATTTTTAAGGTTAAAAACACTAGCTTCAATAAATTTGAAAAGCAAATGGAAATAAACAAATATAAGTCACAAACGATAAAATTTAAATTAAAACAGTAACGAATTATCTCCAAATCTCAAAACTAGGTTAAAACTCGGGCATTGTTATGCATACACGATAATTAAGAATATTTCAATCTTGATTAAAAACGGTGCTTAATCCACCCTTAGGTGGTTGGTGCCTTCCTCACATTTAGAGGGTACCAAAGGGCGGACCTTTCAGTGTTCTATCAACTTGAATCATCATCCATACCATCAGATTGGGTAGTCAGATCTTTATAATTCAGGGCACTTACATGCTTTTGACTTTTGATAGGGTTGTCAGATCTTTAATCTTTTGAACTCTTTGGAAAGTTCTTTTGATTACCTATCCAACAACAGGTCTCATGATAGATCCGGACAAAGTTTTCATCAAATTATCTGAGATCCAGCCTCTGTAGGGTTCATAAATAACACTTAAGTGCTTATAACTTTTGATAGGGTCGTTAGATCTTCAATCTCCTGAGTTCGATGAAAAAGTCGAATACTGTTCTAAAAATGTATAACATGACAGGGTTTCTTACGAAAACCATCCTTTTTAAATCTTCCGGACTTTTGCTAAAATCTTTTTTTTAGCATGACTTTTGAAGTACTTACTCCAAGACGGATCGAATAAGACCAAAACGGTCCAAATCGGTTCAGCCAGTGCCGAGATAATCCAGTGCAATTTTTTTGATCAACATCGCACCACACACACAGACATTTGCTCAGAATTTGATTCTGAGTCGATATGTATACAAGAAGGTGGGTCTAGGGGGTCAAATTAAGGATTTCGTTTTTCGAGTGATTTTATAGCCTTTCCTCAGTAAGGTGAGGAAGGCAGAAAGACTTTGTTTTTACTAAATGTTTACATCATACATTGTCGTGTTTAAAAAAACTTAAAGTTTGCTGAAAAATATAATGTAATGGAAATTTATTGTTTTAGAGATTTATTTATATTTTCCTATTAATCTTGGAAATAACATTTTAGTAGTTCAAATTCAATAAATTTGAAAAGTGAGCGAAAAAAATTGTAAAAACGACAAAATACAATTTATTTGCTATACAAATTACAATGGATTAATCTCCAAAACTCAATACAAGGTTAAAAGGGGTTAAGAGCATTATGTGTTATGCATACACGAAATAAACAATTCCTTAATTAAGAATATTTCAAACTTGATGAAAAATCTATCTGAGTTGATGTAACTGCTATCTTCAATATTTTTTTGAATCAGGAATTGCTTGGTCTAAGAGTTCACTTAAATATTTATTAAGTCACACATTTAAGATCAGAAGACACTTAGTCTGTGATGCTAGCGATCCTACCTACGCAAAAAATGAACTCAACACTAGCGTTGACAGCTCCCAGACCAATGAATCTCTCTCAAAAGTGGCAACATCTTGTAGCGCCTTAACTCAATGCTATTGTTAATTGGCCGTGAGGTGAATTTATTGTAGTAATCGCAATAAATATCATTTTTGCTGAGTTCAAGCTGAAAATGTCTCCAAAATGCGTAAAGATGAGTAATTTAGTTTCTGTTCGAGTTGCAATCTCTGAAGAAAACCGGTTTCAAGATAACGTCAACTTCTAGACTACATGCAGTTGTCTACACATAGTTTGAGAGCTGAAAAATGCACCATGTCAACAAACCGAGTTGGTCCACCCGTCATCGTAAATCTTCCCGGAGGTTGAGTGATCTCTACAAAGTAGTGGAAGTCATTTTCGACTTTAGTCTTGGTTTGTCATTTGCATAGTCGAAACGTCATCGCGCGGAACGAGTCAAAAGAAAATAATAGTTTAGCCTGTCGTGACTATAATTTGCCAATTTAAAAACTTTTTGGCAATTTCCGAACGAACCACCCACGAAGGAGTGCCATCCTGTCAAACATTTCAAATTCAAATCGCGTGTTTTGCGGTGCTCACCCACATTGACAAACTGTCGGGCCCCTCGAAAAGTGCTGTAATTTTCGGGGAAAAGTTTGGCGCCAAGCGCGCACCCATAAAACCCGTTCCGAGTTTATGGTTTATAACAATCGACTTAGAAGTTCACGGTCGATGAACCGAAAACCAACCAATTTCTACCGCACCACCGACCCCAGATTCCGTACAAAAGCCTAATGCTGCAGTGATGATGGAAATTTACACCATCAAAGTTGGCCGCGACGACATCGAAGATGTCGGCACCACGGTTCTCTTTATGGAGTTCAAAACGGAGGTAATTTTTCATGTAGGTCTGTAAATATGTTAAGCGTATAAGACAAAAAAAAGATTTAAAATAAACGCCGCTCGCCGGCCTATACTACCGGAAGTTCCCCAATGATGTTTACACACGGTCCCGCTGCTGGTTAAGGGATAGAGGGAACGGTAGCCGGTTTTCGGATTCCTTTTGTGTGCTCTCTCAGAAGAAGTGTCAAACATCGAACGACTCTGTCATTTGTTTACTTTCTCTTCACTTTTCTTCGCCTTGCGTTGTTGGACAGTTTTTTCGAGCTGATTGACAGCAGAAACGTGACTATCGGCTATGACGTTTTGAGGGGGGACGACGCGTGGAGCAAATCACATGTCCCTCCGATGCTATCAGTTGAGTCAATATTTACCGCTTAGCGTGTATTCTTCGACGGCGAATGCAACGGGTGAGAAAGTGACAGATCGCCATTTGTCATCTTTTAACGATGTTCAAACAGTGTCTTCTGTTGTGGATGACCCCGCCGTTGTTGAAGAAATTACACATTTGCCCAAACGTTAATCCAACTCTTCGAAAAAGGTGTTCATGATGCTGATGATGACATTGCCCGGCTGGAAACTCGAATCCAGCTAATCGGATCCCGTGTGAAACATGGTGCAGCTCTAATCCCGGGTCTAGGCGTGGGCTAGAAATTACCATTTAAATTAGCTGGATCATTACCGCTGCCAGGGGCCCATTGTCTACACATGCCGGCCGGGCCGCCATGAATGGGAATGTTTTCATTAACCAAATTGCACGGTGATGAGCGCCAGCAGGATATTAACATTACCTGTTTGAAAATTAAGGCAGCTGTCACGTTTTATTTTTGGATAATTTTTAAATTGTTTAATGGTTTTAATAGCTAATTTATCCATGTTAACATGAATTTTAATTAGCAGCTTTCGTCCGGGAAGTGTTGACGTGAATTATTTTCATTTTAATTGTTACAGATGATTAGTTTTAAAATTAGCTTTTAACCTTCTTCGACCTATTTCTTTTCAAATCTTCAATTCGTGTAAGTTCGAGCAAAATTCTCATACTAAACACTCTTTTGAAAAAAAAAAAAAACAATGGGAAAACAGTTGAAAAATATTCTGGATTACCAAACGCTCTAAATAACTGTCTATTTATGTGTTCAGTTTTATATAAACAAACAACATACCACTTTATGGGAAGAGTATGAAGATTGATCTTGGCGGAAATGATTTTTGTTTGTTTTATCTTCAATTAAAAACTCTTGCAAAATTAAAAAATGGCTGATTTTTTTCCTAAACATTGGATGAAAATCATTTACATAGTAATTTTACAGAAAATATCCAAAAATCGAGGGCAAAAAAAATCATTGCTAAAAATGCAAAAAAAAAATCTTTTCAAATTGACAGTTAACTATTCAAAATATAATGTATAACGTTTATTATTTATTTAATATTTTTACAAATTCAAAAATTTGGGATCATAGATCAAAAACAGACACAATACCTTAACAAGTTTTTAATAATAAAATAGCATTTAGTTATACTATTTTCTCAAAAGTTTTAAAAATTTGGCTAAAAATAGAAAAAAGACAATTCTTAACAAAATTTTGGCGAAATGATGATTTTGTTTTTATTTTATTTAATGCATACTGTTTAAAAAATAATGACAACAAGAAAGTAGTTTTGTCTTTAATTGAGTACAAAATAATTAAAATTGTTTGAAAATACTGCCTTTGCTCGTGCCGAGGCCCGTGAATTATCAGTTTTTGAATTCATATCTTTTAAACTCCGTGTTGTTAAAAAACAGCAAAATTTAAATTTTTGACATTTGGAAAAACTTCAGTACAAAGTTGCGCTTAATCCAGCCACACCAAATTAACCAATTGACCCATTAGTACAGAAATAACTCTTCGCTCATTACCTGCAACTGACGAGGTTGGGGATTCCCCAACCGTGGAAAACTACGAAAAAAAGTGTCTTCACACCGCGTCTCGACGTCGGATAGCGTCGCGCACATGTCATCACATAATTAGTGCCAAATTTTACAAACCATTTGACACCGCAAACTCTGTGCGACGACGAGCTTTCAACGCCTACTTGAAGAAGCACACGCCGCGGGAAATTCCCTACGCGCCAAACTAGTGGCAAACTGTCACCAACTGACCACAGACTTGTCAGATGTGACACTCTGAAGAAAAAAAAAATAAAAACCGTCTCAATTTGCTCGACGAAGATGAGTCGCGAGACCAGCTGTAACGATGTTTTGATTGTGGACGCCAATTAAAACTAAATCGCTTCGCTTTGCGAGCGAAAGTCATCGACGTTTCCCTTTTTCCTTGGCAATGTTCCCAGATTTACTGAACTGTGTCAATAGCGAGGCCAGGGCTACCACCACACACTGTCCAAACACAGAGAAGTTCACACTTTCGACCAAGTAGTTTGTATGGACAGTGGGAATCCAGAACGGGACTAAACAAACATCGACCGACCTCAACGAGTTAAAAACCCTAGTGACTTAAGAATACACTCACTAAGTACAGAAATGGCCAACAACCGTTACGGACAGATGTGAGAATGCGAGCAGGATTGTGTGTTGGTGTGTTTATCAAACGGCAGTGATGAGGGTTAAATGAGTGTGAAAAATCGTTGCAACCGAAATGTCTCAACCAGATGGGAAACGAGCATCGCTGGATGTTTGCACTTCGACGAGTTGCTTTATTTTTGCTGGATGATTTATTCTGTTGGCTTGTGCTGATTCTGGACCAAAGGGGTATGAATGGGCGAAAGATTTATTTGTAATGGGGTTTTTGGTCTTTTTGGTTGAACTTGTTTAATAATTAATTCACTTGCTAATTTTTTACAGAAAATCTATTTAAATGTACATGTATGTTAAGTGTTCATGACAACTTTATGTATTTTTATTTATGGAATTATAGAATTGATTTCAAAATTTGTTTTTAATCACAATTGAACCTTTTTATCTGCTTAGCATCAAAGATGATTATTTTTTAAATATTTGTCGGTTGGAATTTGGTTGGATACATCAAATTCTATTTTGGAAATTGTCGAAAAAAGTCTACATCGCACCAGAAAAGAGGGAATTACAAACTTCTCCGTTTCCTCGAGCTTTAGAGTTTAGGTATCAACATTGAAATCATTTGATAAATATGGATTAGTTTTTTGAAAGTCCAATAAACCATACTTTAATTTTTCGCTTTTTGGTGTTTTTGGATACACCTGACTCAAGGCGATTTTCAAAACACCCAAAAAGGAAAAAGTGAAATTATGGTTTATTGTACTTTCCTAAAATAAAAACTCTTTGTATGTTTCTTTAAGAATCATATCTGTTTCTAAAATCTGTGACCCAAATATGGAGACACAAAACATTTAAAAAAATCTGTTCAAAATACATTTCAAATGTTCGACCGATTTATTCTATAATTTTTTTTTTATTTTGCTCTGAAGGTCAAACATAAACATAATTTCTTTATTTGTGTTATTTATTTACTTGTCGATTTTTTATTTTTTTCTAGGTTGATTTGTAACAAAACTTTAATACATCTGGTATTTTCTCTTATAAATAATTTTTTAAGCATCCGAAAGTTAAAAGTTTAGAAATGCTTAAATTTATGTATTTTGAAGAAAGGCAAATGCATATTTTATGGAATTTGTAAAAAAATGTCAATCGATTATAAACTATTAAGAAAAACAGGCAAAATAAATCGTTCATTTTAAACATTTTCATTTTAATGGATAACTTTAAGTTTTTTTTTTGAAAATCTGAATTCTGGGGTCTCAACTAATCAAAAAAAGTTCGATTTTACAAAAAAATTATTGTATAAATCATGTTTCGATATATTTTTTTATAATTTTGAAATTTAGCTTGAAATTTTAAAATCAAAAAAAATCAGAACTTTAAAACAGAGATTTCAAATGCTCGGAAAACAACTGGTGATCTTTTCTTCTGGATTCGATTGCTTAGTAAAGGGAAGGTAGTGTATCGTCACAAACTGGACCTTATCACGACACCTTAGGGAGGCGACATATGGAATGTTAACATTAACCTTAACATGTTAACATTATGTTGAGAATGAAAATGTCACTGAATCCGCTTTGTAAATGCCGGCCCTGATACTCTTCAAGGGTGTTCCCCGCAGGAACTGGGAAAGATTTACTTTTTACTTACTTTATTTTGATAATAGCAGGAACAGGGACCACCCTCCGGCTCCTCCGGGGCGCCTGGTAGTACACTCAACCCCCGGTGGTTGGTCACTTTTTCGTTTGACACTTTTTTAGTTTGTACCCCTTTGGTTGGTCAAAGTCAAACTAAAAAGTGACGAACTGTCACTTTTTACACGACGCTCACGTACACTATCAAAACAAACGTTTGTAGTGTGTGAACTCCTGTAAAAGTGTCAAACTAAAAGACCCTTTCGTTTGACAACAGTTGGTTCAAATCATTTTGATAATTGACATTAAAACTATTTTAGAGTTTTTAACCACAAGCTATACGGAAGGGAATATTACAATCCGGGCTCGAGACTAAAGGACGAAGTGATTTCTTGGATGAACGTGAAGAACGCAGAAGAACAACCACCGAGGGACCAATGGAAGGCCAGCAAAACGTCGAAGCAAATCTCACTAGTATTTACAAATTTAGGTTATCCAATTATTAAGTTTATGTTTTAAGCAAGTCAAATAAACAACATTTAAAAAAAAAAAATTGCATTAAAACTATTTTTGAAGTTTTTTTTTCCATTTTTAATATTTTTTTCTCATATGAGCAGTTCTCTAGGATTTCGGTCATTCGATTTTTTTTGTATTTTTTAATCCGACTGAAACTTTTTTGGTGCCTTCGGTATGCCCAAAGAAGCCATTTTGCATCATTAGTTTGTCCATATAATTTTCCATACAAATTTGGCAGCTGTCCATACAAAAATGATGTATGAAAATTCAAAAATCTGTATCTTTTGAAGGAATTTTTTGATCGATTTGGTGTCTTCCAAAGTTGTAGGTATGGATACGGACTACACTAGAAAAAATACACGGTAAAAAAATTTGGTGTTTTATTTAACTTTTGTCACTAAAACTTGATTTACAAAAACACTATTTTTAATTTTTTTATTTTTTGATATGTTTTAGAGGACATAAAATGCCAACTTTTCAGAAATTTCCAGGTTGTCAAAAATCATTGACCGAGTTATGAATTTTAATCATACTGATTTTTCAAAAATCGAAATTTTGGTCGTAAAATTTTCAACTTCATTTTCGATGTAAAATTAAATTTGCAATCAAAAAGTACTTTAGTGAAATTTTGATAAAGTGCACCGTTTTCAAGTTATAGCCATATTTAAGTGACTTTTTGAAAATAGTCGCAGTTTTTCATTTTAAAATTAGTGCACATGTTTGCCCAGTTTTGAAAAAATATTTTGAAAAGCTGAGAAAATTCTCTATATTTTGCTTATTCGACTTTGTTGATACGACCTTTAGTTGCTGAGATATTGCAATGCAAAGGTTTAAAAACAGGAAAATTGATGTTTTCTAAGTTTCACCAAACAACCCACCATTTTCTATCGTCAATATCTTAGCAACTAATGGTCCGATTTTCAATGTTAATATATGAAACATTTGTGAAATTTTCCGATCTTTTCGAAAAAAATATTTTCAAAATTTTCAAATCAAGACTAACATTTCAAAAAGGCCAAACATTCAATATTACGCCCTTATCTTATTTGAACTGTCTTGTCTAAAACGATCGCATTCCCGTGCGTGCGTGCGTGCGTGCGTGATCAATTCAGACAGATCTGCGCGGACTTTCTTCTAGGTTATGTCGAGCGTGTCTAACGAAGTTGGTTTAAGGGACGAATCGCGCAGCGATCAGCAAACAAAACGGTTTTCATCACCGCACTGCACTGAATGTGTCCCGAAATGGGTCACCAGAACTGACTTGTGCAGTTGGTCACCGATTCGGTATGATAATTCGAGCGTCTGGTCTGGTTGAGGATGCTTCAAAGAAAACCGGTCCAAGTCTCGGGTGTGTAGCAAGGAGGGCAAAAAGGGAGAGATTTGCGTGAGATAGCTCAATTTATGCAAATAATGGGAAGAATTTATTAGCACGCTTTTGAATATGAATGCAACTGTTGACCGGGACTTCACAGGAGACAGGTTGAATTTAGTTAGTTCATACTTCAACAACCTCTGAAAACCCATTGTTTCATGACTAACAGCATCCCCAGGGAGATGCAGTACTCGTCTGGCGGTTTGTGTTTTGACCAAAATACCGGATAATCCTGCGGCGAAGCTGCTTGAAATAACATCTTGCAAAGCAGAGCCAAGGAATGCAACATGAATAAATAAATAAATCCACACTAAATGATCAACGAATCGTGATTTGCTTCGGGCTTCGTTACGCGGTGGAATCGATACTTGCCGTGGTGAAATCAGTGCGAAACAGTTGGTTCACAGACAAGTGTATCTGAAAAACCTCAAATACAACTTTTGAACATTTGATACGAATACATGAACTTTGAACACTTGAACACTTGAACACTTGAACACATGAACTCTTGAACGCTTGAACACTTGAACACTTCACAGAAAAAAAAGTTCAATTTTGGAATGTTGAAAATTTGATAGGTTAAATATTACCTCTTTTTTTTAAGTAATATTACATCAAAAATGTGTAAAAAAGTGAACCTGATGAATATTCATCAAAAACTGATGAAAATTCATCATTTTCTGAGGTAAAATTAATAATTTTTTTGACACAAAATCTGTCACCATTTTTTTTTCTGTGTTGAAAACTTGAACACTTGATACTTGAACACTTGAACATTTGAACACTTAAACACTTGGACACTTGAACACTTGAACACTTGAACACACTTGAACACTTGATGAACACTTGAAAAATTAGCACTTGAACACTTGAACACTTGAACAATTTAGCACTTGGACACTTGAACACTCAAAAAACCTCAAAAAATGTCTGCTTGTCTGTGATCTTCCATCCCGACCTCCCACTTTGCTCTCTCCGAAACTCACCCCGAAACAACAAACAATGAGGTAAAACATTTCCCCACCAAATCGAAAACATTGCATCATTTATGGATGCACCCCAACCCGCGGGACTCGCCGTTGTTGTCGTCGTCGTCGCGCCTGAGATTTATGGTGGGCCATTAAAATCATTAACAGCAGATTAGATCCAGATTGGTTGAGCTGTGTGTGCGGCTCGTGTTGATTGTCGAAACTTTGCCTCGCCAGTTTTTTGTTATGCAAAATCAGACCACAGATTTGAGTGCGGAGATTTTTCGCATTTGAGGCTTGAGGCGGTAATTTACGATCTTCAGCTCGAACGGGGGTTTTGCGCGAATAAATTGTACCCAGAGTCTGTCAAAATATCGGATTTTGGTGAAGAATGTCAGCAGATGAGCAGATCTAATCGCGCACAATGTTGGTCGACTGTGACTTCAAGAATTTTAATGAAGTTCAAACAACACGATTCTACGTGACAATCTTAGAGCAGAGTAATGCCATAAATTGCTTTAGAACACCAACGTGGAGCAGCTCGAATGATGGACGTTTAGATATACACAAAATCACACTCCAAAGTTCAATAAAATTTAATGAACTACATCCAGTGAAGTCGACATAACCGTCTTTGTCTTTCCCGCCCAGTGGAAGAGTCAAAGTTGGGCGCAATTATCGTAAATAGTAATTTCCCCCTTTTCCGTTCACGATCGTAGAATGGGTTGATTGACTTGATGTGGGGTAAACGGAAAGAAAACAAATAGTTCTGCTCTTGACAAGTACCACCTTGGTTCTCCAGATTCTGGAGAATATGGGCATTATGTTTCCGTAATAGACGCTATTCAAATAAATCTCTGCTATCTACCAACCATAAATTACAGTTATCCAGAATTCTTGAATTTGAAAATAAAGGTAAATTTTAATTTTTCGAACAACTTCTTCCTACACGTGGTACGTCGTGCCCCTCGAAACTGAACCAGTTCTCATGAGAGTTACTCGCTGCATCTCCCATGTCGGCTTAATAATTTATGTTTACATGATTTATATTAATAAACTTGATTCCGCGTATGAATAAATTAAAAAGTGCTCCAACATATCGGCTTGCTGGCAAGGAAGAAAGTTTCAGAGGAAGAAAACAAGTTTCAAAACAAACACCGCCCCAACTTCTTTCAAGCTCATTTGCCGACCGTCTTCGACTTGATGTTCAGCAGATCTTACCCGGAGAATTTATGCAACTCCGCGGTTCTTCCAACAACTTTGCTGGATATTGGAGCGGGAGCTTCCCCACTTTTCATGACTTTGCCATTAGAGTTCAATCTAGTTACTTTAAATCAAACAAATGAAGAAATTTTTCACGCATTCTGGAGCGACATCGGAAATCAATCAAGAGCGAAACCAGCACCACCGCGGTTGACCCAGTTCTGCGAGATAAATCTCACACACGAACCCGTGGAGTGCTCGACATTAACATAATACGCACCAATTTGCTATCTCCTAAACCTTGCGCGTTCTCTCTCGGAGGGGTTAATGCTTGAAAAATGTGCCACACTTAGTCGGATCAGCTCGAGTACGGTGCCGGTGGGAGGTACAACTACAGTTCACGAGAGCGAAAAATGGGGCCACTTTATCCCGACGCGTGTTGATAGAGGGCAGATTTATTTGCATGTTCGAATTTCATGCTTAATCAGAACAAACTTTGATAAAGATATGTAATAGGAACAACATTTGTTAAAGGTTCTTTGAGAAAAGCTGTAAAAATCAGATGTGCGAAGGCTAACTAAAGTCAAAACAGTCAACAAGTTTCTACAACAAAATAACAAAATGTGTTATTTTTCAATTCTTTATAATCGGTGATTGGTTGATTGAAGTACTTAATCAGAACACAATTTGATAAATTTAACAATAGTTATTGACTTTTTTAGAAATTCTTGACAAAATTTGTTGGAGGTGTCTTAAAAAAAGTTGTGAAATTTAGATAACATGTTTAAAGTACAACTTAAGTCAAACAGTACTTAAACAGAACATAATTTGATAAATTTCACAATAGTTTTTTAAACTTCAACTTTCTAGAAATAAGCATAAACAACATGACAATGTCTGCAACTTATAAAAAAACTCATACAAAAATAAAAACAAATATCTGATAGAAAAATAACAAATTATGTTCTCTTTCGCTCAACCACCTTTCTGGTCGGGTTCAGCTTCCGACTGTGTTGCGTGCGTGTGTGGATTGGATTATGTTGCGCATGATGCGATGCGTTTATAAATTGGTTCCACCTGTTGTAAGAATGTACGGCATGGTGGTGGCCTCAATATGTTATGCTTTGTGTTTTGCGTTGATATGTAAATCGAGACCGCTGAGCGTAGATAAAGTGGCCCAGTCACATTTTACGGCCACAATTAGTTACGATGACATACTAACTGTAGAAAGAATTGACTGAAATGTTTATTTGAGTATTTTTTATTAAGAAAGAATTAATTGATTAGTAGACATTTTATTGAAGTTTCAACAAAAAATCAAAATACTCCGATATCGCGATCCAATCGCATCACCAAGCAGCATTCTTTCAGCCCATTTGTCCACATCAACAACTCTGGATTCGCGTGCCACGTAGATTTCTCCAATTAATTGCCCTGTCCTCAAGGCAATTCCTAGCTGCTGCTGCTGCTACTCTAATCTCAATCCATCAATGATAAGGCCCAAAGTGTGGACTGCCTCACACGCCAAGGCCCTGGTTGTTGGTTAAAAGAAGCCCCCACAATCTGATGAACAACTTCATTACCCGGCCATCAACGGCCATATCCCAGCCCTTTCGGCGAGAAGGTCCCAACTGAAGGTAATCCTGCATCCGGATGGGTGCAGAAAAAACGCCCGGCTTCAGCGGACTATGTTAGAGGTCTTGTTATTGGTTTTTATTAACATCATTAACGAACATGGGCAGTATAGCTGGTGCAGCGGCAGTACAAGTTTTCCTAACCCAGAGTTGATTTCTATCACTGAACTCGAAACAACTTGGAGTATTTCTTGCTGCTCGAGCGCGACAGTACATCATAAAACTTTAGACACAAGTCCGCTCCCTGCCCTACCCAAGGGGTACAAAAACAGATGCCCCCGGGTTGGCCATTGGACACACAAAGTTGACGCCAAGTGTCTTTCGGGATCCGGAGATTACCGCAGCACTGGCTGGTGCTTGTTTGTGCGGTGGTACTCGAGATAAGAAAGATAAATTTACATGGTCTCGTATGAGCTTTTACTACGTTTATATCGTGTATTTTGTGGGGAAAAATTGGTTTGGCCAATGCGCCATGTGGCCTCTCCAGTGGGAAAAGATGCCTGCAGAGTACGGCTTCAGCAGAGGTAGTATGATGCGGTTTAGAAAAGGTTTTTTTCCGAAGCAACTCTCGGCAACCGCTCGAGATGCAGTTCCGCGTTTCGAGTGGCCAGGCTCGTGGTGGTAATTTGAATAACTTACTGCAAAATAATGGGTGCGATTGGCTTCGAGTGGTGCCTTGTGGTGGATCTGCCAAAAAATATTATCAGTAATTTTGAGGGGAGGAATTTTGACGTTATTTAGCAGTGTTTTGTGAAATGATGATAAAAAAGTTATTCTATATATTTTAGTGCAATCAACTGAAATCAATTTAAAATGCATTCCTCTGCGTTTAGAACCATTTTGACTCTAATTTTCGAGCATGTTTGGGCTGATTAAAACATCTTTTGAATTTATGAAAACTTTCGATTTTTACTAACGCAAAAAGTTGTTTTTCGCTAAAATTTTAGTTTTTGTCAAATCTTACATTTGTTGCACTTTTTGCCTTTAAATGTTAAGACTTTGTCTTGCTTTTTTTTGCCTCGTGATATTCATGTACTTTTATGAAGCCGGATCTCAATTGAATGCATGCAAACGATGTCCGGATCCAACACTCGCCCCATCGTTGATTAGGTAATCGAGAGACCTTTCCAACGAGTCCACAACATTGAAGATCTGGCAACCCTGTCTCGAGTTATTACCACTTAAGTTATAGTTATGTACTTTTTTGAAGCCGGATCTCAATTAAATGTATGCAAACGATGGCCGGATCCATCATCCGACCAATCGTTGGTTAGGTAATCAAAAACCCTTTCCAACGAAGTCACAACATTGATAATCTGGCAACCATGTCTCGAGTTATGACCACTTAAGTTATATCTGTGTACTTATTTTTCTGGATCTAAAAAAATAGCTGAAATATGTGTCCAAACCACTCATATTACCCATTTTTGGTGAAAAGTGAGGAAGGCATCAACCACAAAGGTGGATTAAGTAAGTTTTTTTTTAAATAGTAATGGGAGGTTATAGACCATCAACACTTTTTTTTCGATGTTCAATGATATTTGTTTCACTATTGATTGGGAAAAAAAATAAAATTTACGTGATAAAATTCTTTTTTTCTATTTGTTTTTGTTTATGAACAGAATTAAAGGTTTTGAACAAATCTGGATTTTTTTTAAAAAAAAAAGGTCATATAAACATATGAAATATAATAGCTTATAATACCTCGTCGTCGTCGTGCTATCTTGTCGTACGTAGCTTTTTGACGTTCCGAGAAAAAAGCGTTTTAATGTTTGACCTTGAATAAACAAAAACTAGAGCACGCAATGTAAACAATAACAAACACGTTTTGTTTGGTTGAGCATTCTGTGCATGTTTGGTTTGATGTTGGTTGCTGGCGTCCCGAGTTTTAATTATAAATGTTGTACGTGCGTCAAACGCGTTCTGACCTAAAACTCCTTTGGCCAGTTGTCGCACTAACAACAATTTTCAGGGAGTGACAAGACAACACGACAAGATTGAAACTACTTTTATATGAAAAGTGACAAAAATTTTCGGAGCTTTTTTGGTTTTCAATGAATATCTCAGGATTGAAATCGAAAATTGGGGATCTGTGAAGGTCAAAAGATGAGGCATTGTGAGCGTTCTTAACTCAATTTGGCCCAAAATGCACGTACGACAAGTTATCACAACGGTGACGACTTGAAAATATCGTTCACTCTTTGATATTTTTATGAGCGTTTGGGGAGGTTTTAGGTATCGTGTTTAAGCACATCAACAGTGAAGAACACATTTCTAGTGAAGAATAACATTTTGACATAATTCATTCCATTTCGGCATAACTTGCTCACCTATGCGTAAAACTGTTACCGTCAACTGGGGTGAATTGGGACACATGGGGCGAATTGGGACAGCAGTTTTAACCATGTTAGAGCATAATATTTTGATTTTTCTGGTTGGTTTCGGATAGAACAGACTCAGACCAACAAAATGTGTACATCCATTTCCAAATTTAAAACCTTTAAGTGCTTTAAACACTGCTGTCCCTATTCAGACTGTAGTCCCGATTCACCCCAGATGACGGTATTTCTTTTTTAGATTTTATTGTAACTTTTTTTACTTATCAAGTATCAGCAACTCTTTAACAACCCTTCCATTCAAATGAAGTGTCAAACCGGTTGAGCCCTATCATTTCAATGTGCCAAGGATCGCACTGTCCTTGCGGAGGGATTAACTCCCATTGCATTGCATTGTTCGACAGCGGGCGGTGATTCAAGAAAATCTCCAGTCCACTCCATTCATTCCAACACAGAAAACCACTTTAAGGCTCTTGGAGGTCACCTCTTGAAAAGTCCATCCGCGAAAGTGTTGACACACGCGACTACTGGCGAGAACAACCATGTCTCGTCTTCCAGAGGGGAAGATACGCACACACAGGTTCTCTGACGAAGGGCACGCGTCTAGGGCACTTTTCCTGGTCGTCGACAGCTTACCCATGAAGGGAAGGGGGAAAAGCAGTCCGGATTAAGGTGTTGGGATTATCGTTTCTAGGAAGCATTAAAACATGTGCGTTGTCTCGGGCGCGCTGACTTTTGCCTGGTTCTATGAACTGTTTCTGTTGGAATGTTTACGATCTTCAAATGAGTGATTATGCGCTCACGTTAATCCGGATTTGAAATGTAGCGATCGGGACGACTGATTGGGCTTAACTGATAGACTATGTATCAAGGCAATCTCAATATTTGCCAAATTGGAAACAATTGTTCGTCTGTCATAGCTGAAAGCAGTTTGGGATTCAAATCCATGCGTAACATGGGACACATTTCCAGATTGTACCCTGCAGCGGCTGTATCAACTGATGCAACTCTGATATCCATTCCAATTCAAATCCCATTTGAAAGGTGCGTCAAACTGATTCGGATCTTGCACACTAGGGTGTAGTGTTTCAATTAGCGATCGCCACCGGCACCCATGAACCGGAATGTATTCATCAGGCCCGGGTTCTTTTTTTGCGCTCGTCACCAACGGAACCATTCTCTTCGTTTCGCAATTGATTGTTACTCCGTCGTATTCCGGTGACAAATTGTGAATAGAAGCGTCTCGTATGCCCTCGAGTGCAGCAGCCGTTTTAGAGTAATCTCTGTGAGTGCAGCACCAACTGAAACTGAACACATGATTGGTGCCACCGGTCCACGGAGAAATCCGCCAGAATTCGTCGGATTCATCCGTGCGTAACGGTTAGGGTCGCGATATTTTCCTTTTTATTTGTTCAGCGTGTGTTTTTTTTTCAGTGCCATGTTTGGAATTTCGATGCAATAGATATTTGGCGATGAAATTGGAAACGCGAATTGAGTTCTTTTTTTTTATTTTGCTGCTCTTTGTTCAACTGTCACCGAACCACTTTGTGTTATTTGATGCAGCGGAATAAACATTCCGTGATCACAAAGCGCCCAAATTGATTGGTTTTCGGGGAATTGCGTCACGTTATTTGCTGCAAATGCATTTCGTTTCAACTGGCGTTGCGATGATTAAAAATACAGATTTTTAGCTTACCCAGCACAATTTACATCTCAAACGCACACGTTCTAAAAGTGTTTTACGAACACAATCCCTTTGATTGTTCTCCGCCGGATCAAAAAACGGTGTTGAAATATATTACAGCAGCTGAGCTGGCACATTTCATGTGTAGGACGCAAAAGTGTTGCTGCACATTAAAGCTAAGCCGCCGAGTGCACCGCGTTCATAAGTGATCATCTAAAAACGATAAAATTAACATAAACTTGCCACAGCTAGTCGTATATTAGCCAATGCAATGCTTCGACCGAGAGTGAGATATATATTTTTTGGTATCTTGAAGTTTTAAAAGTACTCTTTACAAGATTTAAAAAATAAAAAGATAATATTAAATAAAAATAAACTCATGCCAAACCATTATGAAGATCAGACTCTCCTCATTTTCAGTATGACTTTAACGGCCCTTTACTTGTTTTCCCTAAATCCGCAACAAAATGTAAAATTTGCAACCCTCCGCAAAAAAGGAAGGAAGCAGATATCCCATCTGTCCAGCACTCATCACCACCTTTGTGCCCACTGACCTAGATGATAGGACGTGACTGCCAGCGAAAAAGAGAGAGAGAGAGCATAAAAAGGGGAAAAGGTCACTTCCCTGTAATGATGATTTAGCCGTTTGTCCGTTTGGCTTCTTTTTGCGTGTATACTCTGCTCCCTTTTCCCAAATTCTTTTCATTTTTCGCAAACCAGCATGTGTGGACGTACAGCTCATACGCATACGTTTGATTGACCTCCTGATCTTGGTCAAGGCTGCTTTCGCCAACCTCAGGTCAAAAAGGCAGATGTGCCCCGTGTGCAAAAGTTAGTCCTTTGACGCTGGAATCGTCAACGTTTTTCCGCCTTCCAGAAACCTTTTACATTGTATATGACTAATAACTTCATTTTAACTTCAAACGTTTATTGATATTTCTCCACGTCGCGCTCGGCACGCGATAATTTATCGTTCTATCCCAGATAATGATCGCGAAAAACTTTCCCTCAAGTGGCGAAGTTTTTCCGTGAAAGTAGTCCCACAACTCCACAGTCCTACGCCTGTGCCCGCCTCTCACAAACGGAGTGCAAAATTTTAATTAAAACATAAAACCGAGAGCCGGGACTATTAATTGAACATTTGTTTTCAATTAGGGGATAAATTGAAACAAATTGTGGGATGTGGACCGCGCGCGCGCCTGGAAGCTTTCTCGAGTCAGTTCCCGGAGCAGCAGTGGGCCGTATTCCCGATCCGGTTGGTGGCGGAAAGTTAATCTAGATGTTGAAACGCCCTACAGCACTGTACAGTGGGGAGGAACTCGGGAGATCGATGACATTGGCACGCAATATGTTATGCTAAATTTAGGATTCTTCAAAAATGGGCAAAGAAATTTAAGTTTATTGTAATTGAACAGTATTTTCACATGAATATTATAAAAACTTGTAAACTACTTTACTACTGTTTTGTTTCGTCTTAAATGGTGAAGCCCAAATTTGTTTCTCAACCAATATAATTAATTCTTCCTCAAGGTTAGGTGTTTGCTTTAGCAATTTTTTTCTAAGAAAGCATAACTTCTGTCTTTTTTAATCTAGTGCATTTTTTATGCATTTATAATGTTATTTTTTCTTTTCAATTGATATACTTTGCCTACTTCGCAATTTCCAATTTGCTATTGTGTATTAACCTTCTAGCCTTTATTTATTTTTTTAATTCCTCTTGTTCAGAAGGTATTTTGAGTGGTTATTGGTCTACAAAAATTTGCTTCACTTGTTTTATGCCATCTTTCTTAAATTTTTGTGTGCATTTATCTATGTTAGATTAGTTTAAGCCAATTTTACCAACTACTATGATTATTTTTAGCATATTTTAGATTTTTTAATTTTTTTCTTTTCATATTTTTGAAAACGGGATGATATAAGAAGATGATTCACAATTCCGCATATCTTATTTCAAGAAGCTTAAGGTGAACACTGGAAATTCGGTTCAAATTTGAAGTAAACAAAAGCTCTGTTTATGTTATGTGCCTTCCGACAAGAAGCCAATTTGCTGATTCATTTTATATGCGAAAAACAATTTTTCTTAGCCCCAACCCAGATTTTTAAGCTGAAAAAATATTTTTGTTGCAAAATATTTAGAAATTAAAGTTCTCCTTTCCATTGCTTTTGAAGAAAACAATTTTGTCAAATTTTTTAGCATTCAAATTAGTTCTTTAATAAATTATGAATAATAATCTGTTCAATTGAAATCAACAACTAAAAATGACAAACATTGTTTTGCAATAAAGTTATGAAATCACCTGTTTTCCTGCCAAAAAAAAAAAAATAATAATAATAATAATAATAATAATAATAACACTCAATTTATTCGACACTTTTTTTTATTTTTGAGATGACCAAACATATGATCACCAAACTTTTTTTTTCAAATTTGCAAAAAAAACACTACTTTTTTGTATTTGCTGCATAAAAAATAAAATAATAATTGTGGCATTTCTTTGAATATAAAGAGACGAGTTGTTCCTTATCAAATATATAGCGGAATTATATTCACCAAAAATCTTAAATTACTTTTTCTTTTAAACATAGAATTTCAGAATGTTGTAAAAAAGAATGACTATAATTTCAAGAAAGTCCCTTAAATGTTTGCTCCAAGTTTGCTCCCTTCCAAAATTTTACTCAAAAAATCAGAGTACTAAAAAATATTTGGTGGTGGATTGAAAAATTATCTGAAATCGAATGTTATCTTATTAGAACAAGTTCAATTTTTCAATCATAATGATTATTTGAATTTTTGGAAAAAAATAGCCATTAAACGAGGCTTAATAATTCGATGCTTCTGTGCTCTCTTATGACAACTAGATAGGAAAACCAGCAAGCTTAGAACAAGAGAGCACAGATTCATCGAATTATAAAAACATCAATTCACTTATGTTTGGCAAAATAATAATGACAATATTTAAACTGAAATAAAATAAACAATAACATTTTTTGAATTTGCTTTGAAATTTATTATTTTTTTAATATTTTTCATTTCATTTCATTTATTTGGTTGCTTTAACAAATACATTGGTGCAGTTGTTATCCTGAGCTGAGATATGGACTACCTTTCAACAGCTGATTTGTTCTTAATGAGGATAGAGTTTACTCTTACTAAGGAGAACGAATTGGACAGAGAAGGAAAAAAATTGCGAAAATAACCTTCGAAATAGCTAAAAGATGTGGGATAGTTAGAGGAAAGGAGGTGTTACTTATTCTAAAATCACAGCTCAAGGGGACAACCGCTGCAGCAGGGGATTGACTGAGGTGGCGCACCCCATCCAGAACTTCGGTAGCACTCGCTGGAGCCAATCGTCGATCAACTCCATCTTAGCCATCCTGTGGACGTCGTCAGTCGGGTGGAAAGGATCCAGGTTTAGCATCATCTTCAACAGCCGGTTCTGCTTGACTTGAAGTTTCTTCCGGTGGGAAGCGGCACAGTCGTACCACGCCGGGTAACCGTACGTCAACGCCGGCTTGAATACCGTCTTGTAGAGCAGCAGCTTAGAGTTGATATCCAGGTGGGACCGCCGGTTAACGAGAGAATAGAGCATCTTGGTGATCTTACCGCATTTGATCGTGGCGTTCTGATGTGCGAGAGTCAGCTTCTTGTCCAGGAGGCCCCAGATACTTGACTTCATCCAACCATGGCACCTCGCTACCCCACACCGACACCTCTGCGGGGCAGGTTGCGTGGACTTCGCTTTCGGGTAAAGAATATCGCTTGGGACTTCTCGGCGTTTGTTTTCACCTTCCACTTCTTCTGGTAGCGTTCGATGGCGTTTTGAGCAGCTTGCAGCTTGGTGACTACGATGACCGGGTCGGAGTCCGACGCGAGGTACCCCGTGTCGTCGGCGAAGAGGAAGTAGCTGACACCGTCGATCATTGCTAGGTCCGCCGTGAAGATGTTGTAGAGCGTAGGACTTAAAACAGCGCCTTGCGGGACGCCGTAGAGAACTTCGTGCCGGTCCGACACGTGTCCGTTCACCGCAACGTGGATTTTTTTAATATAAAATGCTTCATGATTGCAATTGCTTCAATATTTTCAGCATATTTCAAAAAAAAAAGCTTCAAAACAATTTGACTTTTTGAATACAATGTTTTTAGCATAAAAAATACCCAATGTGGATACAACATTGAGTCATTTTGTTTTTTGCTTTTCTTGTATTATGTTTGATTTGTTGGCACTGTGCTTTAATTCATTAAATTGAGTTTTTTCTTTTGTGTTTTTTTATTCTTCAGGTTCAAAATAAACGCCACCGTATTCGTATGATCGATTGTTTAAATCAAATTCATTGATTGAACTCTGATATTTAATTTTCCAGAGAATTCCTTCAATTTCAACTGTTGACTCGAGCATTAAAAGACACAAGAACTCCCTTTAAGCGTATTTTCGCAGTTCGTACAGGCCCGCCCAAGATATGCTGGAACCCGTCCCGGAGAGATTCATTAGCGTTGATCTGGATGGTGCCGTCCGGGGACGATTCTATTTGCTTGACCTAATTCAATTTAAATCCTACGCGCCTCCACCATCGTTAGTGCTAAGCGGGCTGGATTTGTCCCGACTCTGGGTGTAGCGCTCCCGTTGTTTTTATTTTTTGCTGTTCTGTTCTTTAACTAAAATAATGACTGCTACAGTTGTTGCGTTTTCGTTTCAAGGGGATTTGGATTTTTCTTTCAAACCTCGATGAGAGATTAGATTTTAAACTTGATTGATGCAAATTTCTATCTTCATCTTTTTTCTCCTCTGTTTCCAGGTAAGAGAGACCACACATGTTCGGAAACCGTCCTAAATCCTCTGAATTGCCGGATCCGGCAATCTGGCAAGTAGCAATTTCCAGTGATAAACGACCTTCAAATTTCCCCGGCGTCGCCTCCGCCACCACCAAGATGCTATCTAAAAAGGGACCACAAAACACTGCCACTATGTGGTCCAGAGAAAAAAAAAACCCCTGTCATAAAGTTCCCGAAAAATACTTCATCAAAAGCCACTATCATTACTTCAATCACGTCCTCGATCTCCCATTTTTCCCATCGCTAAGATCTCTTTCTTTTTGCTCGGGACGCCGGATTCTGGAACGGACACAGCATCTTGCAGAATAGCACCCCCGGGGGACTATTATTGTCATATAATTCTATTATCCTTCCATCTTAAATCCTTTTGGAAGGGCAGAAGCAGCAGCAGTTACTTCTGGAGGGCTTTTGCTGGTTACTGTTTTACCCAAAAAAAGAACAACGTAAGGCAAAGAAAAAACTTGAAACAGGAACGTAAAGAGGTCCTTTTTTCTTTCAGTGTTTGCTTTAACAGTCCTTTGATTGAAGATGTAAAATGTGTAAAAAAACATTTTTGATTCAAGAAAATCAGCTGACAAAACAATTCAAGATGCATTGAACCGTTCACCTTTCGGCTGGTGACGTAGCTCGTCTTGTCACCGACACTACCTTCCAAATATTGTACTGTGGACAACTTGAGTGTGAAAAACCCGATTTAGCCCCACTATTATTGCCCTGCTTCCCCGGCCAAGTCTAGTCTGGTGGTCTGAGGCGTTCAATTTTCCGCTTGAGACAACGGCGACGAAGACGACGACAAGTGTCTTCTCTGTGAGAAGACGATGACCAGTTGGATGCTGTGGGGATGTTCATCACAAGTAATTTTTGATTTTTATTTTTCAAGTAAAACGTGTTTATTTCGGCACAAGAGTACAAAATTTGCATTGTAAAAAAACATTTGTTTGCGCTGTGTGACTTAAAGTACAATTTTAAAGATATTTTAATAATTTAATTTAATAACGGTTCAAAAATATCGTTTCAGCTACAATTTAAAATTTGTTGACAAATTGAAGTAAACACATTCTCAGAAGTAATGATTCCCAAATTTACTATACACATGCTTTTCAAATCGTCACAATTCCGAAACAGTTTTTGCACCACTCCAAAATATGGGTTAAAAAAATATTTGTCGTTTAAGGCATGACATGAAATATTTTTAAGAACAAAAATATTCTTATTTTCTTTAAGCATCTGGTAAAAAAATGAGCATTTTATAAAATCAAATAAGTTTCTTTCAAACCACAATTTGAAAATGAAATGAAAATTAAAAAGAAAAAAAAATCCTTTGAGTGAAATTTTGTGTAAACATTGAAAAAAAAACTGGTAAATCAGAAAGCATCTTCGATAAAATGTTTAAAGAAGAAAAAATCATAAGAGTTTATGATTTTTTTCATTCTACTTTTTTATTTTCTGAGATATCGTCAGATCGTAACAGCAATTCCCCACGAAAACAACATGATCCGAAAAAAAGTTCTCCGATCGAGCTCAAAACTTTTCTGGGGATTCCCTGGTCAAAATAATTAGACCCGTATTTTTTTGGCCATTAGGGTGGTCCGCAATTTTCTTCAATTTTCGCAAAAACCACTTCTCCACGCCATTTCATCCGATTTTAGCTGTCTTAGTTTATCTATTTGTGAAAAATAGTAAGAAGTTCAAAAAATCTAGCTTAACATTTCGTCGCCATCGTGCTAACTTGTCGTAAGTGCATTTTGGGCCAAATTGAGTTAAGAACGCCATTTTGTGCAGCTCACAATGCCTCACCTTTTGACCTTCACAGATCCCCAAAATTCGATTCCAATCCTGAGATATTCAACAAAAACCGAAAAAACTCCGTGCATTTTTGTCACTTTACATATGCAAGTAGTTTCAATCTTGTCGTGCTATCTTGTCACTCCATGAAAATTGATGTAAGTGCGACAAAAGGCCAAAGGGATTTCAGGCCAGGAAAGTCAGGATGCGTTTGTCGCACGTACAAGCTAGACTACCGTAAACATTTGTAATTATAACTCGGACTCCAGCAATCAACTTCAACCAAACTTTGGGACAATGCACAGAATGGTGAGTCAAACAAAACGTGTTTGTTATTGTTTACATTGCGTTCTCTCGTTTTTGAATATTCAAGGTCAAACATTAAAACGCGTTTTTCTCGGAACGTCAAAATGGCGGGTGCGACAAGATAGCACGACGACGTCGATTTGAAAAGGTCGTATGAAAACTTAAAATGCTGTTTTGAACGTTTCGGGACCAAAGAACCTATGTCTAAAAATATGTTTATCCTCGGAATGTTTTACATGACATATCAAAAAATGGTGGAGTTATGTTTTTAATACTCTGAGATACGATTTTTTGAAAATCATCGTTGAAATTTTCAAGTTATCGCAGTTCTAGTGAAAAAAAGTCGATTTTTTGGGGTTTTCGTCATTTTCCCATTTTTACGCGTGGCGCGTCGAAAAACCCAGTTTTTATTAAAATAAAACGTATCTCAGAAAATTGAAAACATAACTTCACCATTTTTTGATATGTTATGTAAAATTTATCAAGGAATCAGGTAAAACTATTTTCAGACATAGGCTCTTTGGTCCTGAGACCTTCAAAACAGCATTTTAAGTTTTCATACGACCTTTTCAAATGTTAAGCTAGATTTTTGAAGCTTTCTACTATTTTTTCCAATTAGCTAAACTAATCACATTTCTTTTGCGTCTAAGACAGCTAAAATCAGATTGAATGGCGCGGAGATATGATTTTTTGAAAAAAAAAATGGTTTTTGCGAAAAATTACAAAAATTGCCATTTTTTGGACCACCCTAACACGGCGTAGGTCACCCTAATGGGCAAACCAAAAAAATACGGGTCTAATTATTTTGGCCAAGGAATCCCTAGAAAAATTTTGAGCCCGCTTGGAGAACTTTTTTTTAAATCTTGCTGTTTTCGTGGGGAATTGCTGATAATATAATTTCTGTGAAATTTAAACTTTTAGAGGCTAAAATCCGCAACCAGCTGCCTGATCAAAAAAGTTTATGACGTAACATTTTAGAAAATTTTCTTATCTTCATTTTAATCAAAATATAATGAAAAATTAACAAAAAAATAAATATGTTAATAAAATTAAAATCAAAATGGTCTAAGGTTTATAAATCACCGCATCATAAAAAAATTAAAGCATTTAATTTGCAAATATTTTTTTAAATTTGAAATAACTAAATGACATTTTCCAAAAAAATTCATTTTGCAAAAAATCATAGCTTCGGTACATGATTTTGTACCATCTGAAACTTAAACGTATAAGACGCATATTTAAATCGATAAAAAAAAACAACGGAAATATTAAAATACGTAATACAAAAATAAAACAAAATGAACAGCCTGTGCATTGGCACGCTCTGCACTGGCACTTCAAATTTAGCACTCACACCAAGTTCAAAGCATACTACTCCAGCCCAGTGCTAGTGCTATTAATTAGCACTCCCATTTAGCACTCATAGGATTTTTTCCTTTTTTAGTGAGTCTTTTTTAAAAGTTCTCAAGCAAATTTGATCATCGGTCAACGGCGGGAATCTATTACAACTGCAACATACCTTTTCCTAGATTCTTCCATAAAAATTTAATCTCAGGGCTCGCAAAACTTCAGAGAATTAAAATTCAAATTCTGTTCCCATCAACTGCCAGCCAGGCCACGTCCCTATCAAGTCTCCAGGTCACCTGGAAATGATTTTCGGGTCCTTCACTCCGATAAGCTTAATTATTCTTTGCAACTCATTATTTTGATTCCAGGACAATAATCTGCGTTGATAAAAAAATATTGTTACGTTTTATGCTACAGCAAAAAAAAAAGTTTACCTTGAAGGGATCTGAACCATGGATCTTCTGCTTTTATTTTTTGAACACTGGCACTGCGCCAAATTTACAGATAAATGTGGTTGTTGTTAGTTTCATCACATTCTAGACAATGATGACAGTAAATTTCAAATCAACAAATGAAAAATCAACCTAGTTACCATTTTTGCTCGAGTGCCAGGGCGAGTGCTATGATTGAAAGCGCAGTGCTATCTGTTCAAATAGCACGCGTGCTAACCGCGTGCAGTGCCAATGCATGTCTGTGAACAGGAATTTTATTTTCCTTGTAGGTACCTATTTTTTAAATGAAAAGTCTATAACATAACCTACAACTTTGTCGAAAGCACACACGTCCAAAAAACTCCTTGAGTAGTTCTCTAGAATTTCGCAAATTATTTCGCGAGTTTTAAATAAATACTTTTTAATTTGGATAAAACTGTACCAATGCATCATTTCATTTTGCATCATTAGTTTTTCTATACAACTCTCCATTAAATTGTGGGGGCTGGTCATTCAAAACAAGCATGTAAATGAATGAATTTCTGTATCTTGAGAAGGAATTTTCTGATCGATTTGGTGTCTTCGGCAAAGTTGTAGTAAACGGAAATTATTATTTTGATTTTTTTATTTAACTTTTTATCTATAAAAGTAGAATTTTCAAAAATACGTATTTTTTTGTATTTTTTAAGACTAAAAATACGTGCATTATGAACAATCTGTTTCCAAATGTATATGTGAAAAAGGTGTATTTTTTGAAAATATCTAACACACATTATTGAAAACAACAAAAACTCGAATTGGCAATTAAATAATATTTAACAGTTTTTTGTTAAAATATACCGTTCTTAAGTTATTGCTACGTTTGGGAATATATTTTTGATTACACACGGAAAAAATCAATTCTCAAAATCTTGAATTAAATTCACGAATGCGAGAACCACGTTTATAGTGCAAATGCACCATACTCATGAATAAATTCCTTCGTGGTTCTCATATTCGTGAACTTAATTCACGATTACGAGAATTGTTTTTTTTCTGTGTTTCATTTTTGTTGCATTCCAAAAATACCACTTGAAAGAAAATCACCTCCGAAAAATATTTTTGAAGAACTGAGAAAATTTCCTAAATTTGTACTCTGAGACTTGTCAATCAGTCTACAACCTTACAAAGATTTCGAATCGATGAAAGTTAATTTTTTAAGTGTCTCCTAACTAGCCTGTAGATATCAACTGACAATATCTCATTAACTATTGGTTCGACCCTGAATGCCTAAAAATATTTTTTTGTGAAATTTTCTGATCTCAAATTTTCAAATCACGCATGACTTGTTACAGGTATTTTTTTTTATTTCATGTTTTATACCAAATTTTATAGTAAACCTCATTTTCACGAGTATGTAATTCTCTTTAAAGTTTTTACTTACATTGAACAAATTCCCTAAGTTTTTGCGATAAATTTTTTGAAGTTTAAAAATAAAATTTTTGAGTTAAACATCATTTATCACAAATAATAAAAATAAACCCGATTGAAAAAAGCATAAACTTCGAAATTTGATAGAAGTTCGAAATTTCCTACCCGCAATATCTATCATTTTATATAGCAGTCGTTCTGACGTTTTCAAACTATTTTTCCACGCGAAGTTCAGTGTTTGTCACATATTTTTTCCTATTTTTTAAGTTTTGAACATTCCCACCGTCTTCGCACCTCCTTGCTGGCTAGTGGCATTTTCCTTTCAGCATAACCAAGTGCTGGGGTACCCACTTCAACGCTTTTCCATTTTTCTATTTTTCATGAGGCAAATATCCTCTCTGTCTCTGTCGCATGAAACAAAAGCCTGCCTCATCTCAGAGCCAACAACAGTCACTTCCAATGGAGGAACCCCGGAAGGCATACACACACACACACACTTTATAATAAAAGAGGATCCGGTGGAATTTGTAGCACTCTAACCGTTGACGCTTAGAACGTTATGGCTCCTCGAGGAAAATTGGATCTTGTGAAGAATTTAATTACGAGCGCACTCAAGTGCTCGAGTGCCTTTTTTTCATAAAAGGATTCTCCGCGCGTGGCGTGGCATTCAGCGTGAAATAAAAATCAATCAAATTAACCAAACGAACCAATTTAAAAAGAAGCCGTTGAACAACAGCAAAAACATGCGTTCATTTTTGTTGCCTCCCCCGCAATCAAAATGCTAATGAAGTTAATCGAACAATCGAATGAAAACATCAGCAAATTCCAAATTCACTTATCACTTTCTGTGATTCTGACAAACAGTAAGCTCGTTTTCGAATGTCGATAAAAAAGAATCGAAAAAAAACGTCGAATTCATCATTTTGGGAAACTTTGGTAACAGACTGCCTCACGCCTATACATTGCCTACCTCCAGGCTGAGCAGCAGAAAGGGATTCCCACTCACCTTTCCCCCACCCCTCTCCAAGGTGCCTGCAAGCAAGTCAGCCCAGAAGGTGAAGGTCGTTACGTGATTCGTGATTTTCTTTTCGTTTTCCTCCCCATTTTCCCGCCTTATTAATTCTTCACCTTGGCGTTGAATTGCCCTTTTTCGAGAGAGAGAGAGAGTCTCGCTCCCGTCTGTTTATTTCCGTAACACCTTGGACAGACTTGGTGATGGTGACCTGAACCCTGGAGGAGGTGTGTTGGAAATAGCACACCCACCCACATTCGACACACCTTTCACCTTATTTTCGTTGCACGCAGCTGTTCATTCATGAAAAAGAATAAAATGAGGGAATTCTTTTACGACGAGGACGACTCGTTGTCGTTAGCAGGGTAGTGGGTGGCTTGGGGTCAGAAAAGGAGAGTGTGTTTGTATGTGTTTCCACGGTTCACCATTCACTTTTTTTTCGCTTGATGGGTACAGTTGAGGGATTGATATAAATCACTCATTTGCTGTTTACTTGAATTTAATGTCAAATTTTACAAAATATTTCTTAAAATTATTTACTTTTTTTCAAAATGACTTAATGATACAGTAATATGCGTAATGTATTTAACCTTTGAAATAATTTTGGTCACAGGCTTGATCTAATTGAAATTGGTTCCAAATATTATGATTCAGAAAAAATCAATTTGAAACAGTGGCATTCAAATTACACTTTTTGCATCAAAAGCTTTTCTATACAAGCCTCATTACAAATTTGGGACTTGTCCATGCATGAAAATATTCGTAAATCCGTATCTTGAGAAGGAATTTCCTGACAAAATTGGAACTTGAATAATGTTTGCTATTTTGCAAAACACTGCTTCTTGATAAAGTTTAATCCGATTTTCAATGTTAAAAAAATAAATCTTTCTTAAATGTTTGATCTCTTGCATGATTTTTTAAAGCAAAGCCTTGCATGCCAAAAAGGTTTAAAATGCTACGTAGAAACCTCTTTTTACGCGGTGGCGTTATGCTTTTTATTTCGTCGATTTCTCGTAAACTATACAATATTTTTGCAATCTTCGAAAAGCGTTTTATAGATCTTTTTGAAATAAGCTATGATTTAAAAAAAAACTTTAAAAACTTCCAAAAAGATTAGGGCACTTCACAAACGGGTTTTTTAGGTTTTATTTTTTTTTCAAAAACAGAAAAAGGGTCAATTAATTATACAGTATTTAGAAAAAAATGATGAAACTCAAATTAACATCAAGATTTATTTCTGAAAACATTAATTTCAAAAGCAACTGGTAATAGACCTTGCTTAATGAAAATAAACTATTACAATTCAGGTAAACTTTATATAGAATAATTGTATAAAGAATAAAGAATATTTAAACTTTAAAAATTTAGTTGGTATCATTAAGTATTTCATATAGGTTTTTGCAAGAAGGATTACTTCAATTCATTCAATAAATTATGGAGCACTGGTGCAACTAGTGTAAGAAGTTTTAACATGAAAAAAAATGGAAGAGTGGTAGTGGGATTTATCGTATAATTTGAATCATGTTTTCGTTCTATCAAAAATGTTTAACAAAAGTCAATTATTAACCTGAAAACCATGTGGAAATTGGAAACTACTTTGCATTGTTTAAGATGTGCCCGAAAAATGCAAACATAGTTTAAAAACGTTACTTAATCCACCCTTAGGTGGTTGGCGCCTTCCTCACATTTAGAGGGTGCTATCCAAAATCCAAAAAGTGCGTTAATAACACTTAAATGCTTATAACTTTTGATAGGGTTGTCAGATCTTCGTTGTTTTGGGCGCGTTGGAAAGGTTTTTTTAAGTACCTATTAAACAATAGGTCGCACGAACGATCCAGACAACGTTTTCATCGACATTTATGAGATCCGGCCTCCAAAAAGCGTATAAATAACACTTAAGTGCTTATAACTTTTGATAAATTTGTCAGATCTTCAATGTCTTGGACGCATTGGAAAGGTCTTTTTAATACCTTTCTGAAAATGTATAGCATGACGGGTTTTCTTACAAAAACCATCCTTTTTACAATCTTCCGGACTTTTGTTGAAATGGTTTTTTAAGCATAACTTTTGAAGTACTTAACTAAACTGCATAATTTTTAATAGCGACTTATGGGACTCCAAGACGGATCGAATGACACCAAAACGGCGAAATCGGTTCAGCCAATGTCGAGATAATCGAGTGACAATTTTTTGATCAACATCCCACCACACACACAGACATTTGCTCAGAATTTGATTCTGAGTCGATAGGTATACATGAAGGTGGGTCTAGGAGGTCTAATTGAGAAGTTCATTTTTCGAGTGATTTTATAGCCTTTCCTCAGTAACGTGAGGAAGGCAAAACTTGCTTCAAATATGTGATAATATTGAGTTGTTTTAAGTAAATCAAACACGAGAAGGAAAATCTAAAAAGCTTAACAATTTTGTTCAGGAGCTGAAACCAGCATAACTTGGATAAGAAAAGTTATTTGTTATGAAAAAATAATTTCTGAATGATTTTATTCGTTCCAACATTATGTGTCAAACCATACTCGATCAAAAAAATCACAGAGGCAAGTTTTAATGAAATTTTAAAATTGTGGACTTCCATTAAATACTTCTCAACAAATAAAAACCAGAGATCATTTGAGTTTACAAAATTAGAAAAAAATAAAAAATATTCATTTTCTAGTGGTTGTATGAATTTTTACATGCAGTCATGCTATTAGTTTGATTTAGTTCAATTTTGATGCAAAATATGAATCAGAAACAAGATTCGACGATTTTCAATAAATTTGAAATATCCCGGGAATTCCCAGGATTTCCCGGAAAATTGATTGAGAATTTCCCGTTTCCCGGGAAATTTGTAACACCAGGAAATTGGATACTCTAGGTAAAACGTGCAACATAAGGAAGACAAATCTTTTCATGAATTCATTTAAATTTTGCAATTTTTTTAAGTATCAAAATTGATAAAATGTATATGAGCAGTTCTTCCAACCCACGAGCATTTTTTTTTTATCTTTGTGTTTTTATTTTATTTGGATGAAATTGTGTTTGTTTGTGTGCAAAATAACCATTTCTGAAAAATCTCATTTTTGGATAAGTTGGAGGAACAGGCACCTACACGGCCAGGGACACGAAAACGGCCAGAAGCACGGGCACGAACACAGGCAGGAGTCCGGACAAAGACACGGCCTAGAGCACGGCCACGGAAACGACCAGGAACAGGCAACTACATGGTCAGGTGTACGTACACGAACACGGCCAGAAGCACGGACAAGCACACGGACACTTATACGAAAAAAAAAACCCGGGTTATGACGTTTCGCGCAATCGGAAGCAAATTCAAATTCAAAAAAATGCTAAGTCCCGATTTGACACCTGTCAAACCACTCAAATGGCACTCACAAAATGAATACTGAGTCTTGTACTGAGTTCTTTGAGTTCATTTGCTTCGTCACAGTTTTCTTGCCTATAGAGGAGAAAAGCAACCCGCGAAGAAATTTTGAGGCTAGGAATTTTGACAGGTATGACAGATATGAGAGGAGAAAATTGTGACGTCAGAAATGAACTCAAATCACTCAAAGTTCATTTTGTGAGTGACTTTAACATTTTTACCTAGTTTGACAGCTACCTCGTTCCCAGGTTTTTTGTGGGAGAGAAAAGGAGGCGAATACTTTATGAAAATCATACCTGTCAAAATTCCTAGCCTCAAAATTTTGTCGCGAGCTGCTTTTCTCCTCTATATCTACTAAAAAATTTGCTGCATATGATAGCTGAGATACAGCCTTCTAATGAAAATCACAAAAGTAACTAAGTTTTGTTTACACCAACAAAAAAGCTTTAAATTTGTAAGTCAAAGTAAAAAAAATAAAATTTTCCGATCTCTCGAATAAAAAAAAATTGGAATCAATAAAATTTAGAATAATTTAAAAGTAACTTCAAGCAAAACTGGTGCAACATATTTTTGTGATTTCAATGTAGAAATTTCAAATTTGAAACATTAAAAAAATCTCTTTTTATATAAAAATTATCAAGTTCTTTAATCTTTTTAATTTCTTGCTAAAGGGTTGCCCGAAAAAACATTGAATACATGATAAGAAAACTATAGTAAAAACAGCCTGGTCAAAGTTGCAGGTCATCTTATTTTTATTTTATTTTAATAATATGATTGGATAACGACGCCGGGACCCACGGCGTAGGGGTAAGCGTGGTTGCCTCTCACCCAGTTGGCCTGGGTTCGATCCCAGAAGGTCCCGCCGTCGGACGGGGAAGTTGATGTTGGTCCCGATCTAACCTAGAAGGGTAAGGTCGTTAGCTCAAACAAGGTGTAGGTGTCGTCTCCCTGGGTCCTGCCTCGGTGAAGTTGCTGGTAGGCAGTTAGACTAACAATCCAAAGGTCATCAGTTCGAATCCCGGGGTGGATGGAAGCTAAGGTGTAAAAAGAGGTTTCAATTGCCTCAACAATCAAGCCTTCGGACACCTAGTTTCGAGTAGGAATCTCGCAATCGAGAACGCCAAGGCAATGTAGAGCGAATAATTTGATTTGATGTTTTGATTGGATAAAAAATTGACTTAATGAAATTTAGGAAAAGCGTTTTGAAAATCAACAGAAATATTATTTAATAAAATCATTTTTTGTTGTTTACCTAATAATAAAAGATGTTTCATGATTGTTAAGTAAAGTTTGAAATGTGTGTTTTACGTTGTACAGCCACATAATTCAATTATTTTTCTAATTACTTCGTAATGTACTTTTACTTAAAATATATTTTTAAAGCTACATTCTATATTTGATTGAATACATTGGCAAATGTTCAAAGTTGATATCGAAAGGACCTCTATAATTCCACACACGCCACTCGACGGCAAAGCCCATAACATTCTCAGATTTACCCAAGGGGTCTTCGGACCAAACACGGAGGAGCCCAATAACGGCATCGAGTATTACCAAGTCATTCATGCAATATTAAGAGATTTGATCACGAAAGGCGTTTCCACACTCACACCACGTGTGTGTTTGTGTGTCTACTGAATCCATTCAATATTGGGGGTTTAAGGAGAAAGGGGGGTGGCCCCCGATACAGGTGGGATTGATTAAATCTTTTGGCCACCCCCCCTGCTCCGGGTTTCGAGTGGGGGTGGAATTTCATTAGCCCCCCGTTAGATTGTTGTGAGGAAAAGCGTGTTGAATAATGTATTATATTGAAAGAGGTGGGTGGGTGGTTAAAGTGATCCGAGCGGAACGAGAATCGAGGATGATTACGTGGAAACTGTCATTAGGAGCGCCTATCTGAATCGTCGGATCGAACTATAATGGCGTGAAACGTTTAACCTAACCAGGTTGATTAGGTTTTTGGGAAGGAAAAGTGTTTGAAGATTGATTTTTGTTGCTTTTCTATTAATATTTACTTAAATTTCAATGATTTGAATGTGATTAAATCCGAATATCTAGTTTGATTTGTCTTCATTAAAATTCTTCAGAATTCAACAATCTTGGTCCTTTGATTCTAACTGGAAGCTGCTAGAAAAATTGTCCAACAACTTTGCAAATCAGCACGAGACTGAGCCTTAGTATCTGCATCGAACATGAGGGGCCAGATTAGATATGCTAATAAACTAATGGCCTGCCACGGAGGATCTCGTTCGAGGAGATTACCTGTTGTGACCCAGCAGTGTGTGGTGTGTGGCGCCCCTGGAACATGGTCTCTAGCGTTCCGTTACTCGGTCCAGTCATCGTCGTCGTCTTCGATAAACCCAAGCCGGCACAGTAAGTCATGTAGTGCGAAATGATACATGCTGTTAGTATTACTGTTTGGTGAGTGTTTTCACAGCCAATCGAGATAAATTAGCAACCTACTGGTTTGAGATGCTGGGCTCTCTGCACGGGGACAGGTTTCGTTGGCAACTGCAGCATTTTATTGGTAAATTGAGTCGGAGTCTGCTCGCAGTTTTTGCCCCTTCCCCTCTCATGAATTAATCGCCACCGATAATCGGCTTCATGACGAGAAATAAATTTCGCCACCCCGTGGACAGCACCGGGCCACAATGACCAGGGTTGAGGGAGGAAAACATGTCATGCTATGCGGAAAGACACGTGCGCGTGCCCCCGAGAAGAAGTCTTGAAAAGTAGAAACAGATTTGCAATATTAATTACTGTCCACCAAGCAATGCTCGGTTGGTTAGTGGATTGTTGCATAATTGGCTAGGGAATGTCAGTTCTTTGAATGTTTTGATTATTATGCGAATAAATCAAAATTCCAAGCATGGGCAATTTTCGTATAGTTGTCAGATTTAAAAATCGGTTCTAATTCCATCCAGTTTTCAGATAATCTCTCTTAAATTTTTTTTGGACCTTTTCAAATGTGAGGGTTCTTTTTTTACTATAGAGATTTATCACTTTTCAAATGTTAGAATTGACTCAATAATGTTGAAAAAATATTTGGAAAATTTTATGATACTTTCATTTTTGACATTGGAAATCAAACGCGTCACTTAAAAGATAAATGCTATTTTGGTGATGTAGAGAAAACCTCGTTTATCATTTGTTATTTTTTTTTCGGGATGCACAGTAAAAAAATGTGTAAATTTGGAAGCTGTAATTTTGGAAGGTTAAATGTAATTTTACCACAATTTAGACTAAAAAAGTGACATCATACCTATCAAGTGCTAAAATTACCCATTTTCAGAGGTAAAATTACACCTTTTTTCTGACATAAAAGATGTACCCCTTCCCAGGTGTAATACAACCAAGATTAAAAATTAAAATTTAAAAAAATAAAAAATACAAAAATTGAAATAACAAGTCATAATCTAAACATGAACAATGAAATATACTAGTTTACTTGTTTTGCAAAAATAAGTTTAAAAATAATGTATGATTTTAGGAAAACAAAAATCAAACAAAAAGTTTTTTGATAAAATATTTTTTTGCCCCCTGATTTTTCCGGTCGATTTTGAAGGGAGGGGGGAGACAAAAACTTTTAAAAACATTTGTCCAGCCAAAGATTCAAAATATGTTTACGACTTCCAAGTTTTTAAAAAACCTTTTAACATAATAACAGCACTCTCAAATGAATTTTAACCAACTTGTGCCATAGCTCAAAGGATGGCATATTTAATTGACGAAAACATACCCAGCATGAGATTTTTCAAAAAAATGTTATTTTTCAAAGTTCTATTTTATTGTGAGTCCAATTAAAAAGTAGTCCTTACCTACACAGAAAAAAATTATGGTAAATTTAATCAAGAAATGGTGACAGATATTGTATCAATTTTTTTTTAGTAAAATTACATCACGAGTTGATAAATATTCATCAGTTTCTGATTAATTTTCACCAGGTTCACATTTTTACAAATTGTTAAGTAATATTACTCAAAAAGAGGTTATATTGAACCAACCAAAATTTTAACCATTCAGAGTTATACTTTTTTGTTGTATACAAATTTGCCGAAAACACCAAATTGATCAGATCAGATCGTTCTCAAGTTAAAGATTTTTGAGTGTTTTAAAGTTTTATTATTTTTTTCCATAGGGGTAATTCTCTACCAACTCACACGAAATCGGGAAAAGTTGCCCCGACCCCTCTTCGATTTGCGTGAAACTTTGTCCTAAGGGGTAACTTTTGTCCCTGATCACGAATCCGAGGTCCGTTTTTGATATCTCGTGACGGAGGGCGGTACGACCTTCCATTTTGAACATGCGAAAAAGAGTGTTTTTCAATAATTTGCAGCCTGAAACGGTGATGAGATAGAAATTTGGTGTCAAAGGGACTTTTATGTAAAATTAGACGCCCGATTTGATGGCGTACTCAGAATTCCGAAAAACGTATTTTCATTGAAAAAACACTAAAAAGTTTTAAAATTTCTCCCATTTTCCGTTACTCGACTGTAAAATTTTGGAACATGTCATTTTATGGGAAATTTAATGTTCTTTTGAATCTACATTGTCCCAGAAGGGTCATTTTTCATTTAGAACAAAATTTTCATTTTAAAATTTCGTGTTTTTCTAACTTTGCAGGGTTATTTTTTAGAGTGTAACAATGTTCTACAAAGTTGTAGAGCAGACAATTACAAAAATTTTGATATATATACATAAGGGGTTTGCTTATAAACATCACGAGTTATCGCGATTTTACGAAAAAAAGTTTTGAAAAAGTTACTTTTTGCGTTTCTCTTTGTTTCGTCGTCCGTGTCTGTCGCGGGTGACCATGAACGGCCATGATCGATGACGACCAACTTTTTCAAAACTTTTTTTCGTAAAATCGCGATAACTCGTGACGTTTATAAGCAAACCCCTTATGTCTATATATCAAAATTTTTGTAATTGTCTGCTCTACAACTTTGTAGAACATTGTTACACTCTAAAAAATAACCCTGGAAAGTTAGAAAAAACACGAAATTATAAAATGAAAAATTTTGTTCTAAATGAAAAAATGACCCTTCTGGGACAATGTAGATTCGAAAAGTACATTAAATTTCCCATAAAATGACATGTTCCAAATTTTTTTACAGTCGAGTAACGGAAAATGGGAGAATTTTTAAAACTTTTTTAGTGTTTTTTCGATGAAAAATACGTTTTTTCGGAATTCTGAGTACGCCATCAAATCGGGCGTCTAATTTTACATAAAAGTCCCTTTGACACCAAATTTCTATCTCATCACCGTTTCAGGCTGCAAATTATTGAAAAACACCTCTTTTTTCGCATGTTCAAAAATGGAAGGGGTCGTACCGCCCCTCCGTCACGAGATATCAAAAAACGGACCTCGGATTCGTGATCAGGGACAAAAGTTACCCCTTAGGACAAAGTTTCACGCAAATCGAAGAGGGGTCGGGGCAACTGCTGTGTGAGTTGGCGGAGAATTACCCATAGCTAAAATACCCACAAACTTTCATCCAAATCAAAAAAATACAAACATTAAATTGAAAAAAAAGTCGCTCATTCAACTAGACTATAGTAAATACAATAAGCTAGAAAAAATAATTCCACTTTTTGAGGTAGAAAATAACGATTAATAGTTCAAAGCAGAAGAAAATTCAAGGAAATATAATATGTGTTTGCATCCAAAAATACATTTTTTTTTCTAAACTGTGATTAAGTATGAAGATTTTAATATAACTGTCAATCGTTAGGAAGTTTGTATAGTTTCTCCTTTTAGAGAGAAAATAGTAAACGGTGATTCAATACAAATACTTAGTCAAAATCATAACGGAGCATCATATTGACATGATACAATGTTGTAAGGTAAATAATGCATGCTTTCAAAGTGTTTCCAATCAACCACAACATTTGTATAGCAATTTTATTTTAGTAAAAGTCTGAACCTGAACCTTAACACAGGGTTGCCAGGTCAAAATTTAAAAATATCTGGCCAAAAACCGAAAAAATGGCACACGGAAATCTAACAAATGTGGGAGGGAGGGAGGATATAAATTAATTCAAATGCTTGTAAAATTCTGATGGCTGAATTTACATTTTCATTAAAATATATATTTACTTTTTTCGATTTCATATGAATCTAGAAAAGTTCAAAACTGGTAGAAAATGTAGAAATCTCTCAAAATATGGCACAGATAATGATAAATCTTTATTCTGACTGCCCTTAGAAAAATCTTAATCTGAATCTTAATAAATGTAAAAAATACTTGTTAAGTTTTGTGATGTTGAATGAAAATGTATTTTATTTAAGAAATGGCTTAAAAAGCTAATTATCGCCATCTGAACTGAAATACTGTCCAAACGACTGTATCAACGCTGTTACAGATCCGGTTTGTAACACCCCACTTAGCCGAGTTGATTAATTCCCAAAATTAAAAATGGTAAACACGACAGTTACGCAACCAACTCCCTCTAGTACTACTGTTACTGCCCACGCGCCATTTTTCTTTTCTTTTCTGTGTCCTGTTCCGGGTTTCGACTAACCAAAAATGCCAAAAACAATGTCGCGTCCATAACTTAATCGTGCTCCCCGGGCCCTGTCATCCGCCGAAGGGACACAAAGAAAGTTCCATGACAAATTGAACATCATAATCCCAACGACAGCCCGGGTGGAGGCGGCAGAAAAACAAATGACCATGGCCGCCAGAACCAGCTCTGAATGAGCGCGGGCGCGCAAAAAAAGTTAATGAATTCATTCCGATCTCTTCGAGGAAAAGTTTTCCTCCCAAGCTGTGAGCGAAGAAATCTTACCAGTTGCATACACTTCTTCGTTTACATCTCTTCTCGTTAGCGACGATATGTCACGAGCAGCAACTCATTGCTCGCGTGTTCTTGTTCGGCATGTTATAATACACTCACTTGAAACACGCGACCGACAAATTTCTTCATTTCCATGCAGCACACAATCAACATGTCACCGCGTGCAGACACAGAATGGTGACACGACGAGTTGTTACGAGCGCGGTTTGTGTGATGAGACGTGAATGGTGACGTGAAAATTTGTGACAAAGGAGAATGTATTTTTAAACTTCTTCAAGAAAGGGTAATTTGAAATGAGATGCATTGATTTGTTTGAAGTAAGTTTGACAGATGCTTTATCTCATCAAATTTTATTCCATTTCTAACGCATTCACTAACCCATCTTTGACTCACTTATCTTTTACTAACGGATCTTTAAATAACACATCCCTTACTATCTTATCTCTAACTAATTCCTTTCTCACAAACTCATCTCTGACTAATTCATCTCTTATAAACTCATCTCTCAGAAACTCATGTCTCACTAACTCAGCTAACTCATCTTTAAATGACTCATCCCTCAAAAATTCATCTCTTAATTACTCATCTCTCATAAACTCATGCCTCACTAACTCACCTGTCACAAACTCATTTCTCACTAACTACTCTATCATTAATTTAATATACTCATCTTTAACTGAATCATCTCTCACAAACTCACATCTCACGAACTCATTTATCACTATCTTAACTAGCTCAGCTTTAACTGTCTCATACCTCACAAATTCATCTCTCTATAACTCAGCTCTCACAAATTACGTCTAACTAACTACAGTCATCCCACATATTCGAAACACCCACAAATTCGGAACACTTTTATGATAATTTGTCAATAGCATGCCAAAAGTAGCTTTTCTGTTGACCTTACTATTTTTAGAACCTTCATTTGGACATTATCTTGCTATTTCACTAGTAAAAGTTGTTTTTATGAACAAAAAACTTCATTCCATGACTATTTTGTCCAGAGCAGCAAAACACTGCCTCCAAATGGCCTGTTTCATAATTGTGGGATGTTATTGTGCCTCCCACAATTGTCGAACACCTGAATTTAACTGATATTTTCACAAAAAAAGTTATCAAACTATGTATAAATCATCACTAAGCTTGAGTTTCATTGGTTTCAGTGTGTGAAGTCATTATTTGGTAATAAATATGTACTCCTGGAGAGATCCAAAGTTTGTTTACATTCGTAAGAAAAAAGTGTTCCGAATTTGTGGATTTCAAGGGTCAAAGTAATTCTTCAAAAACTTCATATAAAAGTTAAAATTTGCAGATGTTCGATACAGCATTCGAAAGATCGCAAGAAAAGCTTTTAAATGAAGGCAAAAGCGAATCATTAAGTTCAATTATCGATTTGCTATGATTTTTTGAACATTGGCCGATCTGGAAACCGTTCCGAATATGTGGGATGACTGTACTCTACCATTAACCCAACTAACTCATCTTCAACTGACCCACTCACTAAGTCAGCATTCACAATCTTATCCCTCACTAACTCAACTCCTCTGTTACTTGCTCATCTTTTAACTCGTCTTTCACTAACTTATATCTCACTAACTCAGCTCTCTCTAAATCATCTCTCACTTGCTCTCTCTCTCTCTCTTTCAAACTCATCTCTTACTAATTCATCTCTCACATACTCATCTTTCATCTCTCCATTCTCAACCCGTTTTGTTGTTTTAAAATTTCATTCCAAAATAAATGAAATAAGCTAATTTAATCGATGTTATCACCTCACCCCCTTATCAACACGTTTCAATCGACACTCACAGAGTCCCCCCGAGCAAAAATTTATGGCACATAATCACCATAATTTTAGTGGCAGGCAGCGTCCCACCAAGAACGTGCCGTTCTTTCCTCAACACACAATGTCACCATTCTATTACGCGAGCTCAAATTTATTACCGAAAACATCCCTTTCGCGAGCGCAAAAAGTGATCAAAATCTCCACGTGAGAGCACGATCCTCCTTTCAAGTCGTGCAGCGGAAAAAAGAGTAAACAAATCGGCGATAGCAAGTGATGATAAAAAGTGTGTGTGTTTAAATTTTGCGAAAAGAGAATCGAAAAAATGCCTTTTCGGGAAAGATTTTGGAGCTTGACAGCATGCCAGAACGTCCGTGTCGCACACCTTATTATTATAAACATTTATTTGCATTCATTTGTGATTATGCGAAACGATGGCGGAGAGCGAGTGCCTCGAGGGCATTTTGTTGATTATTAGTTGCTCGTTAAGCGAAATACAGCGGAAAAGGTTGCACCTTTATGTTTTTTTTTTTCGGGGAGATGTTTTTGAACAAGAAACGATTAAGAATCGGGGCATCATCACTTCTTTCGCTTGGAAGGAAAGTACATGTTTTGGTGGAAGAATGTGAGTCTTTTTATTTATTTATTTATTTATTTATGCTTTATGAATATTTATGAAAAAATTGGGCAGAAATTTGGGTTTTGGATAATGTTATTATATTTTGTTGGCCAGAGGAATTGAGTCATCATTGGGGATTGACTCATCTATGCGAAGGACAGTAATGAAGTTATCTCAAACAATATTATTAGTACTAGTTTTATTCATACAAATTTATACAGTATACGGGATTATTATGTCTATTTAATAAAAAAAAATTATACAACAATTTTACATATCACTTAAACTCAAAATTTTGAAGTGGTCCAAAATTGGTCAATAAATTCCTTGACCCAAAAATTCATTTTTTTTATTATTTGTAAGACCATGGCCACTTAGAGGTGGCTCGAATAATTTAAATTTTGGAAAAAAAAAACTAAATCTTTTTGTTTCAGTTGATTCTAGCTCTCTTGGAAGCAAATGAAAGTTTATTAGTACACAAAAAAATGATGGTATTTTCATCAGTTTCTGAATGACGAATTTTCATGAGTTTCTGCTGAATTACTCAAAAAGAGGGATTATTGAACCTACCAAATTTTCAACATTCCAATTTAAACATTTTCAATTTATTTTTTGTTTGTGTGCGCGAATGTAAAGTTAAAAAGCCATATCTCAGAATCCTGTCAATGATCTTCTCCCATTTGCAACATTTTATGTGATATTTTCCAGGTAATCCAAAATAAATGTTTCCAGACACTGTCAAACGGTATTTTAAAGTTTCATAAATCGTTTCCAATGTTTCATTTTCTCAATCCTCATGCTAATAACCTTACAATCGAATAGTTTTTTTTATTTCACTTGTGGAATCACCCTTACTTAGCTTGGACCACCATTGTGTCAAAAAAAAAAAAGAATTTATATATTCATAAGAAAATTGTGACAGATTTTGCGTCATAAAAAAGTGTAATATTACTTCAAGAATTGATGAATTTTCATCAGATTCAAAGTTTACACATTTTTTGTGTAATATTACTTCCAAAAGGAAACTTTTTCTGTGTATGAAATACGTCAATTTTGTTTGGAATTAGATATTTTCATTTTGTACATTTTATTTGGATAGAATTGGAGAAGACTTTCAATATGACTTTGCTCACGCATAAAGGTTCCCATACCATTTTGGTAGCTCTTTATACAAAAATAATAGGTAAATATTCGAAAATTTAAGCAAAATGTCTTCGGCAAATTGTAGGTATTGATGCGGACTTTTCAGATAAAAGTTAGACATAAAATTACTTGTTTTTAAATTAACAATTCTCACGAAAAATTAATTTCTTTTTGTTTAAGCTAAACCCCTAAACTTTTTGATTTGAAACGTGAACAATCGCTTAACCACCGCAGAGATATGATTTTTTGAAAAAAGTGCTTTGGTTGGTTGTATTGAGCAGCAGAAGCTATTTTTGCATCGTTAGTTTTTCTAAACAAGTTTTCATTCAAACCAGCCCCCAAGGTCGTTTAAAAAAATGTTTTTTTTAATCCGGACATAACAACATTAAAAGTCAAAGACAACTTCGCAATTTGTTTTATAAAATGAACCGAATGGGATAGCATGTGCCAACTTTTTTTCTGTAAAAGCCCTAATCATAACCTACAACAATGCCGAAGACACCACAGAAAGTCCCTTCTAAAGATTCACAATTTCATACATTTGCATAAAATTTGAGAAAAACATATGATGCTAAATGACGTCTTTAGACATAGGCAATGCAAGGACAACATTTCATCCAAATTAAAAAAAAGTCTTTTTGTGAAATCGTAGAGAACACCTCGGCAGTTTCCCGATTTTTTTTTCATTTCTGAAAATATTTTTTTCGAAAGGTTTAAAAAATTTCCTGAAAAACTTGTCTGAGAAACATTGAAGATTGGGCGTCTGGTGGCTAAAATACAGCAAATAAAAGAAAAGGGAACATAAAAATTCAATTTTCTTAGTATCACTCCAACAGGTCCCCATTTTCTATTGTCAATTTCTAAGCAACAAATTGTCCAATTAACAATGTTAAAAGATAAAATATTTGGAAAAATGATCTCTTCGTAAAAAGTATTTTGAATATTTTGAAATCAAGACTAACATTTCAAACGTGACAAAAAATCTATATTTTTAGAGTGGTGAACGCCCGTAAAGTCAAAACTACGCAGGGGTACCAACATTACAAAAAAAGTGCAATGGCATGACCGTCACATTTTTTTAATGTTGGTACCTGTGCGCAATTTTGACATTTTAGGCGTGCACCATTCGTAACGCCATCTTCACTTAAAAATCTGGATATATTTACAAATCTGATCATCACATTGAGAAAATGTTGTTTAAATTAAGCATGAGCATGAGCATGAGCATGAGAGACCACCCATGGTTGTCCTTCTCCGTTGCTGAACAGAACCGTAATATCCTTTCAGCACTACTGATCATAGGCTTCGACAATCAAGCGGTGTTTCCCTTATCAACAGCATGTATGAATGCGCCGAAAAGATAAAACACCATGATTGCTAAAACTAGATCAGTTGCGAATAGGTAACAGTCATTGGCCACCAACGGCGCCCGCCATGTCAGTTTGTAGATCTCGATTTTAAGGGACGGGAATGTTAGTTAGCGCAGGTTGCTACTAGGGCAGCTGATTTACTCTGTGCTTACACCCCACGAGCGCCAGGAACCTGAAAATTTGTTAGTAGGATAGGGTGTTTGGTCAGGATTCATCATAGAAGATGATGATGCGACCCAAAATCATAGTGTTTGTTGAAAGGTATTATATTTTATTCTCAAGGCAAACAATCGGTTGCTGCGGATGAGACATTTCTCGTTTAACTGTTGTGATTTTTTTAATGAAATGGTTTAATCTTAGACAGCCGGCTGTGGAAAGATAAAACCAAATAATAATTATTTATAAAATGAGGTGTTAAACGCAATGCTGCAATGATAGCGTAGTCTGATTTTTAATTATATAATCATTTAGTTCATGAGTTTGTTACGGAATAGACGCGACGAACTCAACCATCAAGTGTCTTCCGATCTTCTTTCTGTTAGCTAGATAAGGTATTGATTTTCGTTGCCTCTCGAGCTACGATGCTATGGAGAGGGCTTAACACGCAAACAACCGACGTCGAGCCCTCCGTGCTACGGAGCTATGGGAAGGTCTTTTCAACACAAAAAGACTCGCGCACCACACGACGTTCTTGATGAATCAAAATAATTTTGTTACGCGATAAACCTAACGAACTCGGGTCGTTTTTATCGAAAACTATATCACAATTCACGACCAAAATGCGAAACAAAAGGCACACACAAAAAAAAATCACTTTTCACTCCGAATATTTTTTTACGACCACGCACTCCCTTTGCCAATTATGCACTGATGACGCTGCATTTTTAGAGGGTAATCTTCTCCTCGCAGCGCACAATTCACGACCAAAATGCGAAACAAAAGGCACACACAAAAAAAATCACTTTTCACTCCAAACACTTTTTTACGACCACGCGCTCCCTTTGCCAATTCTGCACTCTGAGAAAATGTTGTTTAAATTAAGTCAAAATACACATTCCGTTTTCCTTCTGCTGAAAAAAAGTTGACAATTGAATTCAACTCTAACTCAATACAAAGACGCCATCTAATTTCCGCGTAACGTCGTTAAGTTTGGAACGGTCTGTCCAACGATCTCTCAGTACATTACCCGCAATAAACGCATTCTCCATAACGTGGAGTCCCCGGAGAGTGGCGCGGTCCAATTTCACGGGATCCATCCTGGAACGCCACCGCCGCGCCTAGCAGCCATCCAAAGTCATTCGATATTATTTATATTTAGATTAATAGCCTAACGTATCGTATATCAATTGCGGTGTGTGACAAATCGAGTAAAATAAATGCGTTTATTTCTGTTCCGTGCTTGGCGGCGACGTCTTAAGGAAATCAGAGCATGGTACAAACTAGCACGTGTGGGGTCTTCCTCGGACTCCCCAGAGCTGGAACGAACTCGTTGAACGCGTTGAGGAAGCCACTGTAACGTTCGAGTTATTGATCGTCAAGAAGTGTTATCAGATATCCTTTATTTTCATCGGCACCAAAAAAGATTTCAAAAGTGTGATAATTTGGTGATCTTCGCTTTCTGGGAATTCAACTAACAAGGTTTCACGATTTCTTCCCAATAATTGAACACGTCCAGCTTCTTGTCACAAGCGTCCAACATTTTATGATATTTACCCAATCGCAAAAGTACAACTCCCCACGGGTGGGTGAATCGACAAAACTAAATTGACATTGATGGCACTCGTTATCGGAATTTTTCCATCTCACGGCAAACTATCGGCAAACCGAAAAGAAAGAAAGAAAAAAAAAAACTTGTTCTCAAGAACGAGGAAATAATCATGCTTGGAGGACCTTTCGGTCCGACACAATCATCACTTGTGCTGTCGAGAGCTGCTTTCTGCACCATATCGACTTTTGCTTGCGAAATCGCAAAGGAAAAAGTCTCCAGGGTCGAAGGAAAAGTTTGTTTTGATTTTCTTCGGTTTGCGATTGGCTGTGAGGTGAGGAGATAGTTCGAGGACGACAGGCATGACGATTTTGCTGGGAGAAATTTTCTTTTCAGCTAGATATTTGATATTCTCCATTGATGTGCATCGATGAAATGGTTTTCAGTTCTAGAATGTGGTAAAATATCGACTCGAAAAGTCAATAATTTTTTTGAACAAAAGATATGTCATTTGAAAAAATAAGAAATGAGAGATGAGAGATGAGAGATGAGAGATGAGAGATGAGAGATGAGAGATGAGAGATGAGAGATGAGAGATGAGAGATGAGAGATGAGAGATGAGAGATGAGAGATGAGAGATGAGAGATGAGAGATGAGAGATGAGAGATGAGAGATGAGAGATGAGAGATGAGAGATGAGAGATGAGAGATGAGAGATGAGAGATGAGAGATGAGAGATGAGAGATGAGAGATGAGAGATGAGAGATGAGAGATGAGAGATGAGATGAGAGATGAGATGAGAGAAAAAATCACAGGATGAATGTGAGAATGTAAAAAGAAAAGTAAAAATTACGAATAATTCAAAATTATAGCAAGATTATTCTCCAGAAATCCCGCACCAATTTTCCCCGTTCATCTGGGCGGACATTGACCTTGATTCTTTTGTGGAACCCCCCCTGGGCAATCCTGCTAGTACGTACAGAACGGGAGCGCTTCTTTGCTTCATTTTCCCACCATCTTCAGCGTTGTAATAAATCTTTAGTTGATTTATAGCCACTAAGAAGTTGCGTGCCCTTTTTGTTCACTTCTCCTTTTCGGGAAGAATCGGGAGTTTTTGCTGGAGAAGAATTTTCAATATTTTTTGTCGCTCGACATTCCGCGGTTGATGTTTTTACAGAACCACGAAATTAATTTTCGTTTCGTGCTAGGAGACATTTTGTTCTGAGGTTAGAAGTCATTGTAATAAATATCCCTATTTTGAAAATATGTTGATTTATTGCGCTCAAAAAGCCAGTGGGGATGATGATTGCTATTAGTAATATTTTTTGTAAATGTTTCATCACATCCATTAAGGGAAACCCCTTCCCAAAATATCATGCCCCAGTAGAAATTTGTTCTACAAGCCAAGACCTCTGAACCCATCACCGTTTCGTCGGTGAGGGGAAACAAAAAAAACTCAAACTTTTCCATTTGCTCCCTGAAAAGAGAGACTTGCACACGCAAGCTGCACACAAAAATGGAAAACTTTGGTCAACTATTTGACCACGAGTTCGGGTTGTTGCGAAAAACTTTCCAATTCACCAGAAGAACCTTCCCGTCTTGTATTTGGAAAGGCCAAGCAAAAAGTTGTCCTTTTTTCAAGAAGGGCTAAAAAGGACGACGACAAAGTTGTTTCTGGCAGTTCGAGCTCTTTCCGGCTTGACGCATTGCTGCTTGTATACGAGAGTTTGAAAGTCTTTGCCGGGAGGTTTTTGACCATGTTTCAAGAGGATAATTGGTGTCCTGTTGGAGCGAAACAAAAAAATGTGACTCCACTTGATACCGGAACAAGTGGGAGATAATGTTGCTGATGGGTCGCAGCTGGTTTGGAGAGTTAATTAAATTGACGCAAACGGAATAAATAGTTGCAACTGGCAGCACTAATTAATCTTGGAAATGGTGAATGATGAACTTTCTGAAAAGTTTGACGGTAGAAAAATCATTTAAAAAAAGACGGAAATCTGAAATTTTAAAATTTTACCAAATAAATTTCAAAATTTACTTTTGCAACATTGTCGTGCAGTTGAGGACACCTGATCAAACGATGTAATCAATTGACACAATTTATTAATCCCGGAATACCGGAATTTAACCCCTCTTCTGAAAGAAATCGTATCCTGAAGAGTTTGCCCGTGGGGACCACCCCCCGCTCGCAAAAACGATGATTTAGTGGGCATCGTTTGTCCGGAAAGGGGGTGCAAAATTAATGGCGATCCATTCAGGCCTGCGAAGAAAAACTTCCCACCATTTATCACTGCTCAATCTTTCTGGCTTGGGCTGGCAGTACGAACAACGATGACCAACCAATCATAGTTCTTCTTTTATGGAAGGAGGTCCCATTTATGTTTGTTCTTTGTTGCGCGCTAATGCTACCGATTTGAGGCTGTTGATTTTTCTCCGTGCTTGACCAGCAACAGAACTATGAACAGTAAAAATGTTTGAAATTGTTCAACAAACTCATCATAAAAATAAACCATGAACATTCTTACTGTGTCCAAATAACCACTTGTTCAAGACGAGACGAGACTGAGACGAAATAATCGGAGCCAGTTGTAAAAAAAAAACTGTCCGTCCATGAGATTGAGAGTGATAAACGCACGTGGTGGTGCTGTTTCCTGAAATCCCTTTCTCACTGTCTTAAGGCACCGGCATAACTGGACCTCACTCTTCTACGACCTTGCCTGGGCTAAGATTCCCAGCCGGTGATAAGATCCCAACTCTTCTCACTTTCGCTTTTCCTTCTCTAGAGATAATTCTCATGAGTTTTTATTACCTTTAAAATGCGTTAAGAAGAAGAAGAAGCTCGACTCCAACTATGGTGCGGGATTTCTGATTTCCTGCACATCCAGCGGCGAGAGATGCTGCTTCGAGATAAAGTGGACAGCTAAGAGCAGTTCTGGACAAGAGGACGACGACGATGATGATGATGGGTTGTCATTTCTCTTTGGTTTAGTCCAGTACCGATGCTGGATTGGAGATAGTTTTGAAGTGGGTTGGACTACAGATTAATTAGCGTTTTGATGTGATAACTTTGCACGCCACTAAATTGATGATTGTTTTGTGTGTGTTTTTTTTTATTTGGGGAACGTGTCAATTTTGACAGATTTATGCTGTCAAATTTAATTTTACAGCATTTAAATAAAAAAAAGAATGCATTAAACATACCCAAACGAAGTACACCCATCAATACCATCCCCCAAATCGGCTTATTTTTCAACTGATTTCACAACAAGGCTCTTCCTGCGTAACAATAGCTCGTTCCGACAACTTAATCCTTTCCACTTCCTCCATGATCCGATTCCCGCAAAGTCGTTCCATTCTTTCAGCAACAATAATAATAACGGCAGTAGTGTGGGCTGTCTGCTGGTTAACCATAACTGCAGAATTCCGTAATTCAATTCCCGGCCGCCCCATGACAACGGGATTATTCAACATCAACTGCAGTCAGTCGTCAGACAACCACCACCACCTCACGACCCATGCCTCCAATATTGGAGACCCAGTTTACAAGACCCGCGAAGCCATGCCCATGTGTAGCACTTGAACGCTGTTGTGCTTTTCTGACGTTATTGCCAATTTTGCCAAACTTCATTTTGAGTGAACTAAATAAATCTTGTAAAACAGAATTGATAGATTTTTTTGTAGGGTAAAATCTTATAACAAGAATGAGTTCAAATTAATTAAAATTTTATTCAGCAATCTGTTCACCAAAATATACAAAATAATTGTAAAACATTGTTTTGAAAATCTTGCTTGAGGAGGAATTTTTCAACAAAGAATATTTAAAATTGTAATTAGGCAAAGAAAGTAATTAGGGGAACAGCATGTAATTCCATCAGGCACCTAATGATGGTTTATAACAACATTAATCTTAAATAACAGCTTCTAAAAATCGTTTTGTACTGAATCAAGAAATGAATTGCTTAATAGGAACATAATTTCTTACAATTATTGCGCAATTCTCACTAACTTGGATTTCGCACTAAATTATTGCTATCGATCGCACTATTGCGACTTGTCAAACTGGCTTGGAAAATTTAAATTTTCTCAAAAAATGATCAAAGCGAGCCGATGTTGCTGACCTATCAATCGCAATTTTAAAGTGCGAATGTCCAGTTTGGTGGAAACTGCGACTGGAAATGTAAATAAACAACTGCTGGTTGCCTAGTTTTTGGAAATATTGTTGACACAAGTGCGAGAGAAAAGTGCGGGCCAAATCCAAGTTACAGTGCAAGGATCAATATATATGTAAATATTCATAAAATATTTTTCTCAAAAAAAACAATATTTTCCTAAAATATTGCTGGCAAAATTAAGACTTAAAAAGGTCAAGAGGGTTCAACAAATCGCTCTTTAAGAGATTTCAAGATTACCAGAAAACAAAGCATTAGCATTTGGAAATCATGTGCATGGGTTTTCAATATATTTCTGAGAAAAAAATCTGACCTCTAAAATATGTTTTGGAAATTTCGGTTCTCTCAACATTTTTATTTGAAAATTATTAAGATAATTCCACTTTTGCTGTTTTGTTGATCTAGTTCTCAATGAAATGTTATTGAACTGAAACATCAATAAAAACATATTTTTGACCTTTCTCTCAATCAAACTTAAGCTAAGAACAAGATTGTCCGTTCGACGCAGTGGTGAACGCAGAACGCTGTGCCAGTTCGATTTTTCCATCAACTGTCAGTCGAACAATCTGCAGGGGTTGCTTTGTTCAATGGTCGATGACTGGCAGGCTATGATGACAGGCGCAAAATTTTGTGTTTGCGTTCAGGCCTGACGGACAATCTTGTTCTTACCTTTACTGTCCACTGATGGACAAAAGATCGATTCGTTGTTAATTTACATTTTTTTTTAAATAAGCAAAACTTAAACACCTTGAATCATATCAATATCAAATTGTTGAAAAATTCCTCAGGAAACCAATCAGCAGAACTTTCCTTCTCAGATTTTTTGAAGAAATCTTATCACATTGTATAGAAATAAGAATGGATGATATTTGACTTTTTGGTGTCCAAATACGGAAAAAATACATGGAAAGTTGGACAATTTTAGAATTTCGTTAGGGAGATCCCATACACTTTTCCCTTAAAATTAGACATTTTCAAATGAAGATATCTCGGATAAGTTTTCAAAAAGACGTAAGAGCCAATGGTAAACAAAGCCGTTTATGCCACGGTATTCTACCTTCTAACGAAAAAGCAATTTCAAAAATGTTAAAGATTGTTCATCTACACTTCATTCAAATGCCTCAAACTAAAAATAAATGAAATTTTGGGCGAAAAACGAAAATTAGTGGCTCTTACGGCTTTTCTTTAAAACTCACCCGATATATCTTGAGTTTAAAGAAAAACAACCCTGAGATTTTTCCAGCGTTGCTGGATCTCCTCCTGTCGCTTCAAATTTGGTTTGCGCTTTTTCGAGATATTTAGGTTTTAAATTTGCATCTATTTTACCTTAAAATGGCTGTAACTTTTGACCCTTCAGTCCAAATTGACTATGTTTAATAAATTTTTTAGTTTCTAAGAGCTAATCGATCTGGACCACTCACTGTGCATTGCGAAACTGCCTACTTTTCCTGTCATTCTAGAATTGATGAAATTGCCTACTTTTAATTTCCTAAAATAACGGTACTGAAAAATACTTTTTGCAATTCCGTCGTGAGACTACAGTGGACTCTCTGGTTGTCAATATCGAAGGGACCGTCGAGGAAGAGAAGCATCAGTTTACAGAACGATGCAAAATGAAGACTCGATTGAAATTTGTTTTTTTTTTCTTTATGAACAGCTTTGGGAGAGAATCATGGCAACGTTCAGCAAACAAAACCAAACAAACGTCAAACACCCTTCAAAGCTTCATTTCTCAAAGAAAAATGTCTATGCAAGCCATGAGAAAGTGAAGTTATTGACAACCGGAAGAGATTTTTAAAGCAAAAATAATCCAAGGGACCGCCGAGGAAGGGATTCTTCAAGCAAGAGAAAACATCGACGAATAAGGACAATCAAAGTATGCAGTTTGAAGGGAATGAAGAATTCATCGGTACATGGAGCAATATTGATATCGAGAAGATCGACAGCCAGAGAGTCGACCGTACTAATTTTCCCTGTCATTCTCTAACGCCGAAACAGCCTACTTTTCTCTACCAAAGATAACAGAATCGGATGCTGAAAAGCTGAAATTTTTAGGACTTGTTTTGAAAAGTAGTACTTTTCAACATTGTTTGGATCTAAACGGTTGGTTGATCAAATACATGGACATTTGACTTACAATTCCATTCAAAGGGTGTTTTTCAAAATTGCAAAAAATGGAACTCGTTGCAAAACTTGATTTATTCAGCATTCGTCGTATTTATCCAACTCGGTGAACATCGTTGAGCGACCTGAGCTGAAAAAATCATATTTTTCAACATTAAATAATATTTCAATATCCATTTGAGTGCTGAAATATAATACTTTTAGCACTTGTATCGAAATGTAATACTTATCGATTTTTTTTTTGTTTAGTTTGACACTTTTCTTAACGGCAAATAACATTCAAACGGGGAAGCCCGTTGTTTTGAACATTTTGCTTTAAAAAACACAAATTAATCGAAAAACAATGCATTTCTCAACAGAGCATTACACCAACCAACTTGCCAAGCAAACTTGCAAGTACGCAAAAACATATAAACATACAATGCACTGCAGGGCTCCGAAGTCAGAAGCCGGTGCAACAGCCAGAAATCCAAACCGTCGGTAGTCGGTTGGCCGCGGGTCGGTGTACTGAAAATGATAAACTGTCGCTTTGGGGGCAAATAATGCGATAAAATGTGATAAATTTCAATTGCAACTTGGCGCAAGAACAATCGCATCGGAGTTATGAAAAGGGGGGTGACAAGATTTGACAATATTTCTTACGGTGTAGGAACTTTGTCCACCAAATGCCACTTGGCATGCTAAGCCGCCTAGTCGTGTTCTAAGCCATGTTTTGGGGGACCACAACAGCACACGTTCGACTGTAACTGTCTCATAGTCTTGTTAGTCCTGTCCGTCTGTCTGTCACACACCGGCAAAGTGAGTGCGAAAAAAATGATCCTCTCTCTTGACTCAAGTGTTTCCTTTTCCCTGTCCGCCCCGACCACCCTAATTTTGCGGACTCGGAAACATTGCACTACCCCTCGGTGACGTGACGAGGGGTTGGTTGGGAGGGGGTCGTTAGTTGTAGGGGTCTCTCAAGTGTGCTCATATGCACTTGTGGAGTTGTTGTCCGCGGACAGACTTGAGGCATTCCTCGAAAAGGGGGTGGAAGGAGGCAGGTTTCGCAAATAATGAAACGAATTAAATCGAGTCGTCGTTCACTTGTCGTTAAGTGAAAAGAGGACCACTTGAGGACACGGTCGGTGTGGCTTTGCTGGAGTCAAAAGGAATATAAACGCAACGCAAACAAGCAAATAAAAAAGGTGAAAAGGGCAGCCAACGACGACGACGACTCTGTTGGATGAATGCCGCCACCCGTTGCTGCAGCAGATATTCACTTGATGTTGAGGGTGGGCAAACATCAGTGCGATGTAATATGAGGCGGTTGAGATCTGTGTCTGTTGCCTTTGAAAAATTAAGGGCCCAATCGTTGTTGTAAAGACTGGCTGCTCGGGGAGTGACCCGATACTTTGTATAGACTATCGGAATCCGACATCTCTCCTTGAACTTGATTGACCCGATGTCTGCACTGTTTGCATTTGTAACTCAAATAGAATATTTCTCGAAATTATATTACAGAAAAAAATATCCCTATCTGTTTTTCCTGTAACAAAACGTCCAAAAACCATTTCCGATGCTGAACATTAATTTCAATTACGCTCCAACGAAGCCATCCAACTGCGATAAAAATAATTTAATAAAGGGAGTCCACCTCGTCCAATCGAAAACGCCCCCATGTATTCCGAATTGATTGATACAATACCCTCCCCAATCAACCATCAGGTACAAACCGTTCCACCTTCACATTCCAAGCATCACACACACACACACCGGTCCGGGATGGCCAGATGGCACTTCTCGGTTTAATTGCAGCAGCCCCAGCCTAAACATATACTCATTTAATGATCAATTATGCAAATGATTTATTTGTACCCGCGCCGTACGCTCTAGCCAATGATGCAATTGCGCGCGCGATATGGGTGTGTCACGGCGGTATCAGAATCAATATCATCGCCGTTGAAGAATGGTTGAGGTTCGGATTGGCAACCGATGGTGAACCCCGGTTTGGTGGGTCAATACCGTGAGGTGATGTGTACTCTAATTTTGCAATTTTAGTTATCATACACTTTGATAGTAAAATAAATATTTATTAATTTATGGTTCAAGTACAAACAACAAACGATCTTTTGTTGACATTTATTTTAAATTTATTTTAAAAATTATGTAAAACTTATCGAAAGTTTGTTTGAAAAAGCGAAAGAAAGCCGTCTTACTCCATCCTCACATATTTTGTAATCCAAGAAACTAATACAAACCCCATTCAAATGCTTCTAGAACTCTTTTAATTTTATTATTTATTTATTTTTTGTAAGAAAACCTGTAGACTTATTTTAAGGACCGTGTTCATTTTTTGTTAATTTTGATTTGTTCCGCTTGATCACCCTACTTACTTGATCAAATGTTTAATTTAAAAAAAATATAAACATAAACATAATTCAGGCAAAATTACCTAAAAACTTAAGATGATAACCATAAAAAATCAACATTTTTACTGTTTCTTTTTTTTTTTTTCAACATTTACTGTATAAATACACACAGTTACATGATGATATTACATCTTGGAATGTAGACAGATTTATTTGTACCCGCGCCGTGTGTATTTGAAATTTACCAGAAATATAAATTTATCTAAGTGTAATGGTAATTCAAATTAAAAAAAAACAATTACATGATTATTGAACAAAAAAACATTCCAGTCCGCACACCAGAAACATACATGAAACTTGATGTTTTCGGAATACTTTTAGGTAATTTTGCAAAAGAAATAACTTGTCATCTTAAGCTGGTACAAATTTTATTTAAAGTTGTTGTCCCTCGGCTCTGGTCGACGTCGTGGGGGGTGCCTAATTTCCAATTTCTAGATTGGTTTTCAATATTTCGAAACAAAATTTATCTCAAAATGCTGTATACAAAATGTTTAGGTTTCACGAGGTTCACTGAGTTAGATAAATGTGACGAGTGCTGAAAATATCAAGTTTTGCAACGTTTTTTTTTTTTTTTGCTGTTCCGAATAACACCATTTGAATGGAATTTCATGTCAAATGTCCATGTGTTTAGCATATCACCGATCGCATCAAAACGATATTGAAAAATATTGCTTTTGATAGAAATACTGAAAAGTTTGACTATTTAATATCCATTTCAGTGCTAAAATAGTAGTTTATGCAACAAGTTGCAAAAAGAGGATTTTTTCAGCACGAGTCGTACATTTATCCAACGAGGTTCACCGAGTTGGATAAATACGACGAGTGCTGAAAAAATCAAGTTTTGCAACTTGTTGCATAAACTACTATTTTAGCACTGAAATGGATATTAAAAAGTAAAAAAAAAACCGCTTTTTTGATAGAGAAAAGATGGCCGTTTCTCCGTTCGAGAATGCCAGGAAAAGTAAGTAATTTCACTACGGAATTGCAAATATACATGGGTCATTCCACCGCAAGCAAAATTTAATAAACTTTTTATGAACAAGCTCAGATTTAACCTTTTCCGCGAAAATTGTGCAAACCCTCCATTTTCAAACCGTGATGTATGTAGAACCCTAAATCGTTGTTTGGAACTCATTTGAAGAAAATTGGATATAAAATCGATTGGCGCAGTCCATTTTCAAATTAAAAATAATATTCAGTGTGATATGAAATTAAAACTTGTTGCGTAATTTTCACATTGACCGCTTGTTTGAACTGACCAAAAATTTACTTTGTTAAACTATCTCCTTTTAAATTCTATATTTCGTGAACGGAAAACACTGAATAAAATAAGAAAACTCCATATAAAATTGATCAAGAACACGTACATTTTAGATAAAATATGCGCTCAATGTGAAAATTCTGCAAGAAGTATTCATTTGAGCAACACACGCTGAAAATATTTTATAGTTTGAAAATGAACTACATAAATTGGTTTTACGCCCTATTCTCTTCAAAAGGACCCATATTTGAGTGATGGGATGGCTCTACTTGTGGTTCCAGAGATATCGCGGTTTTCTAAATTTTTTTTTGAAAAAAAAAATGCGAGACTTTGAGGGTGGTCCAATTTAGAAGAAAATCGGGATTCTTGCACAATTTAAAGGTATCTACGGGCCCTCCAAAGTTAATCTTGATCAGAAAATGTTGATATCAAGTGCAGAGCTTAGGGTGCCCAGAATATGTGAGGTTTTTTAAAACATCGCTCCACAAGCCTAATATTGATCCTTGAGCTTTGTTAGGCATCAGGATCAAATAAGAGCAAAATTGGTCAACATTTACCCTTTTGGTACTTGGAGGTGAATTTTGTATGGGAAAAATCGGAACAAAGCAGGGTGCGCTACTTCCATCCAAATATTCCCAAAAGTGAGATTCTCATTGGAAATTTCATGCTCTACAACTTTGTCAAACACACCTAAACTGTAAAACTCGATCCTGGAAAGTTATTAGCGTTTGAAAAAAGTCATTTGTATGGCCTAATGTCACCCCTGATGACGGTACTGAATTGAATTTGTACAAGCCACAAACTCTGACCCAGAGGTCACGCCCCACCAGAGGTGGTCCAAGAGGTCTCCACGCGCTTGAATTCCTACAAAAGCTACAAATTGGCCCCGGTCTCTCGCAGAATAGCACCAGAGGGCGCGTTTATTTTCAACTGTTTGCGTACGCGATAGACGCGTGCGTCGCGTGTTTATGCTTTATAACCATCGAGATCCAATCACACGGCGGTGTGACGGCATTTGGCGCTCTTTTTCGATTTGGGCACACTTGATTGGACCGTTAGACATTTGAGGCACGCAAGCTGTACCGAGAATTATATCGAGTTGACAGCGGGGGGCGGCGGGTACAAACTTTGTAATTTTTATGCCATTCACGTCAATTCACTCAATCTGCAAAATTTATTGATTCTCTCGAGAGGTTTTTGGTGGGGAGGAAGAGAAGGTTGGTGGAATATTTGCCGTTAGTGAAGAGATAGGTACTAGAAGTGACAAATGATGTTGATTAGAACGCAACGTCCGTAGCGGGGTTGTTGAGTACGGGTCAAGAAATGGACAATTTGTTTCCCATTCAAGTGGTGAACGGCTTGTCGTTATACTTGTTTGCTATCACTGGATGCGGAGAACCTGGAATATTTTGTCGCTTAACATTTTCACTAACCCATTTTTTTTTCTATGTTCCTTTTCAGGTTTCACACCTGCACCGGTCAAACCAAGACCCTCCCCTGCACCACCCAATCGAACCTCTAGACCACTACTCCGTGACTACGACGCAACGAATTCCTCCCCATCCCCATCAGCAGCAGCATCATCCTCATCCTCGACCTGTGCAGCAATCCAGCAGTCTATCCAGCGGCAAGCACGTGAAGCTGAAACCAGCCGACCTTGGTTACAACAATTACTACCAGCCCTCGAACCAACAGCCCAAATCTGCGCCGCCAAAACCGCTAGACTATAAAAAATTAAACAATCACACCAGCACCGCTGGTGGTCCAGCTGGGATACTGAAAAACAACCACCACGCCACCGGTGGTCACTCCAAGCAGCGGCGTCCGCTGATTTACGAGTTGAAACAGTATGAGTACTTCAACAGCAACGACAGCACAGGAAGTAAGCAACTGCCAGCGCCAGCAGTCAAGAACACCAACAGTGTCCTGCAGCAGCACTACAGCGGCCACAACTACAACATCAACTACAATCTGAACTTTACGAAAAATCAATACAACATACTGATATCGCCACCAACGACGACAGCAGCCGGTGGACAGCAGGCTCCACCGTACGACGAGAACAATCACTTCATTAGTAGCCATTATCAGCAATCACAGCAGCAAAACTACCAGAACAACGCTAGGAACTACAAGAACAACAACGCAAACCGTCATCATCAGCAGCAACATTCCTTGTACAGCAACAACAACAACCACTACAATCAATATCTTAGCAATCAACATCAGCAGCAGCATCACTCGTCCAAGCAGCAGCAGCAACATCAACCCGCCTACTTGGACGAGAAGCCACCGCTGTTTGTGGACGGTGACCACGAGCTAGGCAAGATGCAGCGCGAGGAGATTATCATCGAGCACAGTCAGCTGGTTGGAGACGGAAGTGGACCAGGCATCGTCATACACCCGGCCGGCGGAGGCGGCCACCCTGCGGGACAGGGTGGTGGAGCGGCCGGTGGACGACAGCCACTATTGCGCGGCAAAGGCCTTGGCGGATTAGGAGGAGGAGGAGGTGGAGGGGGGAAGCTAACGGCCATCAACCGATCGCATCATTTCACGCAGGTGAGTTCGGAACTGTACCCACAACAGATGTGTGTGTGTCCTCTCTTCTTACGGTGGAGTGTGTTTGGGTTGGGGTGGAGTATGGAAATCAATATGGACCAGCAGATTGGCCGGATTTGTTGGGTGGGATGGGATTTAGTGGTGAGCCTGCCTGGTCCGGCAGCAGCTGATACATACGCGTGGATAACTTTTTGACCTAGTTTTGACCGCGACCGCGAGTTGGCTGTGGGGTGGAGTGGCGGTTTAGGATAGGTTAGTTTTGGGACAGAGTTTAGTAAAACATTTAATGTTTAAACTATTTGATTCATTTTGTCTATAGTTATTCAAATATAACACAAATATTTTTGAAAGTTTTGCTTTGAATAATTTGTTTTAATTTATATTCTATAAACTCAAAAGCTTTCTTTATTTCTGGCGCTGTAAGGTTTTAGCTTTTTTTCGCAACAATACTCGTTCAATTATAATCAAAAAAAATCACGGTGATTGGGGATTCTCGTTAAACATCAAAGAGGGGTGGGCAAGAGCTGAAAACATTAATTTAAAAAAAAACTCTGCAATTATGCAATAAAAAACAAATTAAATTAAAGATTTAATATTTACTGAAATTTTGACATCCGTTCAACAAAAAATCTGATGCAACAGAAATCCAATGCGTTTTTGTAATAAAAATAAATATTTAACTTTTTGTTAACCTCTACAGCTCACAATATATAATATATTTGAATATAGGGGAAATATGCCCTTTCTAATCATACACCTATCTTCGTCATAAGAAGAGTTTGATGCTCGAATAAAGCTCCAAAAATATTATTAAGGCTATAAACTAACCAGCAACAGCACCGTCTGAAGTAAGCACGAAAAATTTATGCCATTTACTGGCCAAAAAGATCAAATTTAATGCACTTTTGATCATAATTTCTATTTTGCAAGACCATATCTCATTATTCCACACGCAAGATGAGCGGTTGACTGCTTAACGAATATCGTTTCACTTGCGCTAACGTTTTCAAAGCGCTTAAGATATAAAATTGCATCTAACTACCGGCAACATGTTCTTTTGAACATTATTTAGTCACTCACTTGAAAAATAATCTCGAAACGTGTCAATAATTAGCAAGCGCCATAAAAAAACAAACGCGCCAAGTCTTTTGACGTTTCAATTTTGACGATCCATTCCAATTGAAGGCTGAAGAAAACCGAGCGAGCAGCGAAAGCAAATAAAAAACAAAGGGTGGCCACCAACACCACCAGCCGCGCCTGTTGGAGTGAGCCAGGGATGCCAGGAAATTTTCTCTATAAATGCTACTTTTCGTAAGTGTTCGCTTGAAATTTCATCAATCTTGGCAGCACTAAGCAGAGCGCTGGAATAAAAAAGAACTAAGCTGAAAATAGGAAAATGAGCGTGGCCCAATGCACTCGACTGATTAGAATGCATTTGAAAAATATATTTTTTAAATGATTGTAAAAGGAATAGTATAAATTTTAATAAAAGTGAAAATAAACAGAAATGTTCACAAAAAGTTGCTCTACTCGTTGGTGTACTTGGTTTTATTAAATTTCAAGGAACACTCCAGATTATCCAGCATCATTCAAACATGAACGCTATTAGGCTTAAAATGGGTATATTTCCCCTGTGTGAATTTCTTTGATACGATTCAACAGCAATTTTATTTCCTTAGATTTCATCTTTGTAAGTGTTTAAAAAAAAGCTGAATGTTTATCAAAAAAAAAAAATGGAAATTCCGTGACATTGTACTGAATAATTTCATAAAATATAAAAGTTATTTAAATGTATTATTTTGAGTTTTTTTTTTTGCAGTCTTTTATACTTTGTATTTTAATTTTTTTGTTAGTTTTTGCACTCTCTCAAACATGACCAGTTTTTGAAAAATGGGTTATCTAAAATCAATTTCTGTGAATTTTCACATCATTTGAAAAAAAAACAAGAGTTAAATATATGTTTTAATAGTCTTAAAAAATGAGCTGTACTTACTTTTTTTTAATAATTTTAAGCTAGTATGCATATTCTTTCAAAATGAGAAGTTTTTTTTTATTTTTGTGAAGTCTAGAAAACTTCAGGAAAATTAAATTTTATTTTAATTCTTTCAAAACTAGACCCTTATAAAAAATATATATTTGTAAGATTTTTCGTTGATTCGAATTTTTCAGAACATAATTTACATTGATTTCTGGAAGTTTTTGCATCATTTTGACCAAACATCTATTACATTGAAAAAAATCGAATCCTAAATTATATTTTTTGTAGAAGTTAACTTACATTTTAGTGATTATTTAACACATATTTTTCATGAGGCTTTGCATTCCATTAAAGATGAGCAGATAATGAAAAATCGGTTGTAAAAGTGCATCAAGAACCTGTAATTTGTTGCGAGTGTGATAAAGAAATATAATGTGGCAAAATTATTTATCTTCCTGCTAACATTAATGCCAAAATTATGTCATTTTCACACATTTTCACGTACCATGAAATTTGAACACTTTGTTCGTGGTTCCCATTTTCATGAACGCTTGTTCACGTTTTTAGGAACTCTTTTTTCTCCGTGTGGTTGTTGATCTTCTCGATATCAATATTGCTCTCTCTGTCAATAAATTGTTCAGTCCCTTCAAATAGCATGCATGCTTTGATTTTTCGTTCCCGCAAATCTCCCGCGCTCGACGGTCCTGCTTTTGACTGCCTACGTCAGAACACTTTTTGTCTAAAAGAGACCAGTTTCTTTGACTTAACCTAAGAAAGTTTGAAAGTATTTTTCCTGATTTTTCTAGAAAGCAGATTCCAAATAAATGCAAACATTTTATCAATTTTGGACATTACTTTCGGAACTATTTTACTGTAGAAATACATCTTTGGGTTTTTTTAAAGTAAACCAATTTTCATTTCTGTTTGCTTTGCAAAAATCAAAAATATAAAATTTTATTTGATTGATCATTCAAATACTAAACATCACATATACAGCAATTCCATTCGAAAAGAGCCTTAATCAAATAAAAGTTCTTTGATCGGGCTCAAATAATTAGACCCGTATTTATTTAATTGGCCATTAGGGTGCCCTACACTGTCAAAAAATGTTGAAATGGCACGGAATTATAAATTTTCAAAAAATGTGGTTTTTGCGAAAATTGACGAAAACTGCCGTTTTTGGGACCACCTTATCACGGTGTAGGTCACCCTAACGGCCAAACAAAAAATACCCAGAAAAAGTCAATTCGATCCTAAAATTTTCCAAGTTTAGGACCGTTCCAATTTTTTTTTTTTTCATTTAAAACTCATTTTAGTTGACTCTCTGGTTGTCAATATCCAAGGGACCGTCGAGGAAGAGAAGCATCAGTTTACAGAACGATGCAAAATGAAGACTCGATTGAAATTTGTTTTTTCATGCTAACCAGCTATGGGAGCGAATCATGGCAACGCAACCAGCAAACAAAAACAAAGAAATGTCAAACTTCAAAGGGGATTTGAATAAACTTACTCGGCATAGATCTCGATTTTTGATCATCGGTGATTTTAATGCCAAACACCAATCTTGGAATAATTCAAAAGTAAATTCCAATGGTAAAATTCTGTTCAGAGATTGCACTTCTGGTCTTTATTCGGTTTTATACCCGAATGGGCCAACTTGCTTTTCTTCTGTTAGAAATCCATCAACAATTGATTTGGTTTTGACAAATCAAAGTCAGTATTGTGGTCCTTTAGTGACTCATGCTGATTTTGATTCTGATCACCTCCCAGTAACTTTTTCACTTTCTCATGAAGCAGTTACCAGACCCAATAGTTCTGTGTTTAATTACCACAAAGCTAATTGGGACAGGTATCAGCATCATATTGAGAATAATTTAAATCATGATTTTGTTTTAGAAACCAAAGCTGATATTGATTCAGCCTTGGAATCTTTAACTAATGCAATTTTGGATGCTAGGAATATTGCTATTCCTAAAGTCCAAGTCAAATTTGATTCTCCCATTATTGATGACGATCTTCAGCTTCTGATTCGTCTGAAAAATGTTCGCCGAAGACAGTATCAACGTTCTCGTGATCCTGCACTGAAGCGAATTCAAAAAGATTTGCAAAAGGTTATTGACCACAGATTCACTCTCCTGCGAAATGAAAAGTTCGCAAGAGATGTCGAACAAATTAAACCTTATTCCAAACCTTTTTGGAAACTTTCAAAGGTTCTTAAGAAACCTCAAAACCCATCCCTTCTTTAAAAGATGGTGATAATATTCTATTAACTAATGGGGAAAAGCTCAAAACTTGCTCAGCAGTTTGAGAGTGCTCATAATTTCAACTTGAATGTTTTGAGTCCTATTGAAGTTCAAATTTCAATAGAATTTCAGAATATTGTTGAACAAGAATTTTCATCAGATGAAGTTTTTAATACGGATCTGAATGAAATAAAATCTATTATCAAAAAATTTAAAAATATGAAAGCCCCTGGTGAGGATGGCATTTTTTACATTTTAATTAAAAAATTACCAGAAGTAACTTTAAGTTGCTTGGTCAAAATTTTCAACAAATGTTTTGATTTGGCATATTTTCCCAGTAGTTGGAAAAATGCCAAAGTAATTCCGATTTTGAAACCGGATAAAATCCTGCTGAAGCCTCAAGCTATCGGCCCATTAGTTTGCTTTCATCTATTAGTAAATTATTCGAAAGAATAATTCTTAATAGAATGATGACGCACATTAATGAAAATTCAATTTTCGCTGATGAGCAGTTTGGATTTCGCCTTGGGCATTCAACTACTCATCAGTTGTTGAGAGTTTCAAATTTAATTCGAAGCAACAAATCTGAGGGCTATTCTACTGGCGCTGCTCTTCTAGACACAGAAAAAGCATTTGACAGTGTTTGGCATAAAGGTTTGATTGCGAAATTGAAAAGGTTTAATTTTCCGATTTATATCGTGAAAATTATTCAAAATTATTTGACGGATCGTACTCTGCAGGTATGTTATCAGAATAGCAAATCTGATCAACTACCTGTACGTGCTGGCGTCCCTCAAGGAAGCATTTTGGGTCCAATTTTATACAATATTTTTACTTCTGACTGCCTGATTTGCCCCAGGATGTCAGAAATCACTTTTGCTGATGACACAAGCATCTCCGCCAAAGGCAGAAGCCTTCGTGTCATCACAAGAAGATTACAAAAAGCTTGGATATTTTCAATTCTTATTTGAAAGAATGGAAAATTACTCCAAATGCTGCAAAACTCAACTTATTATTTTCCCTCACAAACCAAGGGCTGATTTTCTTAAACCAAAAAGTCATCACATTATAAAGATGAATGAGGTAAATTTAAAGTGGGAGGATCAAGTGAAATATCTTGGACTTGGTTTTGACAAAACCTTACTTACAAGGATCACATTGAAAGTATCCAGGTTAAATGTAACAAATATATTAAATGTTTGTATCCACTTATAAACAGGAATTCTAGACTTTGTCTCAAGAATAAACTGTTAATTTATAAACACATTTTCAGACCTGCCATGCTTTATGCTGTGCCGATCTGGACAAGCTGTTGCTTAACCAGGAAGAAAAACTTCAGAGGATTCAGAACAAAATTCTGAAAATGATTCTGAAACTTCCTCCCTGGTTCAGCACCAGTGAACTTCATCAATTAGCCGAAGTTGACACTTTGGATGTTATGTCCAATAAGATAATTGATGCATTTCGACAAAAATCATTGCAGTCTTCAGCTGCATTGATCCGCTCTTTATATAGTTTATAAGTTAGTTTTAAGGTATCCTTTTTCCCTTTTGTACATGTAGGACCTCCTACATTTGAAATCACTGAATAGCGAAAGCTACAATATTTCATGAATAAATGAAAGTTGCTAGTATTTAAAATTGAGGTGAAAAGTCATCGTTTGTGATTGGACACTCAATAATATTTTAACTGAATGAATGTACATGGAAAAGAAATTTGAAATAAAAAAAAAAAAAAAGAAATGTCAAACACGTGGGTTACGTGGGTCTCGTGGCGCAGGGGTAGCGGCTTCGGCTGCCGATCCCGATGATGCTATGAGACGCGGGTTCGATTCCCGCCTTATCCACTGAGCTTCTATCGGATGGTGAAGTAAAACGTCGGTCCCGGTTTCTCCTGTCTCGTCAGAGGCGCTGGAGCAGAAATCCCACGTTAGAGGAAGGCCATGCCCCGGGGGGCGTAGTGCCAATAGTTTCGTTTTCGTCAAACACCCTTCAAAGCTTCGTTTCTCAAAGAAAAATGTCTATGCAAGCCATGAGAAAGTGAAATTATTGACAACCGGAATAGATGCAAATAGAATCCAAGGGACCGTCGAGGAAGAGATCCTTCAAGCAAGAGAAAAAATCGAGGAATAAAGACAATCGAAGTATGCAGTTTGAAGGGACTGAAGAATTCATCGGTACATGGAGTAATATTGATATCGAGAAGATCGACAGCCACAGAGCCGACTGTAATACATAAAGACATAAACAGAGATCTCAAATCAAATTCTTCTGTGTATTCACGGGGACTGCCAAAATTCAAGCCTTAAAAAATGAGTGTACAAATATTTAATTTAAGTTGATACACGTTTTATGTCACTACAATTATGACAAATAAAAAATAATTAGCACAACAGGGTGCAAATGATTGATTTACTGGAGATCAGAAAATTTCAATAAATAAACAAATCGAAGATTTTCTAAGAATGTATTAAAGCTTGTTATTTCTTAAGAACAATATTGATGTTTCTAATAAGAAACACTAATTGTTTGTTATTAAACTGTTATTTATTCAGGAAAACCAAAACATCAACGTCGCCGTTCAAACTCTAATCGATTCCGCTCGATTGCTCCTTCAGTATCAATTCCTTCCAAGTCGAGTCAAGCTTATTCCGCATGCCAGCAATTCCAGCTGTCGTCGCCAGTCGTCGATGGCGCTCCAAAGGGGTGGTTTTCCTTCAGATTCTAATTCCCGTCCAGACACCACCATCTCGGAGGCCAGGAATTCGACGGAACGCGCGTCGCCTTCCCGATTGCCGACTCGGCCTATATCAATAGGGCCGTTAAGGGTTAGGAGGTTTAAGAGCAAAGAACTAATCCTAGGCGACTCGAATCCGACTTACCGACTCAATTGGTCGAGCTGTCTCGAGCCGGATTGACACTTGCACGTGTTCGATTATAAACTGCAGTTCAGACTTACTTACAGCCGCAATGTCGTGGAAACTACATCAAATGGCGATTAGCGACACACTGTTATAAGCTCAGTGGCACTTTTGAGCAATGGTCGCATTGAAACCAACAGGATTAACTTCTAGTTTATTATTATTGGTTGTCAGTAAGGCTCGGACTCGGACCGGGGGGGTCTCCGTATAAATCTTGCCGCGGTACCGTGGGGCGCTCCGTTGACAATTTTCTGCAAGCTGCTCTAATTGACACACATTTCATGAACGCAGAGCATTTTATTATGCTAATTGCTTTTGATTATGGGTTGTTTGTGAGGCACTCGCCAGAATTTTAATTGGGCGTGGGAAAATCTTCGCGCGGACGTGCTCCCCCCCTTGAAGTTGGCGCGAAAGGCTTACACTTTGCGCCCACTCAGGAGGAACTTGGAGAGGAAGTTAAGAGTGCTTGCCGTGCAGTTTGGTGGACACGGTGTGCAATTGCATTTTAATGAGCGAACGAGTGCTTGCTATCCAAATTGCAAGCTCGTGTTTAAAAGGCATTCAATGAAGTGGTTGAGAACTTACTTCCATATTAAATAAAAAACCATATTCAAATGTTGAAATATATTTCTATAAAAACAAATAAAAAAAAGCAAATACAAGTTCTGCAAAAAGCTTGGTGCCCACGTGCTCCATTTAAAGCTCTGCAGAATCATAAAATAGAATGACACATTCATCCAAAGAGAGAGAGAAAGAACAGGTTCCGACGCACCAAAGCCATCATCCGATTGATTGTTTCGCTCGTTTGTCAACTACCTCTATATGGCGGATGAATATGGTTTCCATCATCGTCAAGTTGAAATAATAACAATTTGCATCGTATCGTATAGCTCAAATAAGGTAGGATGCGGAGGATGATGACGACGACAGGCGACAACAATAAAATTGATGCCCCGTCATTATGCTTTATTCCTGGAACTAATGCATGTGATTTGTATGGTGAAAGAATGACAATGTCCCCGATGGCGCCAGTTTTGATCCCATTATTACAGCATTTCGCAGCGTTGTTTAATGATTACATTTGAAATGCTGAAAAGAGGCATTCCTCTATCCTGGTAAAAAGTGCGTCGCTTGCGCTTTGATCGATATACAGTCATGCCCCGGTTTTGCACGCCTCGGTTTTGCACTGCCTCAGTTTTGATTCGTTCAGCTGCCTTCGTTAAGCACGACCCAGCACTTGCCACTTCTATGAGATTTTTCAATTTTTATGGTTAAAAGTTAAATTCCAAGGTGATGTCACGATTTTTTTTTTCGTTCAAAATTTTTGAGGAAATTGCCTAAAATGTTACAAAAAGACTGACGAAAAATGCAGGATAGAATGTCTCTCCTTAAAAAATTAAATATCATTTGCTAAAATTGTGTTTTTTTTTAAAGTCAACGTCAACGTTAACGTCAAAATTTTCAAAAATCGATAGTGGGATTCGATTTTCCAGCCAATTTTAAATAAAAGTTCCGTATTGACCATTGTGTTATGTCCAATCCTGTTGAAGATACAGCGGTTTAAAAAAAATGTTGAAAAAATGTTATTTTGGTGGTTTTAGGCATGTTCTATATGACAGACTTTTTTTCAGTCTCAAAAATATTTTTAACGGAAAGCACGTCCAATTATCCGTAAGTTTGCATCTGACAGCTTTTTAATTTGACTCGTTTTAATATTGACATAAGCTAATTTACTGTTCAGTTTTCTACCACACTGATATAATTATACTATTTTCAGTTATGAGCAATCTAATTAGGCTTATATCTGTGAGCCCATACATCCAATTGAAAAGCTGCCAATGGCAAACTTTGGTTTTCGACACTAAAAAATCAAGTTTGTCGTTTATGAAATGCAAAAAACCACAAAAAAAACAGTTTTTTCAACATTTTTAGTTTTTTTAAACCGATGTATCTTTACAAGGTACTTTTCTTGTATTTTGAAAATGCAATGTTCCTCGAAAAAATACACTAAATTATTGTTATTGCAATATGAGTATCCAAAGATCGGAATTTTTTCATACATTTTCGATAGCAAAACATTTTTTTGAAAATACCCAAATTTTCACAAAACTACGTATTTTTGGAAAAAGTATTCAAAATTTCAGTTTTTAACAATATGGGTATCAAATTGTCGGCATTTTTTCATATATTTCAAACAACATTTTTTTAAATACTCCAAATTTTCACAAAACTTCACATTTTCCAAAAAAAAAAACTCAACATTCAAGTATTTTTCAATATGGGTAGCAAATGACCGGAATTTTATCGTACATTTCTAAAGTTTTATTTTTTTTAAATGCTCAAAATTTTACAAAACTACGTATTTTCGAAAACAAAAATCTCAAAAATTCAGTTTTTTACAATATGAGTATTAAATAATCGAGATTTTTTCATACATTTCGAATGTAATTACATGTTTTTGAAAATTCTCGAAATTTTACAGAGCTACGTATATTTGACAAAAAAATACGCAAAAATTAATTTGTTTACAATTCCGAACCATTCAGAATTTTTTCGAATGTAATAACAAAATTTTTTGAAAATACTGAAATTTTTCCAAAAAATACGTATTAACGAAAAAAAAACTCAAAAATTTCAAAATTTGTTACATTCGAAACAACTGAAAAAAAATCCGATCATTTGATACCGTATTGTAAAAACTTAGATTTTGAGTAATTTTTCAAAAATACGTAATTTTGTAAAAAAAATAGTATTTAAAAAATCATTATAACTTTCGAAATGTATGAAAAACTCCCGATCGTATTGTTTCCAAAATACGTGAATTTGTTAATTTTTTGAGTATTTTCAAAAAAAATTTCGAACGTTATCGAAATGCATGTAAAAATTCAGATCATTTGATACCCATGTGATAAAAATCTTAAATTTTGAGATTTTTTTCTTCGAAAATACGTAGTTTTGTGATTTTTTTGTTATTTAAAAAAATGGTTATTACTTTCGAAATGTATGAGAAAGTCCCGATCGTATGATACCCATATTGTAAAAAACTAAAATGGGGAGTATTTTTTTTCAAAAATACGTAATTTGTGAAAATTTTGTGTATTTTCAAAAAATGTTGTGTTCGAAATGCATGAAAAAATTCCGATCATTTGATACACATAATGTGAAAAACTGAAATTTGGAGTATTTTTTCGAAAATACGTACTTTTGTGAAAATTTTGAGTATTTTCAAAAAAATGTGTTATTACACTCGAAATGTATGAGAAAACTCCGATTATTTGATACCCATACTGTGAAAAATAAAATTCTGAGTATTTTTTTTAAAAATTCGTGGTTTTGTGAAAATTTTTAGTATTTAAAAAAATTGTATGCCATTCGAAATGTATGAAATAAACCCGATCATTTGATACCCATATTGCAATAACATTTATTTTGTGACTTTTTTAAGTAAAAAAATGCATTTTCAAAATACAGGAAAAATACAGATCGTCCCGATTCCAAAACACTCTAATTTTTTGATGTTTGATGATGATGATGATGATTTTTCATACGATTATAACCAATGTCTCCCATATAGTCAAATTCCATAAGCTCTGTGCTTCAGTTATGCACGCCTCGGTTTTGCAGCCCCCATATGCGGTGCAAAATCGAGGCATGACAGTACCGCAATAATTACCGCATTCAATGAAAGGAACAATAGAATTGTTTAAGGTGAAACGGGAAGGCGGCGCCATATTGACACCACGATTAAAAGTTTTCAAAAACACCCAGAAAGCAAACAAAAAAGAAAATTGTTTTTATTTGTAATGTCAATTTTCCGAATACTCCATTTGAAATTTCTTGAAAAATAATAAAATGTTACCTTTGAGTCAAAATTTTTGCATATTTTTTCTTTGAGATTATGTTTTCATAATTATTTTCAAAATTCATCAAGAAACACTAGCGATGTGTTGAAGATTAAAAATTCTGGTAAATTCTTCTATTTTCAATTTATTAACTAATTTGTTAATGCAATCAAGTAAACCACGTCCTTTGAATGACAAGAAAATCACCAATTCTCAGCACGCAAATTTAATCTCCGTCGAACATGCATTAAGTACTTTACCGTAATTTGCATTTTTTTTTAATTGCACCATAAAACGGAAACGCAAATCGTGTTTTAAAAAGCCACCAAACTACACCACACTTGACGGCACGAAGGGTTTCAAACTCTTAAATTGATTTTAATAGTTAATAAAGTACGTACCCACTTTCAGGTCTGTCGTGTTTATTAACACCTGGAACCGTTTAAAAACGAGTTCGACATGTGTACCAACATCTTGTACTCGCTGGACTAATTGAACCTGTATTTGAAAGACAAAGTCATATCTCAATTACTCTAGATGTAATTTTTAGTAGACAAGTTTGATTTTTTCTCCCTTTTCAATTATTCTCAAACATGTTCCAATTAATAATTCAGTGCAAAACTGCCCCCAATCGTGACGGGGGTGAAGAAATGAAATTTATTACCTCATAATTTTACCACTAAGTGATTAACCATCAACAAAGTGCCACTTTTTCTGTACGGCATGTTCCAACACACAGGTGTTCTCAAATCATGCGGGTACGGGAAGGCAACATCGCGTGTTTGGGTTGGGGCGCACACACCGAAATTGAATGATTCTTGAGGCATGGACATGAACACCACAAAGTTGCACAGTAAATAAAATACGTGAAAGATTTATCGTAATTTAACAACAACTTCAGATTGCGTACTTCACCTTCGTCATGTATTTGTGAAGATTATCCACTTTTTTAAAAGGTTATGTGAAATTCTCCACGGAAGTTCTAAATCAGTTTCGCTTTAAAAAATCAAAATCAAAGTTGGACTGAGAAAGCTTAGAATGCGTTTTTTCCTGTGCAGGGCGGTGCTTGTTACAAAATAAAGGCCCACTACACGAAACCTGCGGGGATCAGTAGTAGTTTCTCGTTTCTCTAGACACGTGACGTGGTGTGCTAATTCGGCAGTCAATTAATTTGGTCAATTATTCGGAGACCCTTTGAAGAGGGTGACCAGCACAAAGCTATGCTCAACAATCTAGAAATTGTTTGCTTTAAGTTAATGTGAGCTGCACTCAAGGGATTTGGGCGCAGTAGGCCTTGGCACACTAACCTGTAGAGAATATCTTGAACAATGGGGTAACTTTACAAGAAAAAGGTAGGTCATGTAAACATTTTGCCATGGCCAATCTCGAACGGACAGTGACGTTATTTATCGACGCGGTGGTATTACGCATGCTAAGCTGTCCCCGACAGGGGAGTGACACCTGGATTATAAATCGCAGTTTAACATACTTCTCCCGTGTTTGTTGATGGTGACCGGCAGAGCTTGCTATGTTTTTTTTAGGGAAGGTGAATCGTGTCACGCTTGGATCTTTTTTTTATTCTCATGGCCTACACTGATTTTCGAATAGAGGAAGCAACCATAAATACACTGTTTATAGGCTGCTTCCGTTGGATTTTGATCAGGAGTGGGCTTCTGACTTGTGAACTGGATGAAAAATAAAATTTATGGTCACTCCATTATGCAAATAACTACTGCAGAACAATTTCACCAAACGGGTAGGAATAGGAAACAAATATTTAAACAATTTGACATTTATTGATTTATTTCCGCAACAGCAAAATAAATTAAACGTCAATCGTCCCCCTTTTTCCCGCAGATAATCGCAGCCCTCGCCGTATCGATCGGACCGCTGGCGGCCGGCCTCGGGAAGGGCTACTCCAGTCCAGCCATCGCGAGTCTCCAGGAGCTGCAGATCCGGCAACGGGGCAACTACACGTCCTTCTCTGTCAACGATCAGCAGGCCAGCTGGATCGCGAGTCTGTCGCTGTTGGGTGAGTTTACTTTGTTTCGCAGCAAAATAAACTAAATTTCTGATTTTGGTATATATATTCTTTTTTAACTAAAAAGCTACTGAAAATAATTGAAAAAATATTTTGTCGTTCCATAATTAATTTACAAGCCTTGTTAACCAATTCTGACATGTTCGAAAACTTCTGTTAAAATATTATGGCAAATAATAAAAAAATCAGAAAAAAACAGACTTTAAAATTTGAACTGTAAAATACAAAAAGTAATTGTTTTGAATAATTTGCTATTGATAAAATTAGATGTCCATTTAGATGTGTTCATGAAATTAAAAAAAAAACATCGGGAAAATTTTCAAAAAAACACTGATCTTTGATTATTTCCAAAAGGGCGCAAAAGGTTATCAGTTGAACTTTTCAGATTTTTTTTTAAATTTTAAAATCCAGCCTAACATTTGTCTAATGATATATTATAATACATTTTTACCGAGTATAAAGTTGTCAAGTTAAATAAAAAATTATTCATAATATGAAAAATGTTTCACGAAAAAAAAAAATTAAGGTTTGATCGAAACCTTAAAACGGTGAAAAGATATGATTCGATATTCTGTGTTGGTATTTTTTCTTTTTGTAAAATTAAAAAATACTATTTTTTCAAAAGAATCTAACATGTTTTCTTGATTTTTTTTTTCAAAGTGCCTACACCTATACCGAAGACACCAAATTGCTTCTCAGGATATCATTTGTTGATCATTCACATGATACATGGTGGCCATATAACCCCCTCAAATTTGAATAGCATTATGTCTAATCTAATCTAACCCTAGCGCAGCCAGGCTTTCGAGGGCATCCTGGAAAATTCCTTTTAGACATACCAAATGTATATGTAAAGTTTTAGGCTTATCAATTAATTCCAATATTCATTTTTTAAGATAAGTCTCGAAGCTCAAAGCTTTTTTCTGAATTGCGAATTGAAATTTCAAAGTAATTTGTTTGCTATTTCTTTCTTGTTTTATTTTTTTTAAATAAATTTATATTAAAAAAATAAATTCAAAATATTTTAGCACCTTCGATAATATTTCTTTCATTGATTTGTTTTCAGCTTTGACAAACGTACAAACATGGCATTATTTTTTGAAAGAAGAAAATGAAAATACACAAAAATTCAAAAAATATGTTTAGATGTAAAAAAATCACCGAAAAATATTTGTCAAAATTTGGTAAAGAGCAATGTACTTCAGATATAGCCATTTTTAGCTTAAATTTTACAACAAAATTGTCTTTTTTAAAGTTAAAAATAGCCTTGTTCATTCTGTGAAAAAAAAAATAATGTTCGAATAACTAAGAAAATTCTCTACGATTTTCTTTTTGTCACATATTTAATCTGACCTTTGAGCCTTGCAAAAAAATAAAATTATCAAAAAAATAGTATTTTAAGTTTTTTTTAAGTTCTACCCAATTGACCCTCAACTTCAAATTTTTGAAATCACGACTTACATGTCAAAAGGGCCTAAATCATATAATTTGGGCCTATTAAAATGTAAGTTATTTTCAGCCTTGCAATATCTCTGAGCCTCTACCAAAAGGGTGGATGACAATATCCAAAATTCAAATTGTAATTGATTATTTGTTTTACTTTTTATCACCAAAAGTATAAATACAAAAATCCGTATTTTTATTTTAATTGTCGGCATTTTTATATGTTATAGCGGACTAAGCTAGCTTTTGCGTCAAAGTAAGGACTCTTTTGAGGAAAAAAGTCTAAAATATCGTTTAACAAAATCACTAAATTTGCAATCGAAAATTATTTTTCACACTTTTGCATAGAGTTTTTCATTATTTATTTTTTTTCTAGGAATAGTCATTCAAGGTTATAATTTACGAAAAAAGTTTAATTTTTTGCCATTTAAAAATACTTATGAAGGAAAACAAACAATAAAAACTTTCGAAAACCAAAAAATTCAACCATTTTATTTTATATTTTATGGAAAATGAGTTTTTTCAGTGTAACCTAATTAGCCCTAATTGTTCAACGCAAGGTATCTCGAAAACTATAATGTTAAAAAAGAAACGAAACTATTGGCACTACGCCCCCCGGGGCGCCCCCCGGGGCATGGCCTTCCTCTAACGTGGGGGGATTTCTGCTCCAGCGCCTCTGACGAGACAGGAGAAACCGGGACCGACGTTTTACTTCACCATCCGATAGAAGCTCAGTGGATAAGGCGGGAATCGAACCCGCGTCTCATAGCATCATCGGGATCGGCAGCCGAAGCCGCTACCCCTGCGCCACGAGACCCCTGTTATTAAATTGTCTGCTCTTCTTTCAATAAAAGTAATTCCGAAATTAAAAAAGATTACTCACCATTTTAAAATGACCAACATAAAAGTATTTCAAGCTCTTTTAATGGACAGAAAAATTCACAGAAGCAACGTTTTTAACATTGAAAATCGTTTATTTTTTATTCTGCTTTTCAAAACGTAATAATTTATAAAACTTTTTTTTGGGGTGCATCATTAGATTTAATTAAACAGAAAAAATATGCCTATCCAAGAAATAACTTTCTTATAATATCACGATTTTAAGATCGTTCACATAAATTTGAGTAATTTCATGAGCTATTCGATTGTAAAATTAAATGTCAAAAATTGAGCACAATTCAATAACCCAATGCTTTATGTTTTAAGATGGAGTAAATTAAATGTCAGCAAAAGTAATCGACAGTTCACCCATTATCGCCCTCTCGTGTCGTGCTAATCCCACAGAGGAAAATTATTAATATCTGATATTGAACTTTCTTTCCCTTTTTTTTTTTTTTTTTAGGTGCCCTGTTCGGTGGCATGTTCGGCGGCGTCGCCATGCAGTACGGCCGGAAGCGGGTGCTGGCGCTGATGTCGCTTCCGTTCTCGCTGTCCTGGATCCTGACCGTGTTCGCCAAATCCGTGGAGACGATGTTCTTCACCGCGTTCATCGGCGGGTTTTGCTGCGCCATCGTGTCCACCGTGACGCAGGTGTACATCAGCGAAATCTCGTCGCCGGACATCCGGGGCTTCCTCAGTGCGATCCAGAAGATTGCCGGCCACATGGGCATGCTCATCTCGTATCTGCTCGGCGCGTACCTGGACTGGCGGCAGCTGGCGATGCTGGTCTCGGTGGCGCCGATTATGCTCTTCATATCTGTGATCTATATACCGGAAACGCCGAGCTTCTTAGTGTTAAGAGGTTGCGATGATGAAGCTCATCGGTGAGTCATTCTTCGGGGGATGCTTGTTAAAGTGGAGACTAACGTTTGACCTCTTCTCCTTCTTCCAGCTCACTACAATGGCTTCGGGGTCCACACAAAACGTAGAGATAGAACTCGACACCATCCGATCGAACGTACGTACATCGAGAATCAACCTGCTGAACCGGATGTCCTCGGTGGCGACGACCACGACGACGACCGTGTCCAGCGCTGCCAGTGGCCAGCCCGGCCTGCAGCAGCAACAACAACAGTCACAATCCACGTCAAGCCAGCTGGCTGGCTTTGTGCGGTCCTGGCACCTGCCCCGCATCTCGTGCGACGCCATCATGGCCAACGTGAAGGCCGTCATGCGTAACGCCCGCCTGGTCAAGCCAGTTTCCATCACCTGCGGCCTTATGATCTTCCAGCGGTTCACCGGTTAGTACTCTTCAGAAAATTGAAATCTCCAACCACATTTCTCATACAATCTCCTTCCCCCCCATTCAGGTGCCAACTCGTTCAACTTTTACGCGGTGAGCATCTTCAGCAAAACCTTCGCCGGGATGAACCCCCACGGAGCGGCCATCGCCGTCGGGTTCGTCCAACTGCTCGCATCGATGCTGTCCGGTCTGCTAATCGACACCGTTGGCCGCATCCCGCTCCTAATCGTGAGCAGCGTCTTCATGTCCCTCGCCCTGGCCAGCTTTGGGTCGTTCGTGTACTACGGCCACACGAACAAGCTGCTTGCGACGGCAAACTTCGATCTGGACGCGCCCGTCGGCAACAACGACTGGATTCCGCTGCTGTGCGTGCTGGTCTTCACGGTGGCGTTTTCGCTGGGCATTTCGCCCATTTCGTGGCTGCTGGTCGGGGAGTTGTTCCCGCTGGAGTACCGCGGCATTGGAAGCTCGATCGCGACCAGCTTCAGCTACTTCTGTGCCTTCCTCGGTGTCAAGACGTTCATGGACTTTAATGTGAGTTATGGAGATATTTATTAAAAAAAAATCCATGATACATGCTACTTTTCAAAAGTCTTATTCATTGGCTAAAACAGAAATTTGTTCATTTATTTATTTATTTATTATAAAAAATATTTATAAAACTAATTCTTTCTAATTAATACGCTTAAATGATGGTTGTTGTTGCACTGTTTTTGATTTACAAAAAAATGAATCTTTATTGTCAAACATTTTTCTTGTATTTCAGAATTGTGTTGACTAGTTTTAAAACATATTATCTTCATATATTTTTGAAATCTGTCTAGAAAACATGAAAACACTAAACAGACCAAATTTAATGATCGAAAAACTTCTTAAAACAACAAAATTACCAGATTTTTTTTATTTTGGCCTATGTATATTTATTTTATTTTTATTCTTAAGTGCTTTTTCTCTACGAAAAATAAAATAAAACAACTTATTTTAAAAAAGCAACTGCTCGAATGTTATTTTATGTCGAACACACATGTGTTAAGTAAATTCACCGTATAAAAAATGTTACTTTTCGATACTAATGCTGAAAAGTTCTATTTTTTAGAAGTAGCACTTTCCATCACTTGTATTGAAAGGTATTAATTTTCCATTCTTTTATTTTTGGTAGCGAAACGTAGGCCGTTTCGTCGATTAAGAATGGCAGGAAAAGTTTCACGACGGAATTGCAAAAATAATTTTTCTAACCTTTGTTTATCCAGGTCAGCCATGTGTATTTTGGAACACATTCATAATCGGTGTGCACCGATAAAAAAATACTTTGACATATTGTTATCATGCGTTCAATTTTGATTTCAATTATTTTAAACTTTTTAGGCAAAATCTTTTTCTTTTGCAAATTTAATTTTTATTGAAAGATATTTTTATATCAAATAAAAACCTCAAGATTGATTCATATCTTTCTAATACATTTATGAAGTTCACGTTAAGCATTAGGGTGTTTCATCCAAACAAAAAAGTTCTCAGAATCAGGCAAACCGAGGTTCCCCTAGTAGAGGATACCCATAGGGACTCTCATGCCAAATATCAGCCCATTTGGTTGAGAATTGGCCTGTCCCCAGCGGTTCAAAGTTTACATGTAAATTACTATGGGATTTTTGAGCTTTTCGTTCAATCGTTCCTACAGGTCTGGGGACAACATGGATTCACTCGGAATAAAGACAGGTGTGTAGGGGATGGTCCAATGAACAAATTCCAGAAGGAATTAGGGTTGTCCATTCTGTCCCCAAGGTGCGCATTGGATCGACGTCCGGTGTCTCCAGAATCAACGATTCACCCTTCAAATGTACGTATTGTCCTTAGTATGCTATGATGGCTAGCTGAAAATTGCGACGCCCCATGTCAGACGGTGAACACGTGGCAGAACATACACTCAAGTTTTGGGTCAGAAACATTCTTTAAAGTAATAAAATTACAATTATTGATGTTCCAGTAATAATTTGAACTATTCCAAATAACGTAACACGATTATTTTGTAATAATAATGCAATCGATGCTTCCCCACGTGATCACCGTCTGACATGGGGCGTCGCAATTTTCAGCTAGTCGTCAAAGCATACTAAGGACAATGCGTACATTTGAAGGGTGAATCGTTGATTCTGGAGACACCGGACGTCGATCCAATGCGCACCTTGGGGACAGAATGGACAACCCTAATTCCTTCTGGAATTTGTTCATTGGACCATCCCCTACACACCTGTCTTTATTCCGAGTGAATCCATGTTGTCCCCAGACCTGTAGGAACGATTGAACGAAAAGCTCAAAATCCCATAGTAATTTACATGTAAACTTTGAACCGCTGGGGACAGGCCAATTCTCAACCAAATGGGCTGATATTTGGCATGAGAGTCCCTATGGGTATCCTCTACTAGGGGAACCTCGGTTTGCCTGATTCTGAGAACTTTTTTGTTTGGATGAAACACCCTATTAAGCATGCTTATCAAATAAATTAAAGCGTCCAATTCCCCGGTTTTACAAAAAATCCAAGAAAACGTGATTTTTTCAACAAAATTCTCGGAAAATCCCGGGAATTCACGGAAATTTGAAATATATTCAAAAATAAAAATAAATGATAAAATAAACAATTTTTTTTTTCTTAAAAACAGCTAACTAACGAAATACTTTTTTTTAAATCGGGGATTCCCAAATCCCGGGAATTTTCATATATTGTCCCGAGAATGTCCGAAATTGAAAAAAAAATCAAGATCAGGAAATTCTGATTTTGTTGTGGAAATATACGAACAGTTGAAAACTTAGTAATCGATAAGAGATTTAGTTAAACATTTTTATTCAGCATTTATTTGGCTGACAATGGATATTTGTTGAAATTATAGTTTACAGATCCGCAAATTCCTAGCGCTCAAAATTTTTTCTAATGAATGTTATTCTTTTTGAAAAGACTTGGTATTATTTACGCATATTCATGATTTTAAATTAAAAAAGTAATATCATATTTAATAATTTTTCATCAAACACCGGCATCAAGACAGCTGTTTAAGACATATGTTTGCACAATGTTTTATTTTTCTAATTTTTTTATTGATTTCGGTTGAAACAGAAACATAACATAATAATTAGAACACCGATATCCAAATGAATTGCTCTATAAATGTCCTGTACCTATTCAGACTGTGGTCCTGATTTTCCCCAGTTGGCATAAATTCCCGGGATTTATAAGTTGTTTTTCCGTTTCCCGGGAAATTTAAAATCTGGGAAAATTAGACGCCCTGTTCATTTCATAATACGGAAACGGAAAAAAAATCTGAAAATCCCCGGAATTCCCATGAAATGGCGACAAATTCACGGGAATCAGAAATTTTTGTTCACGGGAATTCCCGGGCCGGAAAGTGAACGTTTTTTTTTTTCAAAAAAAAAAAAGATTTTTTAATAAAAAAATGTATTGATTTAAAAATGAATCATTTGTTGTTTTTTTCTGGTTATAGGGCATACATTTTAAAAGGACCTGAAATTTTTGCCCTTTTAAAATATCAGTGATTTAAAAAATCTGAAAATGTAGATAAAACTCTCCAAGATATCATCAGTTGAAAATTGAACCTCAAATTGAAAAGTTGAAGCCAACAAATACTTTTGTGCGATTTAAATAATCGCACAAAAGTACTTGTTGGCTTTTCTACGAAATTTGTTCATAATTTCCAATAGTCAGTTGGTACTTTTTGTCCACTAAGACCGTTGCAAATATTTCTTGAAGTCCCGAGGTCAAGAGGGGGCCCAGTTGTTTTGCAATCTTTAGTTTTCAAAATATCCAAGTATTGAAAATATTTTTTTTTTCGCCGAAAAAAAAACTTTTTGCGGTCTGTACATTGGAACTCCACAAAAATTGAAAATATTTTTAATCGATTAACTTTGAAAAATATTTACATTGGCCAGAAGTATAAAAAAAATCGAAGGATGCAAAATGGCTTATCTGGAGTTAAGGAATCGATAGACGAAGTTTAATCCAAATAAAAAAAAAAAACAATAAAAAGTTGGTTTGAAAAAACGTACTTACATGAAATTATTAACCGTAATTTGATCAAAATCTTCTAATTTTGTTCAAAATTATTAATTGGAGAGTGTCGAAAAATATTTGCTTTGCAATTTATCCCAAAATTATAATATAATTTTTTAATAATCACCCCTTCTTCCCCGCTACTTTCAGGCATGGTTCGGCCTGCACGGCACCTTCTGGCTGTACGCGTGCATATCCTGCGCGGGCCTGTTCTTCGTCATCATGGTCGTGCCGGAGACCAAGGGCCGCGACCTGGAGGAGATGGACCCGAAGTACGTGCGAACGCTGACGATAAATCGATGAGACATGGGAACGCACGTAGAGTATCTAGTATAGTATTTAATGGGCCCCCCCGAGCAATAGTGTCCTAACCGCCGCCGTTGTCCTTTGTCGTCGCCAGGTTGCTGGTTCTACCACTTTTGCTTGCGCTCGCTTGTTGTTGCGGCGATGATTTTAGGCTAGGGCTAGAGAGCAAGACAGAGGCGAGGAGAGGTGATAGAGAATGAACGATTAACGATATTTAAATGTTCCTAAATGAGTGCGAATGAAAATGAGTGAGAAAGAGAGAAGGAAACGAACAAAGTTGCTTATAATTTTCCTCATTTTCAAAAACGTATTGTAAGATAAAACCAACTAACCCTTAATCGCTAGCAAACGCTCCTGTAAATAGGCTACAATCAAAAAGGAAATCCGTACTTAGCTTGAAAACAAAAAAAAGCAACAATTTAACAATTCGAACTGAAGCAAACTTAAGCGAAAAAAAGAAGAAAAGAAATAAAAATCAACTAGCGCCAAGCTTAGCAAACTGGCTGTTTCGTTGGAAATTTGGTTCTCAAACTGTTGACTTTCTAGCGGAGTAATTGACAAACACACAACCACACACTGTAAATATAGGTCCGTTAAACGCACAAAGGAGTATTGATAAATCGAGTAGGATGCAGCGAAGCAAAATCGAAACAATCACACACAAGGATGGATTCGTCGTGCACTGCTTTTGGCTTCTTTTTTAAACTCTTTCCTCCCCCCGCAGGATTATTGGAAATATCTAGGTAGAGTAGCTTGGCGAATTTCTCCAAAAGTCTGGTGTAATTTTCCTCACTTTGTTTACAATATTGAAAATAAATTATGATTGTTAAATTTTTTTGGTTGAACTACTTAATTTTACTGTTCAATTCCCATTATAATTTGAAAAAAATTTCACCGAACTGGAGAAATTCAATCTTGAGATCAAAAACGTTACTCTTCTTCAAAATCTAACAACAAATGCAGTTGGAATCCGTTTGCCTTGGTTTGACACGCTTTATTTTTTTAAACTATTTTTATTTATATTTTTGATTTTTGTGATTTGACAGTGGCATGCAAATTTTGGCATACATAGTTTCGAATTCTTGATTGAATTGCACGAAGTCTGTAAACTCTTTAAATTTCAAATCTCTATGTATTTTTCTACATTTATGTTTATATTTCAGAACTTATAACATTTTTAAAGTTGGCTGTTTTCAAGTCGATGAAAAAATGCAAAGAGGCAAATTAATTGCATGAACAGTACGATTCAGCGACTTTAGAATCATTTCAAGGTTCGTGGAATGTTTTTTTTTTAATTTTCGAAATGCAACTTTAGTTCAAATACAACAATTTTTATAATAAGAATGTTATTTAAAACTGAATTAAATCAACTGTAAAATCTTTCATTGAATCGGTAAGCCTATCATTCTGTTGTAAATTATATTTGCTACACCTTATTTCTAACATCTAAATATTTGAAGTTTCAAGGAAAAATCGAGCTATATAATTATAATTATAAAGAAGCTGGTTGGGCTTGCGCGAAAAATTGAACGTAATTTAATCCAGTTTGTTTTTTTTTTATTCATCCATTATTCCTATCTCTTGCTAATTATATCTTATTCAAGAGAACAAACAATGTTATGAAAAATCAAAAATGCAAGAATAAAAGTTTATACAACAAGTTTCCTATAAGATTTTGTTTCATCCGTGTGCAATTCCGAAAAATAACCTTCACCGTTTGCCATGTCAAAAATCAAAACAATCTTGAAAAATATTACATTGCAATATAAATACTGAAAAGTATAACCTTAATCACTAATTTTTATTGAAAAAAAGTAACAGGTATCGATTCTGCTAAGACAGGAAAAGTGAATAGATTCACATCGATTCTAAATTTACACACGAACCTAAAAACAGTTTTGTCATAAATTTAAATTTTTAGCTCAAATCAAAATTAGAATTTTGCGGCAGTTATTTGTCTGTTCATCTTTTGAATGTTTTACATCCATAAAGGCTCTGTTTGGTACGGTATGTCCACGCATCCTTCCTCCCCTGTAGATTCTGTGAAATGTGATCCGTTCTCAGAATCTTCTCTGCGGTAAACACAACGCAGTAGGGCTGGCCGCTTTAATTTTTGCAATACATTTTCGGGTGATCTCGGCTGTACTGCAATTATTAATATTGACAAGAAAAGTGCTTGGGGCGTAATCTTATCACAAGACTTTCCAGCATGCTTTCATCGGACTGGCTGCGTTTGTGTTAGATTAGATTAGATTAGATTAGAATGTTTTAAATCCATAAAAGGCTCTGACAAATTTCATTTAAAGATTTTGTTTTCTCCAATATTAAATTTATTTGTCTATTTTTAATTTTGGGATCACAGATAAGAAAAATATATATTAAATTTAAGGAAAAAGATTAGTTTTTAAATTTGAAGATTGATGGAATTCTGTCGACAGAACAACAATTCTCGCAGATTTTCTTGAAAATATTTTTTTGTCATTTTTATTGACTGAAATTTTTTAATTTTAATTTGTTTAAGATGACAAAAATACAATTTCTGAGTTGTATTTGACACTATAACCAGCATTCACTTTTCATTGTTGCAATTTTCGTTTCGCATTTGGCAGTGTTGCCAATAATCAAGGCGAAAATTTGAGTGACATTTTTAGAGATTAACTCAAATTTTAAATAAAAAAAAACTATATATTTTTGATGGGGAGAACCGTTGTATCCACTTTTAAAAATTTTAATGGTATTCAACTCAAAATTGTCAAACAGATTAATCGTTTTTTTTTTCAACGGCAAAATTTTTTTTTTAAGTATTTATTTTTAGCAACTCTTGTTCTACGAAAAACTTCACTTATCTTGTTGTATGTTTTTCTTGTTTTATTTTTAGTATTATTATTTACATTTATCTTGTTTAGTTTATGTTTGTTTTTGATAGTATTAGGCCTATTCTGTCTTCTCCTATCATTACATTTTGCCTATCAATTTTTTTCATGTCACTAATTTATTGCTTGTTTTCCACATGTTCTGCTATACAATGGCACCATTATCATTTAAATTGCAAAAAAAATGCGTAAAGACATAGCCTGGGACACTACAAAAACTACTGCATACTTCTTTTTACTTAAAATATAGGAAATGTTAATAAAAAAACACAGCCAAAGTTGACCTCTAAAAAAATTACATTTTTAACAACATTGGCAATGTCACATAAACCAAGTCAAACTTCCAAACTTTTAATTTTTTAAAATTTTAAGAGTTTTTCTTTCCAATGCTTTTTTAAGATCAAAAATTGGTTGAAAAATTGATTTTTGGCGACTTTTCAGATTGAAGCCCGTCTAAAGGCGATTCGTTACCAGATTTGTTTTATTAGCGGTTTTGTGTTTCAAAACAAACTTAAACATAAAAAAAAGTCAAGATCGTAAAAAATAGGACAATTATGCGTTGACCTTAAAGCTTGACTATCTCTAAATATTTTTTTTTCCTATTTTTTGCTTCAAAACGTTGATTAATGGATAATTTTAAAATCAGCTGAAATATTTAAAAAGGTGATTTTAATTACCTTATTATTTTTAAAAAAATTTCCCCAACTAAGATTTTTGTCAGAACGAAAATAAAACTAACGAACTAAACGATGAAAACGACAAAATTAAACTAACGATTTTTAACCATAGCTTTTGCACCAAGATTTTTAGTATCTTCAAAACTACGGTAATTATTTATTCATCCCCTTAACAACTGTCTACAACATAATTTACAACAAAGTTTGACTATTTTTACAATTAGATTGTTGCAGAATTTGGTCCGTAAGTTTGACAATTTTGGAATAAAAAGACAAAAACTTGCTTGGTTGTTATGAACCCTTCACTACAAATATTCTAATTTTAAATCACAAATTTGTATTGTATTTGTTTAAGTGTATTTTTAAGTTCCTTCGCTATTTTTTTTTTTTTTTTGAAGAAGAAGAAGAGTAAACAAGTTCTCAAACACAAAATTGTATTCTTTAGTTGCGCTTCTAATGGCTCGTGCTGGTTATCTGTAAAAATGACGAAACAAATTCCAACCACAAGACCACAACCATCTTTTCCAAACTACGAATGCAGCCCATTAAATACTAGTAGTAGACACTGTAGCGTGCCGGTGCCGGTTTCTGGCCAGAAATTCAAAACTTGTAAAACAAACAAAATCGTGTAATAGCAGTCAAATTAAACAAGAATCTCATCATCAATTGAAAAACTAAACTGAACAACACAAAAAGCGTGGGAACTTCTTTTCGAAGAGACAATAATTTACTTATAAAAATGAGCAGTAATTGTTACTACTAAAAAGATAGCGAAAAAAATGGTAGAGCAGACAACTTGAGGATATCTAAATCAATTCAAAGTAGAGACAAAAAAATTAACTACAATTATCTGAAAACAAATATTGCTACGGTAAGTGTAGCTTGAGGTGGAATGTATGATAATTTTTTTATACACATCTAACATTTATACGAAAAGAGTAATTTATTGTTAGTTACTAACAAAGAACAAGTAGAATCATATACATATAATAGCAAAAGCGAAAAACGGTTCAGTGCTTATGTACAGTTCAATTATTTATTTGTTTCGATCAAAATAACATCAATCGTGTAGCGTGTAAGTAAAAAGCTTGTAACAAAAATGAAAAATAGCCAACACTCTTTTTATATGCCATGGTAGAAACCTAGTTTCTAATAGCTACAATTTAAAACAAGCAGTATAAATGTAAAACGAAACCGAGAGCATTTTTAAACAGCAAAAAAAGCCATCAGTCATTAGTAGCCATTCGAAGGAAGACCTCCAATCCTTTTTAGTACATCGTCGTCTATTCTCTAATGCGACATATATTCAGAACAAAAAAAAAACACTTTTCTAACCTATAGTTCAACTCGACATATCGCGTAAGAAGAGAAAGAGATATAAGTAAAGGGTTAAAGTTACTTTCAAAGTCAAACGAAATCGTTCTACGCTATCCGACAAGTACAAAATTGAAACCCGTATCATTTTGTGGAACAATCCCCACTCCCCTTTCCGGAGATATCACTCAAAACTCTAATCATATCGGTTTTTAGTCAAAGGCTAAGTTTCTTAAACTAATACAAAAGAAAACGAGTTTAATTTTAGCAGGTTGTAGTGGTACTTACAGAACTTTTACTCGAATATCCGTAGCTGAGAATCGACTTTGAAGAAGAAAAAAATATGAATGAGACAAAACGACAATAATAGGTGTAACGTGTAGGCGAAGATATTAAGTTCGACACTGTCATAACATGACAATAACTAGTGTTTAAACATTTACCGTAAGGTGGCGGATGCGCTGGAGCAAGATTGTGCAAATATATATACAAAAAATACACACACACACACACTGATAGAACGTGACGAAGAGGTGGCAGAACAAATTAATAGTAGAGAAAAAAACACTTTTTTACAATCTAGGAACAATGTACTTTAAAAAAACAAAACCAGTATCAAGAAGAAAGAATCAAAAACAATTATGAGAAAGTCATTTGAACGCTTTAACGTCGCTAGGTTAATTTTTTGCTAGACAAACAAACGTAAGTGAAAGAACATAATCTTTAGCTTTGCTAAAACAAATCTAAGCTAACTCAGATTGAGATGATGTTAAACTAAAATCTATTAAAACAAAATAAAAATCAATATCGCAGAGTAAACTTGTTGAAATCAGCGCGAACTAAGAGAAAGAAAAACTGTTTCTAAATATATTCTAATTTTCATCACGAATACTATCTAACGAAAAACAAAACACAAACACAAACACGAGTTCTTGTTGATCTTTTCCAGATTTTATTCAAGACAAAAAAAAAGATCGTTGAAATAAACGAAACCAGTTTTAAATCTTTAGAAGTTACTCAGTATTTTCTGTCAGTTAGCTGCAAACAAAATAACTAAACTAAAAAAAAACAAACGAAACCCCGCTAATCCACACGGAGACAAACACATACCCGAACCCGAACTCATCATATAAGAAACGCGCGTTCTATTTGCTGTGAGTATCTCGTAAGACTATTAAAGGATAACACGTTTCACCCCAAACTCCCAAAATGCTTCAATTGTTCGTTTTGGTGCGGCTCAGTTTTTAGATTTTATTTATTTCCCCTGTGCTATCAGTTGCAATTACATTCTGTGAAAATTCTACTTTTGTTTTGCTTGATTTAATGAAAGAAATTGCCCTTTTTTGTTGAGTTTTTTTTTAATTTTTCTCTCCTATACTGTTCTCACAAACTCAACAAATTCTCTCTCCAACATTTTTGCACACTCTCACTTCTATTCGCAAGAAAATCATTCACTCACTACAGTCACGCCCCGGTTATGATTCGATGATGTCAGCTATTCATTGCAGTTATAATTACATGATGCAATGCAATGTTTCTCAAAAATTACTCAAAACCAGTGATGAAATAATCGCGAAAAAATCAATTTCGCTTGCGAACTTTCTTCACCCGTGAAAGAGAGAGGAGGCAAATCACGCAAAAGAAAATCGCTCCCGAAATTCTCTAAGAAAATTAATCTGCTGATGATTTTTGTGAATTTCCTTGTCAGCAGCACTCAAACATATTTATTTCACTTTGTTTACACACATTGCCCATCTACAAAATGTGACAGGTCATTTTTCGACGTGTGAAGTTGCGAGTGAAAAAGATGTTCCGCCGAATAATCAAGATGATGATTTTTTTAGATTCATTATACCGATCTTTCGTGCGCGAGAGAGATGATGATTATTCCATCGCATATTGCAATATGGGTATCAAATGATCGTGATTTTTCATACATTTCGAAAGCAATAATTTTTTTCTTGAAAATACTCAACATTTACACAAAACTACGTATTTTCGAAAAAGTCCTCGAAATTTATGTTTTTTACGATATGGGTATCAAATGATCGCGGTTTTTTCATAGATTTCAAAAGTAATATTTTTTTTGAAAATACTCAAAATTTTTACAAAACTACGTATTTTTGAAAAAGTACTCAAAATTTCAGTTTTTTACAATATGGGTATCAAATGATCGCGATTTTTTTCATAAATTTCGAAAGTTAAAACACAAATTTTTGAAAATACTCAACATTTTCACAAAACAACGTATTTTTCGAAAAAGTACTCAAAATTTCAGTTTTTCACAATATGGGTATCAAATGATCGCAATTTTTCATACATTTCAAAAGTTAAAACACATTTTTTTGAAAATATTCAACATTTTCACAAAACTACGTATTTTCGATTGAGTACTCAAAATTTCAGTTTCTTACAATATGGATGTCAAATGAAACGAGATTTTTTTCATATATTTCGAAAGATATTTTTGAAATTAGTCAAAATTTTCACAAAACTATGTTTTATTAATTTCATTTTTTTCATTTGGTAATGTATCGATAAAAATTCTGAGTATTTAAAAAAATACTGAAAAACCTCTTTTTACGCGGTGGCGTTACGCTTTTTACTTTGTAAGTTTCTCTTAAACCATAAAATAGATTTGCTAGCTTCAAAAAGCGTTTTGTGGATCTGAACAAAACCTAGAATTTGCATTTAAAAGATTGCAAAAATGTGGCGTTGTTCCAAAGATATCGACAAATTAGAAAAACGTAACGCATCGCGTAAAAAGAGGTTTCACTGTATTATTTTCGAAATGTACGAAAACTTCCCGATCATTTGATAACCCATCTTGTAAGGAACTGAAATTTTTAGTACTTTTTCAAAAATACGTAGTTTTGTGAAAATATTGAGTGTATTTAAAAATTTACGTCTGGAGTTTTTTTTTTTTTGAAAGGTCCAATAACCCGAATTTCTAGTTTTTGCTTTTTGGGTGTAATTCAAACCATTTCAAGAAAAACTCCAGATGTTATTATTTGTGAAATGTTTGAAAAATCGCGATCACTTATTACCCATATTGTAAAAACTGAAATATTGAGTACCGTAAACTGGGGTGACTTTGATAGCCCAGGGTGACTTTCATAGGTTTATCAAATGCTCGTCAAATTAGTATCTAAACATTATTGAGAATTTTGAGTATATAAGCATTAAGGGATAGTTTATTATCGAACATATATGCAAAAATGTGACTGTTACATTGGATATATCAAAATTAGTGGCCAAATCAAATTTCTATCAATGTCACCCCGGGCTATCAAAGTCACCCCAGTTTACGGTATTTTTTTCAAAAATACGTAGTTATGCTAAAATTTTTAGTATGTTCAAAAAAATTACTTCCGAAATTTATGAAAAAAAAACCAATCAACGAACTGAAGATTTTTTTTTCGAGAAAAAAATTGTATTTTCATAATACAGGAAAAAAAACGTATTTTTGTGAAAATGTTCATTCAATTATAGTTTCATTAGATAGATGATATCATCACGATTCTAATATTTTTTTAATGTTTGGATGATTTTTCATAGTATTATAGCTCTATGCTTCAGTTATGCACGCCTCAGTTTTGCATCCCCGATATGCGGTGCTAAACCGAGACTGTAATCTCTTACATGCTTGATGAGAGAAAAACGGAACAATCTCCCGAGTGAAAAAGGAGAGTAAGAGAATTTTTATGTCGAGATAAGACATAGAGCAATGAAACAACTCTCGTTTTTTTTTCTCGATTTTCTAGGTACCTTCTATTTTCTCCACTTTCTTCTGATATCATCTAGTTCAGTTAGGTTTTGCCCCACAATAGGGATAAAATTACTCCAAAGTTTAATTTTTCACTAAAAAAAATCGTGTTGACTTTAGATTAGCCCTACCAAATTTGATTGTTTACAAACATTGGTCGTCTTCCAAAAGTGACAATATTTCACGAGATTCTGTTTCTCTCATTATTGTAATTTTTATCAGATTGTCTTTTCGGCATATATCAATTCAACAAGAAGTTCTATAAGAGAATTTTGTTCTCGAGAGGCTCGAGTCGAGACAAGGCAGAGAGCAATAAAAAAAACTCTCGTTTCTCTCGACTCAATCCGTTTTCTCTACCGTTTAATTCACTCTTCTCTTTTCACATCGCCGAAGGTGATAAGCTGTAAAAATAAATCATTCCCCATCTCTCAAAAAGGTACACAAATCTTTATTGTTTACAAACATTGGTTACGTGACGGTACAGTAAACAACGTCTGACGTTTCACCTCTGAATATAAACAAATTTCGCAAAAAAGCAGAGAGGCCCGTTCTCTCCCAGTGCGCGAACTCAGAGAAGCTTCTTTTGTTGACGATTTTTCCATCACTGCTTTGGAGCCAACAAGCAATAAGAGAAAATTGGAGAAAACGACTGTTTGGTCGTGAGTTTTATTCAGTTTTTGTGGTTATTTTTTATGTGATACATATTGGTTAGGTTTCTTATTCATTATCTTTTTGAATTTACGGTCTACAAATTTAGTTTTTTTATATCAATGCATTTCAACTAACAATTTGTTCCAAATAAATAATTCTAAACGTTTTAGCGAAAAAAAAAAACAAACAAAGAAATAGAATGATATAAAACAATATAGAGAAAAAACACCCAGAATTCACTGAAAACTCCAAAAAACAAATGTAGCTTTAAATGTGGACAATAAAATGATAGCCATTTGATAACTAAACGGAAATCTAAATGAAACAAACCAACACACAATTACACACAACCCAAACAAAAAAATCCAGAAAGAGAGGATAAACCAAACAGTAGCGGTGATAGAGACGAAAAATCAAACAACAAATAAAACTTGACAACCAAACTCAAACCACTAAACATAAAAGAAAATTAACGCCAAGCGTTCCGCAGCTAGCAGTGTTGTTAAGGAAAGAACTCCTGCCAGGGATTGACCGAAACGTTCGAAGATAAATAGTTTAACACTTTTGTTTGCCAGAATCCTTTCGGAACAAAGTAAAAAAAATATGAAAAGTGTTCAAACAGATAGAAGTGGATTCCGCGAAATATTTATCAATCGTTGAGCAGATTTTGAGTTTTCTAAAATGACAAACGACAAACGTAACTGTAGACAAAGAGAGGTAAAAATTCTATCGAACGAAAAAAAAGAAACAAAAATTACTGCTTATCGAGATTTTTACTAGAGAATCCAATACACAACGCGTTGAACGGAGTGCGTACTCCCCCGTAAGCCGCTTCGACCAAATTTGTACTATTAATCCGAAGATGAAGAATAAAATTTATTTGCAACAAACCTTGCTCACACCTATCTTTGATTTAATTCAGTTGACATCCATCGGTTTCGCTTCCTCTCCAGCTCCTTCATCGATCATCGTGGGCTTCTGTGAGGTTTGATCAGCTTCACCAATCTCGATCGTAGATCCGGACTTGGCGAGACTCTCCTGCAGCAGCAACAGGGCGGCGATATCGTTCCTCAACTTGTTGTTGGTTTCTCGTTCGCAGTCGAGCTGATCCGTCAAGATTTTCATTTGATCTTCGAACTGAAAGAAAACATTGTTGTGGTAAGTCTTTTCACTTTTTAACTTTTTATGCAAACCTTTGAATAAGAGTTTTGGCCGCACGTGTCCTCAATTTCGCTGATTGATTTCAATGAAAGTATCTTTGCTGGAACGAAAAAAAAACAATTCAATTCAATTTATAAAATGGATGAATACATTATACATTTGGACAACATGAATAAAACAGCGTTTTTAACAATTATAAGTTAAAATTTGGAAATCAATATACACACATTATAGGTTAGTGACCTACCTAATCCACTTCTCTACGAAATGATGCAATTAATTATTTTAATACCTACCCGAAGAAGACCTTTTGCATCATCAGATTGTCCATGTAATTTTCCATACAATTTTGGCAGCTGTCCATACAGAAATGGTATGTAAAAAATTCAAAGAAATGTATCTATATTTTTATCGATTTTGTGTCTTCGGCGAAATTGTAAGTATGGATGAGAGCTACACCGAACAATATTGATAAACGAAAAAAATGTTCCACTGATTTTTAAAATCATTATTGTCACTAAGGCCATTCCAAATATTTTTCAAAGTTTATGTCGCGGGATTTGAACCAGCAACCTCTGAATTGTGAGTCCAGTGCACGGTCCGATTGATCCATACGGACAGGTGACTATAGCTTGTTATTTGAATTTTTATATTTTTTTTTAATCTTTGACCAGGCCATATATTTTTTCAGATGTGAATTTTTAATAAAGAAAAAGGTAAAACGAAGTTGAACTCAACTTTTAATGTAAAATCAAAGTTGCAATCAAAAAGATCTTAAGTGAAATTTTGATAAAATGTACCGTTGTCAATTTATAGGTAGGCATTTCACGAAACTTGTTTAAAAAAGTATAATTTTTAAAAATAATTTAAAAATAATTTGAAAAAAAATCGTAGAACTGAGAAAATTCCTAACATTATGTTTTATTTTATTTTTGATGATATGGCCTTAAGTTTCTGAGATATGGCATGGCAAATGTAAAAAAAAACAGAAAAAGGTTGTTGCCAAAATAGCCCTCTGTTTTTTTTTCGATCGTCGATATCTTGGTCGATTTATGGTCCAATGTTCAATGTTAATTCTTTTTTAATGTTCACTTTCAATAAAATTATATTATTTTGATTTTTTTCTTAACTCTTTCAAGCAGTTTTTTTTATTTATAAAATTTCAAAATATATTTTATAGAAAAGAGCAACTTTTCAGAAAAAAATGTTTTTTAACAAATTGAAAATTTTTGAGAAAATTTAAAAAATTAATAATTATAATTAGCTTTGATATTCACTATAACGTTAAATAAAAAAAAGAACAAATTTAACAGCTTCGTAGAACTAAAAGATAAACATTACCAAATTTACAAAAAGTTGTTTTTTATGTTTTTAGATATTTGTTTGTCCTTTTTTAAAAATAAAAAAAAAATACTTAAAATTTAAATTTAAAAACATTGTTAATGTTTCAAATAAATGTTAGGACATTGCAAATAGTTTTCAAAGTTTATGTAGCCCCCTCAAAACCTGCCCGAAAAATCAAAAGGCAATATATACATATATATATTTTATTTTTTTTTTTTCAAAAAACTTCAAAATTTTAATGGAAATAGTAGTCAAATCAACTGAAAATAATTTGAAATGCATTTTCTTGCATAAAAAAATCATATTTAGCATGTTTGGGCTCGATTAAAAATATTTTGATTTTTTGTGAAATTCCATTGTACAGTACCGCAAAAAAAAATTATCGCGAATTTGTTTTTTACATCGGTACTTACATTTTTTGAAAACATATGATTGCAAAACACCTGGACTGGTGTAAAAAAAGGTTGAGCACTGCCCTCAAGTGATCATAACTTTTGATAGGGTTGTCAGACCTTCAAATTACAACCCTTTCGCCTTCTATCGGATGGGGAAGTAAAACGTCGGTCCATTTGCGCAAAAGAGGTTTTGGGTGACTTACCACACATAACCTTCAGAAGCCTAGTAATGAGCAGAAACCACCGGGGGTCGTCAAAGTGGATTACTTTGCTTTGTTTGCTTGTCGGAATGGTCTATCAAATATCTTTCCTAAAAATACATAAAATGATACGTGTTCTTTCAAAAACCACCTTTTTTACAATCTTACTAATTTTAGCCAAAATCGTTTTGATAGCAAAAATTTTGAAGAAATCTAAACATAATCTAAAAATTTCTAGAACTTATGTGACCCCTAGACTGCAGTTCTACGCATAATTGTCCCATGTTCAAAAAAGTGCAACTGAGAAAATTGCGATTGAAATTTTTCGACCGATTTCTGTGTTTCTACGCATAATTGTCCCATGGGTTCCTATTCGTCCTATGTGTCCCTTATCGCCCCTGTTAGCAATTTATCACCCTTATTTGTGATTCTCTTGCTATACAACAGATAAACAAGACATAATGCTTAGTAAAACTAATGATTCCGTGTAAGAAAATACTTGGTGGGACAATTATGCGTAGAAGTGTAAAGATGGGACAAACAGACTTGGAGTGTTTTTTAATGAGTTTCCGAACAAAGTACCAGATTTTATGTGTTTTTCTTAAGTACACATTAAACTAAACTTTAAAATAAAGTCAAAACTGTCCAAAACTGACATGGGACAGTTATGCGTAGAATGGCAGTAGACGGACCGAGAAAATCGACTGACATTTTTTGATTAATATAGATAAGTATGCGTGAAAGTGCACACATTTGTATGAGCTAAAAAAGACTGACTACTTACATTTCAGGTTCAGAATTTGCTTTTTCATCGAACCATTTTCCGCCTGAACTTGCTCCAGTGCGGCCTTACTGTTGGCAACAGAGAGCACCGCCTCTTCGGCAATTTTAGTCGACGAGTCCGCCGTTTGCTTCAGAACCTTGTGCTCCTCTTCCAGTTTCTGCAAATGACTAAAAACCAAAATTGTCAAAACAAGTCTTGTTTCTTAAAAGGACGAATTATTCACCCATTCAGTGTGTCCATCGCCTTCCAAATCCTATCGGCACCTTCCGTCGCCGCCGGTTGATTCCGCGCCGTCTTCTGCACCTTCAGCTGATCCTGCAGTTTATTATTGTCCCGTGTCAACTCCATGATCTTCACCTGGGACGCTTGCAGCTTGGCGTTCAACCGCTCGTGTTCATTGGTCTGCACACGAGAAGAAACAACATAACCTCAAAAATCAGACCACGTGGTCGCCTTCCCTCTTGCTTACCATCGCCTCCAGCTGGACGTTCTGCCGGGCGGCGTTCTCCAGAAAGCCCGTTTTGATGGAATCTTTCTGGTTCAACGCGTCCAGCGTGATCTTCAGCTGATCCCGCAGGTCGGCGTTCTCCCGCTCGAAGGTTTTCAAATCATCCTGCAGCGAGGTCTTTGTTCGGGTCGATTCGTCTAGATTTAATTTGAGCATCGTAACCTCATTCTATGAAAAAAAAAAACAATAACAGATAGATTTCTTGGAAGATCATGTGCAATTTCAACTTACCCGACGAGATTGCAACTCGCAAATGCACTCGATCAACCGGATCCGGAAGTTTTCCAGATCGAAATCGTTTTTGGCCAACAGAAATTCTTGTGGATCCATCGCTTCTTGTAGCACGCGTGTTGACGACTAACCTCAGACTGCGATCAAAGTAAGCGAAGGTTGCAAAGATGATCAAGTTGGCAAGGATCTGGCTAGCTTTGATCCCGTCCCAGTAAGAAATGTCATCATTATGATTCATAGAGGATGTTAGTGTTAGGTGTGCAATTTTTCTTACCACTAAAATACTTCCGTTAAATTTAGCAACTCGCTTTGCCCTTTTTAAATTATGCCAACAGTTAAACATCCATCGCACAATTACAGAACTATTACGGCATGTCTGATCCCTTTTCCCCCTCGCATTGTTTTGCTGTAACGAGCTGTGACAAACTTGCAACTGAGGAAAAAAAAAGTCTCGCGATTTGCGCGAAAGTGTGACCTGTCTCAGTATTACGTCAATTGTGCCGTAATGTTTGGTTTACGTTTTGCCTTCCTCACGTTACTGAGGAAAGGCTATAAAATCACTCGAAAAATGAACTTCTCAATTAGACCTCCTAGACCCACCTTCATGTGTACCTATCGACTCAGAATCAAATTCTGAGCAAATGTCTGTGTGTGTGGTGGGATGTTGATCAAAAAATTGTCACTCGATTATCTCGACATTGGCTGAACCGATTTTATCCGTTGTGGCGTCATTCGATCCGTCTTGGAGTCCCATAAGTCGCTATTAAAAATCATGCAGTTTAGTTAAGTGCTTCAAAAGTTATGCTAAAAAAACGATTTTAGCAAAAGTCCGGAAGATTGTAAAAAGGGTGGTTTTTGTAAGAAAACCCGTCATGCTATACATTTTTAGAAAGGTATTTAAAAGACCTTTCGTCCAAGACATTGAAGATCTGATAAATCTATCAAAAGTTATAAGCACTTAAGTGTTATTTATACGCTTTTTGGAGGCCGGATCTCAGATATGTTGATGAAAGCGTTGTCCGGATCTCTCATGCGACATATCGTTGGATAGGTATTCAAAAGAGCTTTCCAATGCGTCTAAAACATTGAAGATCTGACATTCCTATTAAAAGTTATAAGCACTTAAGTGTTATTTACGCCCTTTTTCGAGGCTGGATCTCAGATATTTTGATGAAAATGCTTTCCGGATCTCTTAAGCGACCTATAGTTGGATAGGTATTCAAAAGACCTTTCCAACGCGTCCAAAACATTGAAGATCTGACAACCCTATCAAAAGTTATAAGCACTTAAGTGTTATTTACGCACTTTTTACATTTTGGATAGCATCCTTTAAATGTGAGGAAGGCACCAACCACCTAAGGGTGGATTAAGTAACGTTTTTTTAAATAAAGGCCTGATGGCATCACAAAGTCACTCGGATTATATCGCATGCCATGCCAATCATGAGGAAGAAGTCGTAACTGAAAAGTAACTGTTTCCAACGGCGATCGAAATATATTTCCAAATGTGTGGCTTGTTCACAACAAATGAATATCGCAAATGATGCGTAAAAGCATGGGAAGCCTTAATTTCTTGGCGTGAGACTGTAAGGTCATAGACAAACGAATAAAACATTTTCATTTTGAAAAAAAAAATGAAAAAATCCTTTGAAAAACATCTATTTGAAAGTTAAAATAAACTATTTAGCCAATTAATTGGCTGTGTTTTGTCTATGAGTAAATAAGTGTCATTATCGATCTCACTCGACTATTATGCCACAAGTCGGGCAGAAATAGAACCTGTTCATAACAGAGTGACGGACAGGCCGGCACGGAACAAACCACAAAGAAAACCCGTGGGCTGGCAACGGCCGGCACTAATTCTTGACACATTATCTCATTTTCCACGCGAGTTTTAGTGGCATTAGCATACTTTATGACACTGTGAGTATTTTTGTAATGCTCCAGGGGAGATCATGGTTAAAATAGTAAAAGGGATATGTTTCTCCAGGAAGTGATTTTTTATGTAATGTTACACAGTGTCTTTTAAATTATATTTCTTAAATCATACAAATTTAAAAAAATAAAAATAACTGTAATCGAATGTCAAAGTGCTGATATGGCAACATCAGAGGCACGCTGGAAAAAGATGCAGTTCCCCTATTTATTTGTGTTGATTTGTGAGAATTTGTATTTGGTTATTTGAGTAAATTTTCTATTAAATTTTCGTTGATGTTTCTGGAATATAAAAAAAGTAAAAGAAATCACAGCTGGGAAAATGTTAAACTTTTGCTTTTAATTCCTATTATTTTTTGATAGGCATAGGGGAAATTCTCGTATGTTTGGCAGGTTAAGCACTCGCTCCTAACTCCAATTTGCTGATTTTCACTACGCTTTTAATGAGCTGTAATTGAATGTCAAAGTGCTGATATGGCAACATTAGAGGCCCGCTGGAATTAGATGCTGTTCCCTTACAAATTCAACTGATTTTTAGAAATTAAAGAATATTGAAATGATTATTGTACATTTTGTTTGTCCCTTCGTCCCTTCCCCTTGGCTTGATATGAGCAATTCTCTACGAAATCGGTCTTTTTTTTTTAATTTTAATTTTTGTATTTTTTAAAACGACTGAAACTTTTTTGGTGCCTTCGGTATGCCCAAAGAAGCCATTTTGCATCATTAGTTTGTTCATATAATTTTCAATGTTAAAATATGAAACATTCTTGAAATTTTCTGAAAAAAATATTTTTCAAATTTTTAAATAAAGGCTGACATTTCAAGTTGGCCACACATTTAATATTACGCCCTTTTAAAATGTTGAACTTGGTTTAAATTTTTTTCAAATATTTTTTTCGAAGAGATCGGAAAATTTCACGTATGTTTCATATTTTAACATTGAAAATCGGATCATTAGTTGCTGAGATGGGGTGGGTTGTTTGGGTGAGACTAGGAAAACATCAATTTTCATGTTTTTAAACCTTTGCATGGCAATATCTCAGCAACTAAGTGTCGTATCAACAAAGTTCAAAAATGCCAAATATAGATAATTTTCTCATATTTTCAAAAATATTTTTGTCAAAGGTGGGCAAACATGTGCACTGATTTTAAAAAATGAAAAAACTGCGACTATTTTTAGTAAAGTCCCCTGAAGATAGATTTAACTTGAAAACGGGGCACTTTATAAAAATTTCACTAAAGTACACAGCCTTTGACAGCTTTTTAATTTGACTAATTTGAATATAGCCGGAACCCGTGGTGTAGGGGTAAGCGTGATTGCCTCTCACCCAGTCGGCCTGGGTTCGATCCCAGACGGTCACGGTGGCATTTTTCGAGACGAGATTTGTCTGATCATGCCTTCCGTCGGACGGGAAATAAATGTCAGCCCCGGACTAACCTAAAAAGGTTAGGTCGTTAGACTTTTATGTAAAATTGTCTGGGAAATCGATTCCCACTATCGGGGTTTGAAAATTTTGACGTTTTGACCACTTTTCAAAAAACAGTTTTAGTAAATGATGTTTGTAGTTTTTTAGGAGAGACATTTTTAATGCATTTTTAATGAGTCTTTTTGTCACATTTTAGGCTATTTTCACAAAAATTTTGAAAATCGTGATATCACCTTAAAATTTAACTTTTTAACTTAAAAATTGAAAAATCTCATAGAATTGGCGTACATTTTTCTTTCAATGTATTTTTTCAAAAATCTCGTTTAATTTCCTACAAGTTTGTCTTTGACCACTTTTTGATACGATGCAACGGTTTCGAGATACAGCAATATTTAAATTACAAAATACAAAAATATTGAAAACTCTTACGCCCTTCTCAAATGTCGTTATCGAGTGCAACTGGATCCATATAGACAAAAATGGCTTTTATAGGCCTAAGATAACATGTCTAAAAAGTTTCATTGAAATCGGAGAGGGTACCAGAAAAATTCCTGATTTAAGCTGGAATTGCTCGATTATTTTAGATGGAAAAAAATGTTTAAGCAGATTCCAAAATCATAGCATACGAATTGGAATTAATTGTTATTTTCATTTCTCGGGTTAGTTTGCAATACGTAGTAACATCCATTACGACCTCTGACACTTGTTTGATTTAAGAGCAACTTAAACATATTCAAATTCCCTCGTTTTTCACCACAAAATTAGAGAACGTGCAAAAAAAATTTTTTTCAGATAAACGATTTGAAGCATTTTTGAAGTTGGTAATTAATTGCTGCCAAAAAAATAAAAAAAAAAATTTTGTTCGTTTTTTAGAACTCGCTATGTTATGTGCATTCTTCCGTTTAAAACAGAAGCGTTTTCCAATGCTACTGCTATATAGACAAAAGTTCGATAACCATAAACAAAAGTTACTTAACTAGAATGCATTCCACACAGCCACTCTGTGTCAATAGTACTACATACCTACCTCCAATTAGTGGCCAGTTCTCTTTCATTGACTGGACGGGAAATTCAACAGGTGTGTGTCCTTACAATTTACCATCCCCGTATAAATACCCCCGTCCAGTCCGGGAAGACCTTCAGTAACTCACCACACACCTTCTCGAACTTAACTATGTTAGGACCAACTCCTAGCCGCGTGATAAAGATAGCCAAGGAAAAGAGCCAGAAGCTCTTCACCGCCGAGTCGGAAAGATTTTCCTTCAAAATCGATCGGTTTCTCACGGTTTACCACGGATACAACCAGATCAAGCCGAAGGTCTTCCCCAAGCGCCTCTCCACGATGTTTTCCGCGGATGTGGTGGTCCCCTCGGAGGACGACACGCGCCGGCCGGACTTTTTCCAGTCGTCCCCGCTGATGGCCACTTCTTCGCTGCGGCGGCACCAACGGGAGCGGGGACTCCGCGAGGGACAACTGGACACCAGCAGCAAGATCCGGATCGTCCTTCCGGCCAACGCCGCAGCAGCAGCAGCAGCACAAAATGCCGCGGTTCAGCCGCGGTCACTTGTCGGGACACCGCGGCGTACAAAGAAGGTCGTAGGAGGGCCTAAAACTCCAACCAAGGTGGTGTTGACCACGCCGAAGAGGATTCGGGCAGGAAACGAGGGAATCCTCTGCTCGAGTGTTATGCTGACCTACAAGGAGGGTTGTTCTTTCACGAGAAGGATATGGTGCGAAACGATAGTGATGTGAAGAGAATTTAATTTATTTGTGTTTTTAAGTGACGCGTTCTAGGATTAAGTGAAAAGGAGTGCTAATTTAGGAACATGTTCTTTGTATAACATGTGTTAGTATTACTAGTTCTGATAAAATAAAGTATTGAAAAAAAAATCATATTTTTTTGTTATCATATGCGGTCAATCAATTTAAATATTGCAATTCAAAAATTACAGACAGTGCGATTCTATTCATCAACTACGCACCGCTATGGTTTTTTCGCTAAATAACTTTCCATCCGATATAACTGTATCATTCATCATACCAGATTGAGGTTAATAAAGGTAAACTTGATCATACCATGCATCCATATTATACTTTAGTCTAAGTTTTCTGCTTTAATAAATGTTCACAAGAATACCTTCAAATTTTGTACAACTTCGAACCACCTTTTTGTGCTATTTCAGAAAAGCCAAAGCCCAGTACTTAGTCCTAGTAATCAGGAGAAAATACAGTTTTTTTCGCGAAAACCTAACACGTGCCTTATTTGTGGGAAAACTTCAAATGCGTTTTTCTCAGCTTGCTGTTTTTTGCATATGAGCAATTCTCCACGAAATCGGTCTTATTTTTAGAATTTTAATTTTTGTATTTTTTAATCCGATTGAAACCTTTTTGGTGCCTTCGGTATGCCCAGAAAAGCCATTTTGCATCATTAGTTTGTCCATATAATTTTCCATACAAATTTGACAGCTGGCCATACAAAAATGATGTATGAAAATTCAAAAATCTGTATCTTTTGACGGAATTTTTTGATCGATTTGGTGTCTTCGGCAAAGTTGCAGGTATGGATATGGACTACACTGGAAAAAAATGATACAAGGTACAAAAATTTTTGGTGATTTTTTATTTAACTTTTTGTCACTAAAACTTGATTTGCAAAAAAAACACTATTTTTATTTTTTGATATGTTTTAGAGGACATCAAATGCCAACTTTTCAGAAATTTCCAGGTTGTGCAAAAAATCTTTGAGCGAGTTATGAATTTTTGAATCAATACTGATTTTTTTTTTAAATTGAAAAATTGGTCGCAAAAATTTTTCAACTTCATTTTTCGCTGTAAAATCAAATTTGCAATCAAAAAGTACTTCAGTGAAATTATGATAAAGTGCACCGTTTGTGCAATGTTTCATAGTTTAACATTGAAAATCGGACCATTAGTTGCTGAGATATCTACATTGGAAATGATGTGTTGTTTGGGTGGAACTTAGAAAACATCAATTTTCCTGTTTTTAAACCTTTGCATGGCAATATCTCAGCAACTAAGGGTCGTATAAGTTCAAAAATGCAAAATATAGAGAATTTTCTCAGCTTTTCAAAAATATTTTTTTCAGATGTGGGCAAACATGTGCACTAATTTAAAAAAATTAAAAACTACGACTATTTTCAAAAAAGCCACTTAAAAATTGATTTAACTTGAAAACGGTGCACTTTATCAAAATTTCACTAAAGTACTTTTTGATTGCAAATTTGATTTTACATCGAAATATGAAGTTGAAAAAATTTGCGACTAATTTTTCGATTTTTTGAAAAAATCAGTATTTATTCAAAAATGCATAGCTCGCTTAAAGATTTTTTGCACAACCAGGATTTTCTGAAAAGTTGGCATTTGATGTCCTCTAAAACATATCAAAAAATAAAAAAAAAATAAAATATTTGTTTTTTTGGAAATCAAGTTTTAGTGACAAAACGTTAAATAAAAAATTACCAAAAAAATTTTTACCGTGTATCATTTTTTTCAGTATAGTCCATATTCATACCTACAACTTTGCCGAAGACACCAAATCGATCAAAAAATTCCTTCAAAAGATACAGATTTTTGAATTTTCATACATCATTTTTGTATGGCCAGCTGCCAAATTTGTATGGAAAATTATATGGACAAACTAATGATGCAAAATGGCTTTTTTGGGCATACCGAAGGCACCAAAAAAGTTTCAGTTTGATGAAAAAATACAAAAAATATAATTTAAGAAGAAAGACCGATTTCGTAGAGAACTGCTCATTTAAAAAAATGCAATTGTAAAATTTTCAAACGTTTAGATTTGTTTTAACTATATGACAGTTTGTTAAATGTTGGCTTTTTTCAATATTGTGATTTTAAAGGGAAACTTTTGATAAAACTTTTCAAGTACATTATTTTGGCTAAAATTGTTATTTCAAATCAAAATCTATCTGAAAAATGTTAAAATCTCAAAGTTGCCTTTTTTAAATTATTGATATTTCGCTGGATAAAAAAACAAACTATAAATAGATTTTTTTTTCATTATTTTTGCATTACTTGTTCCAAAATCAAATTTAACAACAAAATGCTATGATTTTCCTTTTTGCCTTTCTTACTAAAGAAAGGTATAGGATTAGCTTTTGACTCTGACTATAGATCAATCTTCGTAATCTGAGCATTTCTCGAGAAATATTGATTGGAAAAATCTGCTCAAAATCATGGACGATCTTAAATTAGTATTGATATGAATGGCTTCACGGAATCAAATTTATTCAACGAAAAGTATATGCAAAATGTTATTTAATAAGTGACCTAGGTACTGTACAACCAAAATGTTTCAGGATCAAAATGGTAAATTTGAAAATACGTCGCTTTTTGCTCAATAAAATGCTAATATCTCGGCTCGGAGACATAAATTGAACGTTAAAAAAGTAAAATGTTCTTCGAAAAATTTCCAACAATTTCTGGCTCATTTTGCGGAGTGATTTTTGATGTTTTTTTTTTTTTCACTCAAAAATATGTTTCATTTTATTACATTTTCCTTGAAACGCTCTGCCATGTGCAGAGCTATTACAGTACTTGTTCGGTAACTGAGCTACCGATGCATTATATTTTCTTGATGAAGTATAAAAATTACTCAAATTTAATAACAATGATTACCTTTCATATTCCTTTAATTGTGACTTGAAATTACATAAAAATTTGAAAAAGTTTTTTTTTATTAATTGAACATGATTTTTGCATCCATTTACCCCTCAGTTTGTTATGGTTTTTTGACGTTTGTCTACTTTTTAACTGGGCTATGGCCCAGCTATCGAGCGCCCAGTTAAAAAACATCACTGTTAAACAACGCCCAGTAACCCAACAACTACTGTATTTAAAAATAAAATATTTTACTTTCAAGACCAGCGCGCGAGTAGGAACCCCTGTTTTTGAATTTTTTGTTCCATGGAAACATTGTATATTTTTCTAGGGGGAGCACTGATGACTCTTATTTATTTATTTTTTTTTTGGACTATTACAGTTCTTGAGCTTTTTTTTAAGGTCCAATAAACTAAATGTCCAGTTTTTGTTTTTAAAACCGCCTTGAGTCAGGGGTATTAAAATACCCAAAAAGCAAAAACAAAAAGTTTGGTTTAATGGACCTTTTCAAAAAAAAAAAACTCCAGAGTTATCCAAACTCGCTCTCTCAACTATCCCAGATTACGGTAGGTTAGGAACAACTTTTTCAAAGCCAGCATTTCTCTTCATATTTATTTTTTTTAACTATGACTAAAATAGATTTTTTTGCATTCTAAAAATAGTTTGCAATCCGCTAGATAAAACTGAACCTTTAATCGAATCTCTAGACTTTCCCGGGCAAATTGCGTTGCACTGTTCAATTTTCACGAAAATCCATCTCCCGCCATCCCACACAGTTTAACCACAATTCCAACCACGTTTTCAACAACGGCCGCCGACACCCTACTTGTTGCGGGTGAAAAAAATAACCCGTCAAAATGTTGCAGAGCCTTAGCCTGACACTGATTCAATTTGTTCGTTCGCCTGAACAAACAAAATGTGCGACTGCTTCAAAAGGAGTGCATTTTTCCACGCATCTCGCGTTCGATTGATAAAATTATGATAATTCGATTCGCGGCATCTTTCGCAATTTTCTTATAAAAGGAAGCTGAAGTTGGGTTTCATCAACCAGTTTGAGCTTAGTGCTCCCGACGAAGCGAGAGGAGTTTTTCAGTTTAGTAAAGATGGCCCGACTGAGTGTGACAATTTTGGCCACCCTAATTCTTTACCTCGCCTACCAGACGCTGGCCAGTGAGGCCGTTCCGACCGGAAGTGGAAACTCGAAGCTCCTGAGCAGCAGTGTGGACACATCGGAAAATCTGCTAAGTGATGAAAACTTGAACAAACTTCAAACGGCGTGGTTCAAGAGCGCTTACAATCGAAGATCGTCCCCGGTGGGTGGGAGTGATGCACGCGCAGCAGTGGCCACGTATCCGGTGCTGAGGAGAACCGCACCGGCGGTTGCGGCGCCAAATCCTATGGGATACTTTGCCGACATTAGCCTGCTCGACGACGAAGACATCCTGAAGAGGTTCGACGATTACGGCCACATGCGGTTCGGCAAGCGGGGCGGCGAGGGTGACCAGTTTGACGATTACGGCCACATGCGCTTTGGGCGGCGGTAAGTTGGTGCAATTATTCGTGGCAGCGGCGGCGGCAGCTGGTGACTTCTCTTCGTTTGGTCCGCGGTAAAGTTTGTATTTGTAACATATTTGTGAATAAATTAGAGACAATGTGCTGAACCAGAATCACCTCAAAGTGTTGAATCGAAAGAAATGTCCTGCAAGGGAGCGTTCGGATCATAGAATTACTCGTGCTTTTGGATACAAATTGCTTTTCATTCGAAAAAATAGACCACGGTCTACACGGTTGTACACAATTCTCCACAAAATATTTGTTTCGATATGAAGAATCACTCTTGTTAAAAATTCGATTTACTCTAAACAACGACGTTGTGTGATGCAGATCAAGTTGATTCAAGTGGAGATATAAATATGATTCTTTGTTTTTCTCGCGATTCTTACGACAATGACTCCCTAACGGCTAACGCGTATCGACTAGAGTAATAACGAGACGATTTGTATTGGTGTGTGTGTGTTACTTTCTTCGAAATTTTGTTAACTACTTGGAAGGCGCGCGCGCTCAATCAAATGCGATTCAACGATTTTTGTTTTGTTATATTATATTCCATTCTAATTAATAAAGTTCATACAATTCCAAAGAGACAAAAATCGGTGCCGAAAGGAAAATTCGGCAACGCCTAACTTCGTGCCTTGCTTGCAATAAATAGTTTACTCTTACAAAGTAATATCACCTTTAGCGAAAAAGAAGAAAATTAAAGAAAAACAAGTAAATAACATATACAAAACCTCCCGCTCCTTAATCGTTCTTCTTGCGCGACTTGGAGCTCGTACTCATCGAGTCGCTCTCGTCGTCGCCGTCCTCGTTCTTCGGCCGCGTCCACTTGATCATCGTCTCCGGCGACCGGTACAGGAAAATCAACTTCGCAAACAGGTCCTCCTCGAGCGTAAACTCCAGCGACTCCCGCACCAGATAAATGTCCAAGCACAGCTGCAGCACCCGGTCCACGTACGGCAGATCCTCGAACATGATCTTCGAGCTCGCCCCCGAGAAGATGCTCGTCCGGAGCATGCGCGAAAACACGAGGATCAACGTGGAGTAGATCCCGATGATGCCCCCCGCGGCGATCGAGCTGATCGTGCTAGGGAAGATCTTGTCGTTGAACATGTACATCACCAGGTGGGACAGACAGTCCGCGTACGGCATGTTGACGAAGCTGTTGTCGGTGCAGTTCTCCTTGACCTCCCACCAGAACAGCGGGACCGAGTTGTTTTGGTGGGTTTGGAACAGGCGCAGCGTGATGTTCCGATAGTTGCGGAAGCTGTCGTCGGCTGGGGAGGGGAGACGAATGCATTTAGATATTAGAACGTTGGTTGAGCGTTGCAAAAGATCGAAAATATTGTTATGCTCATATTTTAAGACAACTTATCAGATTTTTTTCAATAATTTTTGGTGATAAATTTGATTTTGACGATTTTCCATTACATTATTTTCAAAATATCACTTTCTTTTTATTATATCTTTGATACCAGGTTTTGCACCATCATAAACTCTCCCTGTCATGACGTTCAAGCAGGATTCTAGCAGAACCAGCTCTGCTAGAATATTTCGTGACAAAAAATGCCCTTTTTAGTCCTCTGGAACATTTAAAAAAAATATAAAATTTTACAACAGATTTTACAACGTTGCTAAAATTTGTCGTCTGGCCCCTGAAAATCGGGCCAAAAAATCAAACAGATGAAATTAAAATGTAATGTGAATAGAAGTCTTATCAACTGAAGACAGTCAGAAGTGCGTTGATTATTATATTTAGCATATTTGGTTTCAATAAAACATATAATTTTTGGATAAAATTCCAATGTAAAACACAATTTTTCTTCAAAAATAAATTAATTTCTCCTCTTTTTACTGCAGATTTGAGGTGGCCAAAACCGCTCTTTATAAGGAGCCGCTCATTAAAATAAGCGACGTTTTTGAACGGCGCTCTTTTTTCAAAATTTGGTTGAAAAGCCTGTTTTAAAGAATTTTTTAAAGAATTGTTTTATTTTTATGTTTATTTTTATCAAGCTTTTATAAATTATTTGAAAAAAGCTAAAAACGAGAAGATTCGCTTGACTGTATGACAAAATTTTTACTCGAACCAAAACATTCGAATAATTAGATGGAGAAAGCACTCAAACTTAAATTATTTTCAGGGTTTGATCAGGGTCGATAAAATTATCGTCTGACGATAACGGTTAAGGTTATCGTCGGGACTATTACGATAATCTATCGTTATCGTTATTTAATCTTATCGCCGATAATGGACGATAACTCATTTTTGAAATTTTTCTGTAATCGAATAATTTAACCATATCATGTTACTTTTCCAATGCTTTTACCAAGTCTATATTTTTTGAAAATGTAGTAAGTTTCCAAGTATAAATATGTGCTTAAAATTGATCGCAAAATACCGTATTTTTTTCTCAAATACTTAAATTTGCATAATTTGCAATATGGGTATCAAACGAAGCGAAATTTTTTTGTTTTTTTCACTTTATTAAAGTATGTTTATAAAATACGAAATTCCGCATTAATTTTCAAAAATACTCGAATTTTCACAAAATACTGTATTTTTCAAAAATACTCAACTTTTCAAAATTTGCAAAATACTCTAAAATTTTCAATTTGCAATACGGGTATCAAAGGAAGAGAAATTTTGTTTCGGAAAATACAAATACTTTAAAAAAAAGTACCAGCCTAATACCAAACAAATAATTAAGGATAATTTTTTCTGAAAATATATTTTAAATAATAAATTTTTTGAATTCAAATAGAGTTTTTTTTTTCAGATAAATAGTTTATATGTTCTCTCAAATTTGAAAATAAAAAAGGAGGCAAAAGATATTTATACACAGGGTGGCAAGATAAATTTGAGAATGCCATATTTGCTTTAAATGTCAGCCATAATAAAAATAATTCATTCCCTGTGCCAAATTTTGACAGATTTGTCATTTTCTACAATTTTCGAGCAACTTTTTGATTAAGCCAGAAAAAAATAACAATAAATAATGCAATGCATTTATCTTGTTCAGATCATGTTTGTTTTACCACCTTCCAGCATTACCTTTTAGCTAACTAGTTTTTTCATGTTTTTACTATCACTTTATAAATTTTTGCTTGTTTTTCACATTTTTTTTAGTGAAGAGCAATTCCATGTCAAATAGGGAATCTGTTGTACCCGAACCTTTCCGATTTCAATGAAACTTAGTAGACATGTTGTCCTACGCTTATATAAGCCATTTTTGTGTATATGGAGCCAGTTTCGCTCGATAATGACATTTCAAAACGGCGTAAGTGTTTTAAATATGTTTCTATTTCATAATTCAAATATTGCTGTATCTCGAAGCCGTTGTATCGTATCAAAAAGTGGTCAAAGACAAACTTGTAGAAAATTAGACGGGCTTACTAAAAAAATACACTGAAAGAAAAAAACACGCCACTCCTATGAGATTTTTTGATTTTTAAGCCCATTTTTTTGTTCAATTTTTTTGTGAAAATTGATTTTTAAGTTCATTTTTTTGTGAAAATTGCCTTAGATGTAACAAAAAAAACTGATGAAAAATGCAGGATGGAGCAACTCATTTAAAAAATACAAAACTAATTTACTGAAACTGTTTTTTAAGACGTCAAAATGTTCAAAAACCGAATGCGGTAATCTATTCTACAGACAATTTTACAAAAGTCTCGATATTGACCACTGTCCTAGGTCTAATTCTTGTGAAGTTACAGCGGGTTGAAAAATAAAAATGTTGAAAAAATAGGTTTTTGGTGGTTTTTTGCCATTTCTATATGACAGACTTGATTTTTCTGCCTTTAAAATATTTTTACCGGAAAGCTCGTCCAATTTCCCAAAACAAATAATCAGTTAAACCGTAAAAATATGTGAATAAGCATAGTCTAACACATTAAAAAAATACTACATAAAAATTTTCCTATAAAATATAGGAAATGTTTGTAAAAAAACACAAACACAAAAAAATCTTAAATTTTAAAAGTTTTTCCTTCCTTGATGTTATGTTAAATTGGTATTGCTTCTATTAGAAAGTTCGATACCGCAAGATAAGTACTGAAACTGAAAAAGAAGATCCGGCAACTGGCGGAGCGATGTCTTCGAGATTACGGGTCCCGGTCACTGGCGGGAAACCAAAAAAACGAAACCCGGCCACTGTGCTCACGAGTCAATGTGTTTCGTGGAATTAGATAAATAGGTAACTATTTTAGTACCGAGCAAACGTTACGTTTACTGACAATCCGGCTCTACCACACTTATAAAATGCCATTCCAAAAATACAATGAGTTCAACACAAATTAAATAAAATAATAAAAAAAAAATACTCACAGTCAACCTTGTCCATCAGTTGGTGAATCGGCTTCACGTTCCCGCTGTTCTTGACCTTCAGGAACTTTGGCATCAGGTAGGGCAACGTGACCGATATGTTGGAATCGGTGGCCAGCATCTGCACCAGCGCCGGCCGCACCGGATCGTCTCCCCGCAGCTCGTACGGCTGCTCTTCCGAGACCGTGCCGGGGTTCTCTTTGGAATGTGACTTCCGGTTGATGGTGTACCGGAAGCGGCACGTAAGCGTCACGGTGCCGTTCAGGTCATTTAGGAGGCGTTCCTTGTCTGGGGGTGAGATGTTCCAGATGGAGGTTGAGTTGGCACCCAGCTTGACGGCGGCCACGTCTACGGATTCGTAGTTTGAAAGGAATGTGAGGGCGGTTTTGCTTTTGGAGTAGTTGTTCAGGAGTTGCTCCCACTGGTCTTCGTTGAGGCCGTGGATGTTGCTATCCTGGGCGGACATTACGTAGACGGGTTCGTAGGGACCGATGCGGAGCGTTACGGACACGTCGTACGGGAGGTTTGGTTCGCCGACGGCGTTGCTGAACGCGAACAGGGCGAGGGGGAACCAGATGAGGAGGATTATGCCGAGCATCATTCCGCCACCCATCAGGTACTTGACTAGGGATCCCTTCTTTGGCCACGGGGTGCGGGCAGGTCTTCTTCTAGTTGTCGCATACACTTCAGTTGGTACACGTTGCTGAAGATGTCCTCCATTTTGAGCCAATCGAAGAGGGTCATTGAGGTGTCCGTCCAGATCCAGTCCATCAGGGTGCGAAGCTCAAACAGGAATGGGATCGTCATGAACAGCTTAAAGCCGGTAAAGTTGATCATGGTGAAGCCTTTGGTAACGAAATTTCCTAATATTCGGGCTGGGTAGCCGCACCGGATTTGGTACGCTGAGAACAGTAAGTAGAAACACTTGATAAGGTAGTAATAAACCGGTGGGTTGGTCGCGTTGAAGCTTCGCTCCGTCGTCGCTGGCAGCACGAAGAACATCCAGATGTGGATGCCGATGATCAGGAAGAACTGGAACAGAATCTTTCCGACCATGTACTTTCGCAGGTAGAGCGCTCGATCAACCACGATCAGGAAGAACTGGATAATCAACATCAGCAGGAACGTCATTGGCACTTTGTTCTCCTCGAAGTAGGACAAGACTCCGCCGTCACCTTCCTGGGTCTAGAAGATGTCAATCGTTAGTCAATCGCAACTAAAGAATTTGCATAACCTTACCCCAAACGCCGAAAACCCGAACAGAATCACGAAAAAGTTGATGAAATCGCACAAAAACAGATACCCGTACACGTCGGCCGTTTTGCGCGACTGCCGGTCGAGCAGCTGGTTGAAGAACGCCTTCACGGAGTCGGTGTACTTGATGCACGAGTGTTTCACAATCTGGGGGAAGTAATCGCCCGCTTCCTCGGCGTGGTGCGTCACGCAAACGAGCGCCGCCGCTCCGTTGCCGTTCGGTTCCTGCTGGTCGAGCTGCTGCTGCTCGGTGCCCTCCTCGACCTTGACCATGCTCAGCTCGGTCGTCTCCTGGCGGATCACGAGGGATTCGCGGCTGGAAGGATGGGAAGAGCAAAAATGAGTTCGTTTCTTCTGGGTGCGTTGAAGTCTCCAGCTTGTGAAAGATTTGAATGGGCGCAAAAGCGCGAAAAGAATTACACAAACAAAAAGAGAAACCAAAACCGAAAATTACCCCTCCAAATCCACCGTCTTCAAAACGTTGGCCGCCGCGTACCGATGATTGAGGGGCAGTTTGTACGCCAACGGAACGTGCAACGAGTCACTTCTGCTGCCGAGGAAGCGAATCATCCGCTCACGCCGCTGGCGACGAACGTCACCCGGGGAAGTCTGGGGGAATTCGTGCTCTGGAAGATTCCTTTGATTAGTGAGTGCTGTGGGAGGAGTTAGGGATTGTTAGGGGAAGGAATGTTAGTTGCTATACCGTCGGAATCGTTCATATCGATGAGTGAACTTTCGAGGACATCCCCGAGTCGGGTTAGAAAGTCGAACCTGAAAAGTCTATCGAAGAATGGTTGCGGGATGGTTAATGGGAGGATGATCGTGCAGCTGAGGTAGGTTAGCGAACTTACTCTTTCTCAACTTCTTGAGCCGCATTGATGAGCGCCTTGGTCTTCTCGTCCGTCGTGTCCAACTTGTAGAATCCTTCCGAGACTTCCGACTCGTCGACAAAGTCCGACTTCCACAGTCCGAGCGACTTCAGGATGAACCGATGGCAAAACAGCACGAGGAGCAGGGCCAGATCGTACGTGGCGTAACCTTCCTTATGCTCGATTCCGATGATCCGGGCCGGGGCGAAGGGTTGATTTGGAGCAATTTCGCGCTGGTTCCACCACAGCATGTCGAACTGGCAGACGCACTTGAGGATGACGATCGTTTGGGTGTACGCAATGAGGGTGACCCAGAAGTTCTTCGATGGTCGCGGGAATGTCAGCGTGCCCCACAGGGTTACCATTAGGGGCAGGGGTAGCGATAGCAAGCTGGCCGATTTGACCTTCAAAATAATCTAAATTTAGCAATCTTCAATTTTGAAAGTTAACTCGAAATTACCTGATTCAGGAACACCAGAAAGTAGCAGATGAAATCCGTGTGAGAAAGAATCGCATACCAGGCCGCTTGCAGGAACTCGACTATGACGGAGTGCTCCTGACTGGCAAAGTCCTCCTCGGACACGTCGTCCTTCGGAGATTTATCGCCTTCTATCAGTTCCGTGGATTTGCTACTTGGAAAAAGTTTATAAATTAGTTTTTCAAAATTGACAAGAATATCAAGTAAATATCAAGAGTTTAAAGTGCGCAAAACATGTACAGTGCAGTGCAAATTCCAATAGAGTCGTGTAAAATTTGGGTAGAAAAAGAAACGTGTAAATTGATGAGCAAAATGAAATCCGAAATGAACAAAATGGTCTAGGTACCTGTCCAGCGTTTCACTGGAGACAAACTTGTACGGAACGGCCTCGTCCAGGCCTCGCTCGAGCGAGGGAGCCAAAATAAGTATTTCGGGCACAAAGCTTCTACTGCTACTAACGGGGGTGGTGGTGGTGGTGACGATGGTAGTATGTTTGATGGATGTGAAGCACGGGGGTCAGAAATGAAAGAAACAAAAAGGAGGAGGAAAAACACTACATTTTCAAACGTTCTACCATGCCAACGAAATGCGTTTGCAACGCTCTAAAATCAATCAACATCCTCGCTAATGGTCCTGGTTGGAGGACGCGTCTATACTCAAGCGGAACTCACTCTTCCTTTCCCTGGTGCTCCTTGCGGGCCATCATCGCTAGCGCTGCTCCGAGACCGCTCACTTGGTGGAGCCGACTGTGGCAGCGGCGGGAGAGGTAAGGCATGCAAATAAGTGGGTGGAAATGTTATCCCGTTATTTCTAAAACATCAAACGCTTCAGAAACACGTTTATTCAGCACAAAAAATACATTCTTCTTATCAAATGACTTTTAACCTGTACAAATCAAGCTTATAATGTCCAAATAAGGCAAACAACTTTGTAATATAACAAAATAACCTGAAATTGTTCGTATTTAAAAATAAATATTTGATTATTTTTGTTGAGAGTAATCGAAACCTTTTTTCAAAACAAAATCAAATCATAACACAATTTGTCCAAGGTTATTAACGATAAAATTATCGAGGCTCGATAACGATAGTTCTATCGTTATCGTCGGGAATGTTAAATTTTCAGTGCTTTCACTAAAAACATATTTTTTGAAAAGCTAGTAATTTTCAAAGTGAAATATTAACTCAAAATTGTTCACAAAATACCGTATTTTTTCGAAAGTACTCAAATTTTCCTAATTTGCAATATGGGTATCAAACGAAGCGAATTTTTGCCTGCTTTTACACCTTATTCGTATTATTTTTAAAATAGTTAGAATTTCACAAATAACTCAATTTTTTAAAATATTACCGAATGTTTTCGAAAATACTCAAATTTTAAAAATATGCAACATGGGTATTGGGTATCAAATGAATTGAAATTTTGTATGCTTTTTCACTTTATTAGAGTACTTTTTGGAAAATACTAAAGTTTTCACAAAATACCTTTTTTTTTCAAAAGAAGTTTTGCATGCTTTTTTACCTTATTAGTGTTTTTAAAATTGTTAGATTTTCACAAATTACCGTATTTTTTCGAAAACACTATTTTTTTTAAATAAATATAATAAATGTACTTTTGCTGCAGCGGTCGAGCTCGAAGTCTTCGGAGGTTGGCGGGACGCTGGCGCTTTCTTCTTCTTGTCCTGCTCCTCGATGTACCTTTTCCGCGCGGCACAGCCACGGAAATTCGCCGTGTGGTTTCCACCACAGTTCGCGCACTTGACGCGCGCTTTGTGCTGCTGGGCGTTTTCCCCCAGCTGGTCTTTCCGCGGAAGATTGCACCTTTCGGTGAAGTGGGTCTCACCGCACTTTACGCACCGGGGCGGAAGATTGCAGTTTCTTGAGCCGTGTCCGACAGCGGTGGCATTGTGCTGCGTCGGCCGGATTCTTCGTGTAGAATCGCCACGTCACAAAGAATACGTCCAGTGCTTTGATCCGCCGTAGGTCGTGGATTTTGACGGTCCTGCGATCGTAGCACCTTTATCTCTCGAGGCTTTATCTTGACGCTCGTCATGTGTTCTTAAAGGTCGGAGATCGGGCGGTCCGGATATCCCTGAAGGACGATCTTCACTGGAACCTTCTCTGCAGGGTCAAATGTAAAGAATTTGAAGTTTCGCAACTTCATCTTCTTCACCACCAAGTCGAAATTCAGCTTCTCGTGTGTAATCACTTGCACAGAAGTTTTGCTAATTTTGAGACAATATTGGAGTCCCTCAAGCAACTGACGTCACCGGGCACGCTCCCGTGCGCGATGGCGGTCGATGCGGCGTTGGTGTGTTTACCTTTCTGCACTCTACCGGTAGATGAACATCGCGGGTTTTCGAGGCCGCACTCGAACTGCCTCGGCCACGGCCGGCTCTTGGCATGCTGGAGGAGCAAACTCGCGGGTTATCACGGTTAATTACGGCGAAAAAATCGAAAAGTTTGAAGAGCTCCGAACACTTGACTGTTGTTGGCTGGTGTTGCCAGTCCCGATGCAAAAATAAAATATTCTAATAAAGTGAAAAAGCATAAAAAATTTCAATTAATTTGATACCCATGTTGCAATTTTTTCAAATTTGAGTATTTTCGAAAACATTCGGTATTTCGTGAAAATTTCAGAATTTTCAAAAAAAACTCTAATAAGGTGAAAAAGCATACAAAAATTGGCTTCGTTTAATACTTATATTGCAAATTATGAAAATTTGAATATTTTCGAAAAAAAAAATTATTTTGTGGAATTTTAGTATTGTGAGTAATTTATTTTGAAACATTGAAGCATTGAAAATTCAACATGATATGGTTGAATTAATCGATTATTATCGATGATAATATTATCGATTAACAACCTTGATTATTTTGTCCATTTGATGTTGTATTTTTTTTAAATCTAAAACAAAATCTTGGGAAGGTGGTTGAATTAAAAAATCAACTGATAAATTTCTATTTGGAGCTCGAATTGCTCAATGTTTTTCATTCTAAAAAAATAAAAGTGGTAAAATTATTGTATAATCCAGACTCGATTATCCGGAACCTTTGTAAAAAAAATTACTTCGGCAATGCAAGTCATTCAAGATTCAATATGGCAGTTGCTGAATACTGGGAAGATTCATTTAGTAATGTAACTGATCCAAGAGAATTTGTCAAATTTAAGGCCTTGAAATTAAATTTGCTACTAAGAATAATAAAATGAAAAATTTCGATTACCATATTTTTCTTTGAAAACTTTTAGATATTAGAGTTTTGAAAGAATTATATTTGTGTCCACAAATGTTTCTAAAGAGAAAATGCAATCCCATGCAGCATTCCCCACATTCTGCAAAACTGGTAAAACAACATTAACACGTAACACAAAACGACACAAGGTGCACTACTATCATGAAACTGGGGCGCGCTCAATGGGGGGGTGCAAAACATTCAACATTTACCCTTCATCCGGAAGCTCCGGTTCACCACCGTGATGATGGGCGACAACCGACGTCGGGGTCTGTTCGTGGTCGCTTTGACTGACTTTGGGTGAGCTTGGTGATGGGGATGATGATGGCTGTTGTTCTTGTGGAGATTGTTGTTGTTGTTGTTGAGTGGGTGTTGTTGGTGGTGCTTGTGGTTGTATTGGCGATTGTTCTGGCTGTTGTTGTTGTTGTGTTTGGTCCGAAGCAGCCGCCAACCGGGGCAACGATGAGCTACTGTTATGTACGGAACTACGGGACAGGGCTAATCTACCGGGAATGGGAGTTCCAGCGCGGGACTTTACACTACTGCTACTGGCGCCGGAATGGGCACTACGGTGGGGAAAACCATAAGATATTCAGTATTCACATTTTATGGAGGTGGGAGGAACCATTTGAAAGGGGAACATTTGGTTACTACAAGATGTTGTTATATACATGATTTTTATAATTAAAATGTAATTCTGGATCAGTACAAACCTTCCAGATCGTAGCGATCCTTGAATTGGTGTCCAAATCATGCTGGTTCCGGTTCTCATACCCGCTCCGAATCCGGGAGTTTCCTAAAAAAAACAACAATGATATAATTTTAAGGTTCCATAACTTAAAACATCCAACCAACCTTCAAAATCTTCTTCTCCTTGGCCAATACCTTCATCACGTACCGATAACTACGCGATACTCGATGCAACCTCAACGTCAACGAACCCAACGCGCCCGCCAGGAACGCCGTAACTAGCGTCAACCCGCTGAACGAAAATTTGGATCTCTTCCCGGCCTTACCCTTGGTAGCTTCCTCAACGTCAATCTCCTCATCACCCTCCTCGTCGTCGTCGCTAATCAACCGAGCCTCCTCGTCCGTACTGGACTGATGCCGTGGCGTTCCCTTGCTCGTACTCGGCTTCTGGCCATCCGGTTCGTCGTCGTCGTCGCTTTTCCGTTTGCCACTTCCCACGTCCTAAATCAACACATAAAATATTAAAGAATTAATTTCATAAATAACCATAAAACATTTGCGCGCATTTTGTTCAAAATAAGCAAACATAGAGACAAAGCCAAATCGAAATAATTTCGAATGATCCGAATGGTGGTGTGGTGTGCCGGGCAATGGACCGTATCCGGTGTGCTTGGAAACGTAGTTTTATTGTGAGATGGAAGTAGCGGCAGGAGTTACTCACAACCTAGCTGAGGTCTCTAACCTGTATGTACCAATCCAAACCTGAGCGACGGAGAGAGTTCAGCATTACACGGATAGCGTGGATGAATGAGGTATTTGTGGGTGGGTGCAACACTATTTACAAAGCGTGAATCCAACTGTGAAGAAGGAGTTATCAGAAAGTCGTCACTGTGGTCACATTTGACAGGATGACCTATTGAGAGAGCGAACTACGAAAACCATTCTAAACGCACACGGAAATTATAATCAGCACCAATGCATACTATTTTGGCCTTTCCTACAAAATAAAGATTTGCTTTTGGAAAATGCTTTACTCTGAAATCTTTGAAAATTGTACATGGATTAGGAATCGTGGTAGAATGTCCTAGAGATTTTTCGACTAAACTTTGATTTGAAACCCTAAACTCAAAGCCAGATTTTTTAAGCCTTTTTTTGAAAATCTTGAGCAATGTCTGATCCGTTTTTAAATGTTTTTTCAATCTTAAAATTATTTTAAGCGCAGAGAAATGCATTTTAAATTGATTTAAGCTGATTGCACTTAAATTTCCATTGAAATTTTGAAGTTCTTAGAAAAAAAATTGTTTGCCCCTGATCTTTCGGACCAACATTGAAAAAATATTAAGCAAAAATTTTACCAGCCGAATTGAATTTGAGAAAAAAAATAAAGCTAATTGATTTTGTACTTTTTTTAACTCTCTGATGCCCGTGGCAGCAAGTTTTTTATTTTTATGATGTAAAATTTCCTGATGTTTTTTTCAAAATGTTTAAAGTTGAGGTTGCAATAAAAAATCAATCTCTTTAAACATAATTGCAAAAAACAAACGAAAATCCTTATTTAATATTTACTTTGCGTTGTTTTAGCGCTTTTTAAAAAGAAATAATTTATCCATTTTCGCTTGTTTGCGTGATCTCTTTTACATAATAAGTTCTCAAAAAGGGTTTTCTTTAAAACAAATCTGTAACTTTGAACAACAAGGTCACATCATTTTACTGTAAATTTACATGAATGTATATCAGAATCTGCATAAAAACTAATGTAGTTTTTGCGATATACAGGGATAACAGCTTTGCCCTTTAGGCCGTTGCAAATATTTTTTAAAGTTTATGTGTAAAAGGGGCCAAAGACAAACTGTAGGAAATTGGACGGGCTTTCTGAAATAATACACTGAGACAAAAATACACGCCACTTCTATGGGATGTTCCAATTTTGAAGTCTAAAAGTTAAATTTAAAGGTGATGTCACGATTTTTATAAGTTCAAAATGTTTGAGGAAATAACCTAATATGTTACAAAAAGACTCACGAAAAATGCAGGGTGGTATGTCTCTCCTCAGACAATTTTACATAAAAGTCTTCATATTGATCATTGTCCTATGTCTAATCCTTGTGATGATACAGCGGTTTTAATAATAAAACGTTACTTAATCCACCGATGGTGGTTGGTGCCTTCTTCACAATTATGTACATATTTATTTCTGTAGTAAGAATGTCAAACCTACAAATTTTATCTAAATTTTACTTCTTACAGCATATCTACATGGAGTATGGGGTCTAGAATCCCAAAAATCATTGGACGTAATATTAGAACAACACCTACGGGGCTGTTTCATGAAAATTGTTCACTTTCAATAGTTAGATTACTTTAAAGTTTTGTAAACCTTAAGGCAGTAAAAAAAATATATCTGTTCATTTTTCCCGGGAGTTTCAAATCAACAAAATCCCGGGAGCCAGATCTCCGGATAGATCCGAACAACTTTTTCGTCAAAATATTTGAGATCCGGCCTCTGAAATGTGTACAAAAAAAACTTAGGTGTTCATAACTTTTGATAGGGTTCTCAGATCTTCAATCTTTTGGGCTTGTTGGAAAGATCTTTTGATTACCTATCCAACGATGGGTCGCATGATAGATCCGGACAACTTTTTCATCAACTTATTTGTTATCCGGCCTCTAAAATGTGTACAAATGACACTAAAGTGCTCATAACTTTTGATAGGGTTATCAGATCTTCAATCTTTTGGGCTTGTTGGAAAGGACTTTTGATTACCTATCCAACGATGGGTCGCATGATAGATCCGGACAACTTTTTCATCAACATATTTGAGATCCGGCCTCTGAAATGTGTACAAAAAAAAACTTAGGTGTTCATAACTTTTGATAGGGTTCTCAGATCTTCAATCTTTTGGGCTTGTTGGAAAGATCTTTTGATTACCTATCCAACGATGGGTCGCATGATAGATCCGGACAACTTTTTCATCAACTTATTTGTTATCCGGCCTCTAAAATGTGTACAAATGACACTAAAGTGCTCATAACTTTTGATAGGGTTATCAGATCTTCAATGTCTTTCAAATACCTTTCTACAAATGTATGATCAGACGGGTTTTCTTACAAAAACCACCCTTTTTACAATCTTTTAAACTTTAGCCAGAATCGTTTTTTTAGCATAACTTTTGAAATACTTAACAAAACTTCATAATAGTTAATAAAGGTCTTGTGGGACCCTAAGACGGATCGAATGAGACCAGAACGGCCCAAATCGGTTCAGCCAGTCCGGAGATAATCGAGTGCATTTTTTTCGGTGCACGGACTTACAGACATACACACGCACAGACATTTGCTCAGAATTTGATTCCAAGCCGATAGGTATACGTGAAGGTGGGTCTACGAGGTCGAATTAAGAAGTTCATTTTTCGAGTGATTTTATAGCCTTTCCTCAGTAAGGTGAGGAAGGCAAAAATGTTGAAAAATAGTTTTTTTTGTGGATTTTGACAGTTTATATATTCTACAACCAAACGTCTTCAAATTTGTTTTGTTAATAGATGAAAATTTATATTTTAATGCCCTGCTCAAACCAACATCTGCCATTTTTGCCGGTTTACATGTATGTTACCCCTTAACAACATTTCAATTGGATGTATGGGCTTACAGATATAAGCTTAATTGCATTGTTCATAACTAAAAAAGTATTTTGTTTGCGGTGTGGTAGAAACCTGGATAGTAAATAAGCTTACGTAAATTTTTCCCACAGTTTTAGCCATGTTTATAGAAATTAAAATACATATATATCAAATTGAGTTATGAATGCTTAGAAAATGTTCGTCACTTAAACTTTGAATAAATTACATATTATTGGGTCGATTTTTTAACCCTTAGAAGAAGTGAATTGAGAAAGCAAACGAAAATTTGTGCAGAAAAGAGCGACAGCGGTGACCTTTCAAGCATTTCTACGACAGATCATCTAGAGAGCAAAAATAAGAAGACTTCAGTAAGAAAAAAAACCAATAACACCACAAAAAGACACAATCCAGAAGAATCCATTCCGATTATTGAAAAAGGGAAAATGTTAAAACTCTAGGAAATGATAATGAATGACTTGAGGTGACTTTGAACTTTTTTCTTGTTTCCAAGTGCTAGCCGAGAAAAACAGAACAAAAAAAAAACTACCGTGAAAATTAAAAGCAAAAAACAAAACTCACAAAATGAGTATGGCGTGGAATTGGTTCGGAAATGGTTCCGGTCCGGTGGTCCGGGGGTCCGGCGGTCGTTTGTTCCGAGTCACGTCGGCCGAGTGCCGGCGACGAGCTGTGGCGTACGGGCCCTGCCGCTGAGGTACCTTCGGCCGGGTCAGCAGCCGCCGTCAGGGAGCTTTCCCCTTCGGCCAGGTGCAGGGCGGCGGCCTCCTGCTCGCTGTGCTCTTTGATTTTGGCGTACAACTACAAATGCACGATCGGGTGGGTCGAAATGGGGTGGGGGGTTCGTGGAAGGGGACGATTTTTTTTTTGTTTTGACACGTGGGATCGATTTGTAAAAGAAGGCGAAAACGTGCAAATGTGAGCCAGGTGATATTGTTTGATCAAATGATCGTGTTGATACGGGAAATTTTGGCGAGAATTTTGAGTTGGGAAATAAAACGAGAATAAAATAAATCAAAATTCAAAATAAACCTTGTGAAGACGAAAAAATCCAGCGAGAAGAACGCGAAATTCAAAACCTTGAAACAAAAATCGTAACTCCAAACTTGGCAACACTGCCGTCACCACCGCCCCAAATACCTTACCTTGCCCAGCGTGAGATGTCTCCGGCTCAGACGACGTTCCGCCGAGCCCTTCTTCTCGAACTCCTCGTCCGAGTCACGGGGCTGCATCAGGTCCAGCTCGAACTCGTGCTCGGTGTCCTCAAACATGTAGTAATCGCCGGAACGGATCGCTGGTTGGTAGAAATAAAGGGAGATTTATTCGTAACAGTTTAAAAAAAATGTCGAAAATTATTCTCTGGAAGTACAACAAAAGACAATTGGTAGACATCATATGAAACTTCTTTTTTTCTATTGGATATTAGTTTATTTTTGGTGTATTGGACAATTTTGCTACTTGTGCAGACACGACATCGACGACAAGTGTGCTGGACAAAAAAAAATCGTGATTTGAAAAAGTGGTTACTAAAAATTTATTAGGTAAGAGAAAAATTATTAAGTACCTTCCTCCTGAATGCATCGGGTAGATTTGACCACAAACCAAAATTACAATAAAAGTTCAAAGTACAAACTGATGTTGGTCAGTCCAAAATCATCAAGAAACCCAAGCACCAGTGAAACCAAAAACCATGAAAACCATCAGTGAAACTAAACACTTTGAAGTGATCAGTGATAATTTGTGCTTTTCCCCAAAAGATCGTTCAACCAAATTCACCATGGTGATCCGCTTCAAGGAAGAGAATCTTCCAGCTTGTGAAAAAGTCGAGGGCCCCTATCCACCGGTGATAGCTCTGGGGGAGATTCTGAACTACTTGGGCAACAGTAAGTCAGTATTAATATTTCACCCCACCTAAAATTAACCACTTTTCTATATTTTCAGAACTCTCCCTTAAAAGGTCAGATCAAGTGGAGATCAAAATGAAAAACAGCGAACTTGGACTTAGTGCCACCTCGTGTCGGAAGCAGTGGCAGCAGATTACCGAGTCCTGGATGGCGTATCGCATTGAGAAGGGCATGGGCCACTACATTGAACGGTGCTGGCGAACACGGGAGATTTTCGGGTGCCACTTTGAGCTGGAGTTAACACACGAGGAAACGGAAGAAACGACGTAAAAGAAGTGTTAAATAAACTTGAAATGAATTTGCTAAAAACTTAATCCAACATTGTTTTAATTACATAATTTTTATAACAATAATAGAAGTTGTTAAGTCAAATTTCATTTCAAAATTGAAATATAAAATTCATAAAATTTTGCAAACCAACAAACAATTGGATTGAAATGACTAATCTCAAACGTTAATCCAAATTTTACAAAAAATACCTCCTAGTTTTCCAGCTGATCATTTTATTGCCTAAATATTTGGATAAAATTAACCAATTTTCATTCATACTTGTTCGGTAACTGGGTGTTGTTTAACTGGGAGCTCGATAACTGGGCTGTAGTTCAGTTAAAAAGCAGACAAACGTCAATAAACAATAACAAAGCAAAATGATCGAGTGGTCAGTGGATGCAAAAATGAATGTCGAGAGATAAAAAAATAATTTGAAGTTTTCATAAAATTTCATATCACAATTAAAGGATATTTAAAGGGTATCTTACATATTTGAGCTATTTTTATTTTTATTTTTTATTAAGAAAATGTAATACATTAATGTTCCCCTCGTCATTTTTCGACCAGCCCAGTTACCGAATATATATTTTAATTTACATTAAACATTGTCTATCGATTTCTTAACTGCCCAAAAAACATATTTTTCCCAATTTATCTTCCAGCAATAAATAACTCATTTAAAATATCTTACTAAAATTAGGGGATATTCTCGTATGTTTGGCAGGTTAAGCACTCGCTCCTAACTCCAAGCAATTTGCTGATTTTCACTATTTAAACAACTAATTTTGCAAAACTTTTGATAGAAACTTGCTTGCTCACTTCTTTTTGAGCTATTTATCACTCGATTTAAATTGAAAACGCGTTTAATTAGCTTTAATTGAATGTCAAAGTTTTGACCAGCCAACATTAGAGGCACGCTGGAAATAGGTGCTGTTCCCCTATATTTTTAAAACCAAATCCTGATAAACTTTAAAAGCTTTCACTAAGACGCTATTTTTTTGATAATGTAGTAAGTTTCAAAGTACAAGTATTCAAAAATTCCAGATGATACCGTATTTTGTAAATATACTAAATTAAAAAAAAATCGCTATGATGTGTGTTAAATAAGATAAGGTAAAATTTTTATAATTTCCACTATGAGTATAACAAGAAGCGAAATTTTTGTAAGCATTTTACTTTTATAGAGTTTTATGTAAACAAAATACTAAAATTTTCACAATATGCCGCGTTTTATGATAAAAAAACTATGTGAAATTGTGTATCCATTTTCACTGTTTTGAGTTTTTCTTTTTTTAAACCCTAAAATTTTCACAAAATACCGTATTTAACGAAAATACTCAGATTTTCCTAAATTTCTAAATGCGTCTTTTCACTTATTAAGAGTTTTTTTTTGTAAAATACTAAAATTTTCATAAAATACCATGTTGTACAAAAAAACTTAAATTTTCGTAATGTTCGTAATGGCTGCGAAACGAGCACATTAATAAGTTTTTTTTTTGTAAAATACCAAGATTCTCAAAATGTTGTTTCTGAATCCACTGAAAACATAAGCGATTTTGTTTGGCTTTCTCGACAAGTTATAAAAAAACGAAGTTTGTTGACCCCAAACTAAAGGACAAAAAACAATTAAAAATCCTTTTAAGAAACACAGTTAAAAATCTTGGTACACCCAGAACTGGACATCGGCATACGAGAGGATAAAGAGCACGATTCGGTAGTAAAATGGTACTGTGTGCGGACTGAGAGGATAAATCCCGAAATTACCGAGAGTACTTTACTCATGGGTTCATCTTCAAAAAAGTTCATCTATCAAAAAAGTACCGGTACCGAGACTCGAACCCAACACCTTCGGGATATTGAACCGTGCCTTTGCCGTATGGACCACCATGGTTCGGTGACTAAGTGGCGGTCATTTGTCCATATAAGCCACTCAATAGGATGAACTGTTCCAATGAACACGCGTTCTTTAACTTTGGGTGTAATATTACATCTGGGAAAGGGTATATTTTTTATATCAGAAAAAATACGTAATTTTAGCTCTAAAAATGTGTAATTTCACCAATTTTCTGGTGTAATGTCACTTTTTCAGTCTAAATTGAAATAAAATTATATCATAAAAGAGATAATACTCAACCGGCCAAAATTACACCATCCAAATTTACACATTTTTTTACTGAGTACATATTTTCGATTAGGGGAAATACACCTATGCTGGTTACCTATCTTGGGCCTTTGAAGCTCCAACAGAGTTGCACGAAAAATGTTTTTTTTTAACATTGGAAATAGATGTAGGGATTATTGTGATAGAAGTTCTAGATTGTAGTCAAAGTTTTTCTTCATAAAAAAAATCAAAACCGCTGTTAACACTAATCTAAACAGACAAAGTCAGTTTTTACACAAATTGCAAAAGCGCCACTATTTTTCGACGACAGGGAGAGTCGGTTAGTAACATTGTGCACAGGGGGGCGAGAAGAAGCAACAAACAGGGGTTTTAAAATAAATAAAACCAACAGAACGAATCGATAAATCGTAACGAGCAAAGTGATCCCAGTTCCATCCCCGGCCAGGTGCTTTTGGCACTAAAACAGGAGCGGCAGCAACAGGTTGTGGTTTTAGTCACAGATGAGTTCCAATGAGAAGAACAGTCAGAGCCTCCTCCTGTGCGAAGGGGGAAGAGAAAGAGAAGTTTTTTGGAAGAGTTTTGGACCTTGCGAAGAATTTGTTATTTTAAGGCGTTACGAGGACTGCGATCGCGTACAGATCAGCAACCTCACCTTGACGGAGAAAAAGAGTGAAAGTCAGTGGAAGTCAATGTAAGTCTTTGGCATGAGATGATCGGATGAAGTACAGAAAAAGGAAGGATTTCGCAGCGCACCAAGGAGAGGGAGAGAGAGAGAGCATAGAAGAAAAGTGTGTTCGTTACCAGCTGATCTGTTCTCGGAAATTCGCCGCCATAGGCTCGGTCTTCGACGGGGATCTAGGTGGGGGTAAAATAAGGCAAACAGAAATTTGAAGTTTTTGAGAAACAAATAGGCTTGAACGCAAGGTTTTAAATTGGGTGACTTTATAAGCGAAAGCATTTGTGGGATTGTTCTGCAAACTGTACCTGTGAGTGTGGATATTTTTTGAGTTTGCGTGCAGCAGAGATGTTTCAGGTGCAAGGATTTTCGGAAACGTAGTTTTGTTTAAATTTAGAAAACAAATGTGTATCACTAATACCAATAACCAAAATGTTTGTTACAAAAACGATAAGTTTTGTTTGAGCTCAGGAACTTTTATTTCACCTTTTCTTGTTATTTACAGTTCTTACGCTAGCATACGTACCACTCCGCAAGGCGCAGTTTATGGAGGTGAGCAAGGTTGAAGATGAGGAGTGGGAACACCGCAGGGAATATTTACAAGAATCGACCAATTGATCGCTGTGACCAGCAGGGTATTTACAGTGATGCTGAGAGTGTACGGATATCCGGATTAAAAAACATAAAAAATAAGGAAATAGTCATGCATTCAAATATTTTTATCACCCTTAATCCATTCGAACGTTTGTTTTCTTTCGATTTTTTGACAATTTGGCCTTTTGAAAATTTGAACTACTCGTATTTTTTTTTTAATTTTCGAAAAAAAATAGGCATTTATGCAAAAAATATCATTGAACCGAAAATATTACCAAAAACTAACTTAATCCACCTATGTGGTTGGTGCCTTCCTCACTCTTTTCCAACAATGAGTGATATGTGATATAATGGGTTTGGACAAAAATTTCGTCTAATTTCGTTTAGTTCCGGAATACAAAAAACACACATATCACTCAAGTGCTCATAAGTGGTCATAGCTTGAGACAGGGTTACCAGATCTTCAATGTTTTAGACTCGTAGGAAAGGTCTTTCGATTACCTAACCAACGATGGGTCGGATGATGGATCCGGACATTGTTTACATACATTTAAGTGAGATCCGGCTACAAAAAAGTACATATATATATCACTTAAGTGGTTATAACTCGAGACAGGGTTGCCAGATTATCAATGTTTTGAACTCGTTGGAAAGGTCTTTTAATTACCTAACTAACAATGTATAGCATGATGATGTTTGGTTCAGTTTACTGCCATTTATTCAACTTCTGAAAATATGCGAGAACACATTTTTATACATAACTTTTGAACTACTTATCGAAACTTGAAACAATTCAATAGCACCGTATGGGACCCTAAACCAAGTCGAATGCGACTGGTTTAGTCAAAATCGGTTCAGCCAGTGCTGAGCAAACTGCAAACACATACACACATACACACAGACATTTGTTCATTCTGTGTCATATACATGACAGCTTTAATCAAAGTTCATTTGAGGGATTATAATATAAAACAATTAAAATTAAACAATTTCCGAATTTCGTTAGGGTGGTCCATACATTTTTCCCTTGAAAATTAAACATTTTCAAATTAAGATATCTCGAGTTTAAAGAAAAATGTTGGTGTCTTCGACAAAGCCCAAAAACTTTTAAGAAGACAAAAAAATCCCAAAAATATTCTTTAAAAGTTGGATTTTCGCAATCACCCTAATCGAGAACCACCCTAATCTTTGACCAAATCACAATTTGCCTTAACAGTTTGCAACATTTCTTCTGAAGACTTCAAAGCTCAAAAATTTCATTTTTTTTTTTGGAAATTTTACGATTTTTACGATCTGGAGGTGAAGTTTGTATGGAATTTGCAAAAGCTAAAAAGCGAAAAAAAAACATAATTTTGTAACGGCTTTATCTTCAAAATCAACATTTTTATAAATATTATTCGGAAGAAAATATTTAAATTTGGTGTACTATTTAATATTTGTTTAATTTTCTATGATAAACTGTATATTTAGAAAAATAATCGACTATGCCAAGAAATCTGTCAAAATCAATAAAAATTGTTGAATATACGTAAACACATTGTTATGAATAAAACTGTTTGTTTCACGATAAACAAACTACTTTTCTGTTCCAAAAATAAAGAATCAATGCGAACACATTTTTTAAAATAAATGCTGAAAAGTTCTACCTTGGCGGTAGTTGCCTTTTGTCAAAGCAGTACGGATCAAAATAATTCTTCCTAAGATACAGATTTTCGAATATCTGCATACAATTTTTGTATGGCTAGCTTCCAAAACTGTATGCAGACTTTAGGCAAATAAGCCCCATGTAAAAAATAAATCAAATAAAAAATACTAAAATTTCCGGTTTTCGAAAAGAAATGTTAATCAATGTTTCTGACTAAAACGGTATACGCACTTCGGAAGGAACCGGCCAAAAAATTCAAATGGGCAGCAGCGGCAGCGAAAGCAAGCCAGAGAGGGTGAAGAAAAGTCCCAAGAAATCGGCCGTCTCCTTTGTACTGATGTTCGTAAAGCCATTTCTTGACCCATCTTCTTGGGAGGTGCGTATTGGCCCTAAAGGATTCGGACTACCGGACATCCGCACCTCAAAGCCATGTATTACGAGGGAATGAGCATTTTGGACAAAGCAAGGGGGGCGGCAACCGAATAGTTCTGATCATAGTTACATTCGTGATGCGAAACCGGCGATCGGGAAACGGCGGAACGGATCGAGTCCCGCAGGCCGGACTCGCCGACCGGACCCCAGAACGAGCCGGGTCGCCGGCCGGACCGCTTCCGGGACACGCCCGTGGTCGTGACGTCATCGTACCGAGTGGTCATGTCGTCATCCACGAACAGTGACACCAGAAAGCTGGACCGTCGGCGGCTGGGATCGGCGGTCAGCTCGTCCGGCGCGTACACCGAGGTGCCCATGCTGGACTGGCGGCGGTGCGAGTGGCGCGTGACCGATCGCGGCGATCGGGGTGACCGCGGGGATGGTGCTTGGTCGGTGGTGTCCTGAAAGAGGCAGGGGGATCGAGGCGGTTTGTTATTGGGGGGATTGTGGGGTTTGGTTTTGTGGTTTTATCTACTTCCGCCGGGGTCAAGTTGTTCGACAGTCGGCGCTGCCGGGGACTGACGGTCAACTCGTTGGGATTGGGCCAGGACACGGTGTTCAAGCTGGACTGGCGCCGGTGCTGACGAGTTTGTATCGCCGTTTTGCTAGGAGGCATCAGCGTGTGCGGTGTCTGGATCGTCGGAGCGGGTTGTTGTTCCTTCTGCGCAGGGGGAAGTGATTTATGAACAGTGTTCGATGACTTGACTACAACTACTAGAAACAAACCTCGCACGGTGGTGGCGAAAACACCGGGAACGTATCATCTGGACTGCACACCCTGCCGAGCATTTCGTTTGGAGATTCAAACGACATCCTCTGCGGGTCCAGGTACGCGTCCAGTGAAACCGTCATCAGCGCAGAACTCGGAGAAGGTGCCTGAAACGGTAGATTCCGTATGCAATCTCTCGCGATAGCCCGTAAAGATCCCCACGAATTACCTGCGTATGGTACGATCCCCTACCAACGGTCAGCGCTCCGTTGTCGGACGGAATGTCCGACACGCCTTCACCCTCGATTATCATCGAACCGGCGGCGATCTCGTCCTCTATGGGTGTGTGATATCCTGCATATGACGACATACTGTGAGTGCGTGCCGTTCGGAGGCTGGCCTGATCTTGTTCTGATCAACACACGCGCGCGCGGAAAAGAAAATAGAACACGCTCGCTTCATTAGTGAAGTGCACGAAGCTTTTGTTCTCTACTCTACCGTGATCTGACTCTGACTCTACTGTGAAGTTGCTAGTTCTACGAGAAAATGTTTACTCGAAATAAGCCAACTGAAAACTTGTAAAACCTCGTACTTACGTCCCCTTTGAAAAACACAAGAAATACTTACGCACTCGATCAACCAAAATCAAACAACAAAAAACATAAACCTTCCGATATGAACGCCACACTTCGACACGACTTCGCGAAAATCAACCGAAAACAAACAGTCGCGACGCCCCCCACAAAATTACCTTTCGCGTGCGTGGTCGGATCGTGCACCGGTTCCAGGATCTTCTGCTGCGTCGCCTTGATGCGGTCCATCTTCATCTTGATCTTCTGCAGGATCTGACTCTCGCGCTCCGCCTCCTTCTTCACGTCCTTGATGCGGAGATCCTCGATCAACTCGGCACCTCTGCGTATAAAAGTTTGATTCAGTCACGTTCTTTAGAACAATCTAGTTCGGAACACAAACCTCGACGCCAGGATCGTGCTGGCCTTCGTTTCGTTGATGATGTGGCAGAAGTAGTGGCTGGAGAAGATCCGCCGCTGAACCAGGAGAAATGCAAAACAGAACCCGTCCCAAAAGAGGCCGCTGTCACTGTACGGAACTTTGCAGGTGGGAGCGAGCACCAGCGGATCGGTCGAGGCTTCCTCCACCGGTGGGTTCGAAAGACACGAAACTCCCAGCAGCTGAACCAGCCAGCAGTTTTTCTCGGTCAACGTGGTCAGGTACAGACATCCGATCATCTGGAGCAGTGTTTTGGTCGTAATGACAAACACGTTGTACGCGATCAACATGTTCCACGTTTTCAAGATCGCCCGGATCGGTCGCAGGTAAAAGTCCGTTCCCTGCCACAGGAAGGTGAACGAACCGATGAGGTAGCCGATCGAGAAGAGCGTGACGCGACTTGATCCCGTCAGGAACACGATGGCCAGCGTACACCAGAAGAATACCAGGAAGATCCCGCGCTTGCTGATATCCAACCAGTTGCGAACCTTTGCGATAAAGTCCGGTGTTGGGTTGATGAACGGAACCGTTCCCAGCTTGTCGATATCATCCAACACCGATTTGTTACTCCCGCCGCCAAAGTCATCCGGGCAGGAGTTGTACCGTGCCTCGATCCGGAAGACCAACGTCTGCCGGCAGAGGAACATGAGCAGCAGAAAGTCCGAAACCATTTTCGGGGCCTTCGATCGGAACTGCTCCGTATTCTCCGGTAGCATCGCCCATATCCGGAAGTGATCCAGGAATGGAATGTCCCACGGGTAGTCCACGCACAGCGCCGGTGGTAACCCAATAAAGATCACGTACTGCAGCGGGATCAAACTGACCGTAAACCATGTCAGAAACCGCCACATCTTCCTCAAACTATCCCGCGTCATGTGGAACATCACACAGACCCAGACCGCGTACAGACACGAGAAAACGTCCATCCGATACGCGATCAACGAAATCAACGAAACCAGCGAGATTTCCACTCCAAATTTGTAGAACCCATAGTTGAACAGGTACTTGATCATCCGAGGTATGTCCTTGTCGGCGTCCGACCGAGTCACGTTCGGGAACATCAAATGCGGCGTCCTCGGACTCTGCCCCAGCCGAATACGCCGGATCGTCTGCCGAAGCACGACCACGGCATGGATCGTCACCACAATAATGTAGATCAAGTACGGCCTCAACAAGTCCGCCAAGCTACTCAACGCGTCCGTCTTCTGGAACCCAAACCACTTCGCGTTGTTCATGTCCATATCCGTGCTGTTCGCCGCGATGTTCGGGCACTCACTCACAAAGTTCTCCTCCTTAATGTACTCCACCTGGTACATCATCGTCGTGATCAACAAAATGGACGAAATCAACGACATGATCCGCGTGATCAACACCAGCGAATTCGTGTGCGACTTGACGGCAAACACCGTCATAAACACGTACAACAAATGCAAAAAGCTAACCGTCTCCACGCCCAGCGAAAACGCCACAATCAAAATGATCTTCAGCAGATGAATCTCCGCAAACAACCAAACCAACTCCGTCAGCTGCATCACCCTGTTGACCAGCTTCTGCGCCACTCCTTTGATTTCCTGCTTGGAAAGCTTCCGGAAGCGCAAGTCGTCCAGAATCTCCGACGTGTTATCATCGTCGTCTTTGTCGTCGTCTTTTGGCGGAAGCCGGACTTTGCTCGTTGCTCCATTTGTCGCGTCATCACCGTGGTCCGACTCCGGATCCTTCTCGATGGGCGGCGCCTCGGTCGTGTTGCTCATCTTTTTCCGCTTGGAGAACGTGCCGTACGCGGAGCTCGTCTCCGAGATGGCGGGGATCTCGTTGTCTTGGCTGTTGAGTTGTTCAAATTATGAATTTAATAAATTTGTTTACATTTTAATATTTTAATATTTTAATATTTTAATATTTTAATATTTTAATATTTTAATATTTTAATATTTTAATATTTTAATATTTTAATATTTTAATATTTTAATATTTTAATATTTTAATATTTTAATATTTTAATATTTTAATATTTTAATATTTTAATATTTTAATATTTTAATATTTTAATATTTTAATATTTTAATATTTTAATATTTTAATATTTTAATATTTTAATATTTTAATATTTTAATATTTTAATATTTTAATATTTTAATATGTTAATATTTTAATATTTTAATATTTTAATATTTTAATATTTTAATATTTTAATATTTTAATATTTTAATATTTTAATATTTTAATATTTTAATATTTTAATATTTTAATATTTTAATATTTTAATATTTTAATATTTTAATATTTTAATATTTTAATATTTTAATATTTTAATATTTTAATATTTTAATATTTTAATATTTTAATATTTTAATATTTTAATATTTTAATATTTTAATATTTTAATATTTTAATATTTTAATATTTTAATATTTTAATATTTTAATATTTTAATATTTTAATATTTAATATTTTAATATTTTAATATTTTAATATTTTAATATTTTAATATTTTAATATTTTAATATTTTAAAATTTTAATATTTTAATAATTTAATATTTTAATATTTTAATATTTTAATATTTTAATATTTTAATATTTTAATATTTAATATTTTAATATTTTAATATTATAATATTTTAATATATTTTAATATTTAATATTTTAATATTTTAATATTTTAATATTTTAATATTTTAATATTTTAATATTTTAATATTTTCATATTTTAATATTTTAATATTTTAATATTTTCATATTTTAATATTTTAGTATTTTAATATTTTCATATTTTATTATTTTTACAATTTAACATTTTTTGGATAGTATAATCAAGTTTCATTTACTTACATGACCGGAATTTCCGATATTTCCAAAAACTTCTTATGGCAATAGTGGAGCTGAATAACCGTTATGATTACGATCATCGTGGGATTAACTAGATGCAAGAACAGCTGCTTGGTTTCGTAGATTTGTAGTCCGATATCCTTTTGTCTGAAAAAATCGTTGAATTAGCATTATGATCGATCTTGATCAACGATCGTTACTTACAGCGTATCGGAAATCTTGAGATATTCCTTCCAGTATAGTGGAAACTTGTCAAACTGGTAGGTGTACACTAAAACTAGAATCGCCATGGAGTACACGATGACAGTCAACCAAAATGCGTACATCATCTTGCGCCAGACTTTGAATGAGAACTGAAATTGATAAAAACTTTGTTATTACCTTGTTCCGCTTACCATCTCCAGCGACCATACTTGGAATGTAAGTACAAATATCAAAAACAGCGCCATGTATACGATCCGGAACCCGGTCATGCGCGTGCCCGTCATCCCGGACAGAAACAGCGTGATCGCCACCACCCAGATCCAGAACTTGATCAGGAACGAGTTGATGAGCGTGCCGGCGCGCGTAATGAACGCCGACGACTTCTTCTCCAGCGGCCGACCGGCGGCGGTCCCCGTCGTAGCGGCCCCGACCGTAACCTGCAGCGGCGCCGCCAGATCCGCGATCGCGGACGTCCTCCGTTCCATTTGCTTCTCCTGGATCATCTGACGGAGCGAGATCCAGAACATGGTGGTGAACAGCGACTTGATCAGCAGCGGCGAGCTCGGGTAGTCGCGGTACTTGATGAAGCCGATCTGGGCGAGGTTGATGCCGGTAATCTAGGGTGGGTGGGAGGTGAGTCGTTAGACGTGCGTTATTGATGGACCTGTTTGGGGTGTAACTCACGTTAACGGTGGACGGCAGCTCGTCGTCGGTGAGCTTCATGCCGTACAGGTACTGAGCCAGCAGTAGCAATTCGGCGTAGATCACCAGGAACGGGCTAGAGTTTAGCATGTTTTTGCGCTGGTTGGGCATGATCCAGATTAGGTTGGCCCAGATTAGCAGGACGAAGGTGAGCCAGCTGTGGTACATGATGCTCCAGGTCTACCGGGAAAATTTTGATCATTATCAACGGAGGCAAATTTCACAGCCTTACAAATTGAATGTCAAGTATGTTATTCACTGGATCGTACCCTCCATTGATTCAGTGAATATGGTAGACTACATGTTTGATATGTTAGGATATTTTGAAGATCTGTTTGTCTATCGTCATAACAAGCAAGAGGTCTTCGAATTTTGACAGCAGATCATACCCGCATAGCTTCAGTGAGAATGGTAGACTGGTTTTCTACTATGTTGGGTTGCCCTGGGTCATACAAGGACTCTCTGGAGTTAAGATCTGTTGGTCTACCGCCGCAACAAGCAAGAGGTCAGCGGTTTTTAACCACGGATCATACCCGCAAAGTTTCAGTGAGAATGGTAAACTGATTGACATAGAATTTAAAAATCTGTAGAGCTGTAATTACGACAAAGAGGACTCACCATCATGATAACGTTGGTAAAGATGTAACTGTTCTTATAGATAAAGCTGGCCACGTTGCCGGTGGCGAGCATGATCTGCTCGAAGAAACTTGTCGAATCGTCCTCTTCTGAAATGGGTTTACGACCTTCGATTAGATGGGTTGGTCCGAGGTAGTTGTGGGATTCGAAAATTCAAATATAATACACACGTGCACGGCATTGGAGGGAGTGTGGCCAATTGTGGTTCAGAGTAAGAAAACGGAGTTCGTAGCACACAGAGATGCAAATATTTACAACAAAATGTAAGAAGAGAGCGAGTTTGGGGGGGTCAAATGAAGTGTGGTGGGTGGTGTTGGGCGGTTTGTTTGTATTTGCGCACCGAAAACCAAAATGGAAAGAAAAGAAAAAGTGGAAAATAAATTTTACAATGATTATATACACCTGTTGATCTCGAGAAGCGAATAGTAGTACAAAAACGGGGAAACCTACCTATCGTGTGCATAGCTATGGTGTCGTTCTGTATCGTGGGTTGCGCGTCAGACGAGGAGGCATCTCGGACTCTTCGCGTTCCGCCGCGCATCAGCTGTGAGGAAGAAGCAAAACAGAATCGCATTAGAACGTCTCGCGCGGAGTCAGCCCGCTTACGCAGACGGCACAGGTAATCTAAGACCTTTACCCACATCAAACACACATCAGCTGGTGACACTTAAAGGTAAAGAATCTCGTTAATTACAGTCGATGAGCTCGACGTCGCATAAACACAGACATAAAACAGCATTTTATGAAGAAAGACACACACAATTTCAAAGAAGAAGAAGAAGAAACAAAAAGGTATACGTACAGGTGTCCTTTCGTCCGCCGGGTCGGACCTTCCGGCGGAACTCGACGACGGCAAGACGCGAGATTTGGCCGTCGCTGGTTGGTGGTGGTGCTGAAACCGCGGTCGCGCAAAGTCGTGCTAAATGCATCATGCCAAACCATACAGTTCCGGCAAATTTTGTCGTTGGTCCACACACACAAACACAGCAAATAAAAGCGCGCAAATCGTATGAAGCGAGCGGTCGATGGATGGTGATGGTGAATTTAAAAGAAGCGTTCAAAATAAGTTTGTTGTTGGATTTTTTTGAACGGAATAGTACAGAAAAGGCCAAAACGCCAAACCCCAAGAGATCAGACGAAATCGTTTGGTTGGTGGGTAACACACATGTATAGAAATAAAAGAAACAGAAATAAATCGAAACGAATGAATAATTTTAATAGAAATTAATATGAACTGCCAAAAGGATAATGTAAAATAAGTTAGCTACAAAAAAAATTAGATAATTAGTTGGGAGAATTAACGTGCAAAGATAATGCAAATACTTCGGCATAAGCTTCGTTAGTTTGCTGTGATACAGTTGTTAGTTTTTTAATTAGTCTGTCCAATCTTTTTGGCTCAATTTTCAGATTTTTGATTGTCAAAATAACAATTGTTTATTTTTTCATGATTTATTTGATGGAATCGATTTTCAGATGACCAATGAACATAATTTTGACAAAAGTTTAGAAAAAAATATGTTTGCAAGTCTTTTTTATCTAAGTTCAAAAAACAACTTGCATAAATATTTTTTTCAAATTTTGGCAAAATTATGTTCACTGGTCATTTAAGATCCGATTCCATCAAATAAATCGATCAAAAAACTGAAAATTGAACAAAAAGGTTGGGCAGGGTTGTTTAGAGCAAGACATCACAATATAATTATGCAACGTGATGCGCTAGCATGGTGTCAAATTAACCGTCAAATTAAAAATAATACATTCTTTTTTTGCCCATTTGTTTTAAAATCAAAAATATGTTTACAAACAAACCTCGTACAAAATACAGTCCAGACTCGATTATCCGAAAATTTTTGGATTGAATTTTGATTTTTAGTCACTTCTTCGGCATCAGGAATAATTGTCGCAATTTTTAGATTAAGTCGGAAAAATATTATTATTATTTTTTTTTTTTTGAAAAAAGTTTTATTTTTAACCACAACCACCCATAATTCTCTCGGCTCGATGCCGCCATCATGCAACCGCATGCACCGTTTGTTTGTCATTAAAGCTGCTGCTGGATGGTGAGACGAAGTGAGGAGGAGAGGTTTTGACATTGTTATGGCCGCATCTTACCCGCCACCTATTTCGACGACTTCGACGATCGTTGAGCCGACGGTCGTTTCCAACGACCGAGTCCAGTAAGGAACTGATCATACAATATTATCAATGATAAACAACAAAACAAAAAAAAATGGAGTGTTATCCAAATATTTTTCAGTCGTAAAATTTCTTCAAATAAATTTAACAAGGGAGCGTTCTTTTATTACGTAACGCCAAAATTGGGAGGTATCAAAACTATCATACATTTTTTTGTGATGGCCTATCTGCAATAACTTAACCTTGAAAGGGTTAGGCCTGGATTTTCAAAAAAAAAAATGATGGAATAATGATTTTACGATTTTTGAGTCATATGACCCAGCAGGCCTGGAAGGCGTATGAATTTGAAACCATGAAAAGTAATCTGATCTCCTAAAATGGAGAAGTACGACCAAGTACGACCAACATTTTGCTTTTTTAAACTTTGATATGGCCTTTGGTTGTTGATATGGCTAGCGATTTTTCGCGATTTCACGGAAGCCGCGTAATCCTTGAAATTCGCCCCTTGCCGTGAAATTTGGGAAATACCGTGAAATGCCGCGAAATTTTAATATTCAATTGATAAATCGCATTTAAGGTGAAATTTACCACGGGTCGGGCCGCCCGACTGGTGCGAAAAAAAAATTTGATTTTCCAAAGGTTGCTGCGCTGCGCGCGCGCCACGTGGTACCATGCTTCTTGCTGGCGCGATGTTTTTACTGTTCTTGCACACTGCTTGCAGTGGAAAGTATTGTAATCGGCATGAAAATAATTGAATTTTTTTTTCATTTCTGAATTTATTTATTTTATACAAAACATCGATGCATAGGGGGTTGTTTTTTGTTAGCAAAGTGTTAGTGATAAAAAAATCAAATTGTACGCTCTACTGCATAACCTTGGCGTTTTCTGTTGCGAGATAATCTGATGTATTGATGTCGATATTTTGCAAGTGTTTGTCGTCGGTGACATCATTCGTGTTTCCTCTTTCTTCATTTTAAAGAAATTGATTTTTAGTAATCAGGGATGCGATCTGTTCGAGACCAAAATTTGGAACATGCTAGCTCCTAGTTGTTGTAAATTCGTTTTCTTTTTTGGTGATATTCAATGTATTTTTAGAGTAAAAGATATCCGCAGCGACTCATTGGGTTCAATTATTTTGGGTTTGGCAAGCAGTCTGATCTAAAAAATGAAATTCCTTTCCAATACAAAATTTAAGATGGCTCGCGAATCAAGACAAAAATCCCATCTACTTGTTTGCGCTTCTGATTGGTTAGTATTCGAAATATTCTTAGAATTTGTATATCGCAGATTTACGGACTGTTGTATTCAGGGCTGCGGAGTATATTGCGGGTACCATTGGAAGCGATTCCGTCTTGAGCTCTCCAATGGACTCGACTCTAACTCCACAATTTTGGTCTTATTTATGTTTTTTTTAATAATGCTTTTTGGTTAGTAAAAATCAAATGTTGTGTAGCATAGTTAGCTTCACAACTAGGTCAAAAGAAAAAAAAACAAAAGAAACTCAAAGTGTAGTAACGTAATGTAACAGCTAACTATTTTTAAAGTTCAAATTGTTCTCCCCTTTACATTGATAAGGGATACAATGGATGTTCCAAACAAGCCATAAACTAACGTCTGCCTTGGACACGTGGCTTTCATAATTTTAACAATCTTTTCTTCTCAAGATCTGGGATTTTTTTTCCTTGAGACAACAAACATGTTTTTGTTTCAAGTGCAGTTATGTTTAGATTTGGGGTTGGTTCTAATGAACCAGCTTTTAATCTTATTTATGATTTTTTTATCCAGTATATATTGAAAATTAAAAGTCCACAAATTTTATATTTTTTACACAGAAATGCTCTGAAGATTGGCGCAGGATGGAAATGTTTATCAAGATGTAGGCACTTTATTATGTTTTTAATATGATTTTTCTAACAAGAGCATTATCAATAATAATTAAAATAATACCACAAGCAAAAAAAAACAAACTATCTGTACATTCTAAATTTATGGGATAGCTCGGCTCTTAGAAGGTCCCAGAATTACACGCAAAAATGCACTTTCTAATTTATTTCTTTTTTTTGGCAAAATGATATTTCTCCTTGTTTAGGATAGCAGCCCAAGAAATTTCCATTTCTTTAATAGAAAATTCAAATTGCACGTGACCATGAATTGACAAAGACCTGTAAATATTTTGGTAATATTTATGATGATCTGTAAATAGATAAAAAAGAAAAGCAAAATAACCTTAAAAAAGCATTGAGGCAAAAACGATATTTCCAAAAATAAAAATTTGATATTATGTACGAAGCATGTTGTGATACATTTATTAAAAAAATTTTATTTTTACTTTATACATTTTAACTGGTTTAAACATGCTTAAAAATGGTTATCAAAATATGTTAATTAATTTAAGTTGTGTTTAGTAGTTCTCCCTCTGAACTTCTGGATCATCAATGAAGGGGTGGCAACATAACTCCTTGAAATTTTTTTTGCAACGGCCAAAGTGAACTTTTTGTGAAACTGTTTATCATAATTTCACTACAATTCAAATTGTTTTCGAGTAAATTGTTTTTTATGATTGTTAGTTAATTCATTTTTATTTTTTCTTCTTCAATATAAATATTTTAAAAAAATTTGCATCTACCAAATCAAGATTTTACGGAGTCACTGCAGGAAATCAATACGTTTTTGTAAATTAAACCACTTATATATGCTTGCAACGAACGGTTTACATAATTATCTTAAATTGAAAAACAAACAAACACAAAAATACAATTTAAAAATATGCATGATCATATTTTGTATTCTTCAACGAAAAGTTCTTTAAACTTTTTTGACAGAGATCATTTGCCTTTCATTGTGATATATATATTTTTGCAGATCGCTGTACATTTGGGTGCATTAAAAAAACGCGATGTCACTGTTAAAAACAGGCATTTTTTGTAAATCGCGATAACAAAACGATTTTTGGGATTTTTTTAATGTATGACATCATTGTTTCTGACACAAAAGAAACATTCAAAATTCAAGTGAGCCCGAATGTTTACACGACATCGCGTTGTTTTCTTGAACATGTTAAATTTTTTTTCATTTATGTTTTTAAAGTAATTTTTTGCATGCATTGTTATGTTATCATATCAGATTTTTTGTATTATGAACAATAGAACTAGCATGTTGAGAAAATTGCTTGTAATGTTTTTAATTGCATAAAATGCATCAAAGTTTGATTCCAATAAAAAATCTGATGACGTCCAATTTCTTTAAAAAAACAGTCGGGTTTACTCTATCATTTTTTGTTTCATTTTTTAACAATTAGGAAACCGGAGTGTTATTTTTTGGATAATTGACAAAAATCGCAAAACTCTGGGGCGGTGCCAAAAAAGAAGGGATGGTCCAATTTAACAGAAATTCAAGTTTCTGGCATGTTTTGATAGTATAAAAAGCTCGGCCAAATTTGATTTTAGTCAGAAAAAGTCGATTTCAAATTTGTACCTTTGTGTGTGGGGAAATGTATTCGATGTGGCGAAGAATATCACTGAGGACAAATTGGTATCATCATTTGTCTAGATTTTTCTGAGACATAAGAAACTAAGAGGTTTCATTTCTTTTGTTTTGATTTTTCACAGTCACAGAAATTAACTACTGGACAAAGAAAAACAGCATGAAAATAGAAAATATAGGTATTACTGAAGCAATGTTCCAAAATCCATCAACCCCAACCTGGTGCTGAAACGGTTTAATTTTTTTTGAATTCTTTTGCTGTTGGAATAGCATGGTTTGGTATTACTGTTGTCATCAAACAAGTTTTGGTATGATTTCATATTTGCCCAAGTAATACCAAAATTAAGTATTCCTGTTTGTTTTGTCATGGTCAGGAAATATGTATATTTAAAAATATACATTCACAAAACATAGAAAAATAATCAATTGAATGACATCTAAACTTTGATAACTATCACACAAATGAATTAGCATAGATCACTGAGTTTACTTTGCTCCAAAATGGAGTAAAAAAGTACCTAATAGAATAATATTTAACAATAATATCTCTAACATAGCTTCACCTGACTGCTAAAATTCACTCGAACGTCGTCAAAAACTTGATCGTGAATTGGTTTAAAACTAAGTGAAATTGTATTAAACTAAACTTATAGAAAAATCTCAGTTTGGATTGTAATTTTATTTAATGAAGTTGAAAAAAAAAACCTGCAAAGTTGAAGATTATGTCTACAATTATGAATATGGTCATAAAGTAAATGGAAAAGTTTTGATTATGATGGTATTTAGATTTTATATAAGTGTAGTAACCCATATAGTTTGATAAACAAAATAATTTCTAAGGTCTATAAAAACCAAAACTAATTTGACATTAGGATCACCTTATAAAAATGGACAAATATGTTTTTTCTTAAACTACTCCCAAACGTTGGTCACATAATTTTGCTGTAAATCTGCATGAAACTATATCAGAATCTACATGAAAACTGTTATGATGCTTTTTTGCGATATAGATGTATGACAATTCTGCTCGTTACCGACAATTACTGACATTACCGACAAAGATTATACTGCAGAAAAAAATCTTAACAAAACGAGGATTGAACCATCAATTTATTGGTTGTTGAACCGACATGCTCCTAAGTGCTATGGGCACAGAGATACAGTTTTATTCTGTGGGTGTATAGAAAAAAATTGAATATATTTTTTTAATGTATTACATAAAAAAACTAAACTGAAAAAGTACTATAATAAACTACCGTTAACCGGGGTTGCATTGACTCTAATATTTGGGACTCTGAAATTTTATGAAGCGTCAAGTGGTCGATTTAAATGATTTTCAATATAACCCCGACGCATTTCACCAAATTGTTTGTTCATACAAATTTAGGAGTTACGTAATATCAAACTAATAATAGTCATCTTGAATTTATAACACCATGAGTCAAAAGTTTTGAAAATTACTAAAAATGGAAGGTCCATATTAGCTCACATCTTATCATTATAAAAACACCCATGTGATTAAAATCAGTTTTAGTGTTTTTTTTTTAATAAGAACTCAAAATTATTTTTTTTATTTTTTTTAATAATTGACACAATTTTTACAAAAAAAATATCGCTTTATGCAAATACCAGCGTTTTTTTGCAATGTCTGAATTATAACAAATCTTAAGCTGATTCACATTCTATTCTCTTTTTTTTAGTTCAAAAAATTGATCATAAAAATTTTTTTTTTGTTTAAAATCACCTCAAGGTTGTTCAAATAGATATTCAAGATTGATAGAAACATGCATGTAAGATTTTGTGAACCAAATGTTTTGTCACAGCCAAACTATTTATCACATTACTTTTTGTGTTAAATAGAATTTAAAAAAAACTAGATTCACAGTAAAACAGAATAATTAGACTACATATAACAGGGGTGACCAAAGTATGGCCCGCAGACCCATTTTAAATGATCATGTATAATGGCCCTTTGATCATTTGCAAAGCGATTATTATATTGTATTTTCAGTAAATTCTATAATGCAATTCTCGTTTTCAGAAACATAAAATCTCTAGATTCGCCACAATGCTAATTTATTAATGTAAAATACAAACATCTGTTACTATGCGAAAAAATGCAAAAACCTACCGATTTTTTAAAAAAGTCAAATATTTTTTGCCATGCCTTTTGTTTGTAAGATAGCGTTTTCAAAACAATTACTTTTATTTTTTTTTGTCAAAAAAAAATGTTGCCTGCATATACATTATCACTTATTTTGAAACATTTTTTTTCTAAAATTTTCTAAACTACCAAGTTATTAAGGTTCTTACAATATTTCCAACAAACAGAGATTTATCGAATTAAAAATACCTAAAATAGACATGTTTGTTTTTAACAAAGGATAAAAAGAGGCTAGTGGCTCATTTACACATATCGATAAGATTTATGAAAGTTGCAAAAAAATCAGTGCGTGCTACATGTGCTAAACTAAATATATTTCGTAAGTTTATTTATAAAAGTTTTGTGGATGACCCTAAATTTATTTACAATAAATGCGGCTCATGTCTAAAACTATTTGTAACTTTTTTGATTTTAATTATTCTCTCCTCATTATCAACTAGGTCTGGAATTTATTTTTCAAATATCTTTTGCAATCAGGCCGATGCAAATATTTTTCAATATTTATGTCCCTCGGCTCTAGCCGGTGTCGAGGGGGGAGCAGAAAAAATAATATTGAGATTACAAGCCAGAGTCTCAACATATGGTTGATAAAAGTGTTTTAAAATACATTCTGCACTAGTGAGCAATTCTCTGAGATTTCGGTAATTCGACTTTTTTTATTCTGGCTGAAACTTTTTTTGGTTCCTTCGGTATGCCCAAAGAAGCCATTTTGCATCATTAGTTTGTCCATATAATTTTCCATAAAAAATTGACAGCTGTCATTAGTTTGTCAATACAATTTTCCATACAAATTTGACAGCTGTCCATACAAAAATGAAATATGAAAATTCGATAATCTGTATCTTTTGAAGGAATGCAAAAAAAAAACGATGCACTTTATCAAAATTGCACTAAAGTACTTTTTGATTGCAAATTCGATTTTTCATAATAAGTTTTTTTTATTGTAAATCAAGTTTTTGTGACATAAAGTGAAATTAAAAAACACCAAAAAAATGTATAATTTTTTTTATCAGTGTAGTCCCTAGCCACACCGACAACTTAGCCGAAGACACCAAATCTATCAAAAAAATCCTTCAAAAGACACAGATTTTTGAATTTTCATATATCATTTTTGTATAGACAGCCACCAAATTTGTATGAAAAATTGTATTGACAAACTATTGTTGCAAATGGCTTCTTTAGGCATACCGAAGGCACCAAATACAAAAATTATAAATTGTAAAAAAAAAACCGATTTCTTAGATAATTACTCAGTTCAGTTGTTTTGCCATCATTAGTTTTTGCCTTTCTTACTAAAGAAAGGTATAGGGTTTGCTTTTGGCTCCGACGCCAATTCAAGCTTCGTTCCCAAATCATTTCTCGAGAAATATTCATTCGAAAAATGTGCCAAAAATCATGGACGATCGATTTTCGTCGCCTCGTCGCCTCGTCGACAAGTTGTCAAGTTGAGCTTCACATGCAGACGCGAGCAATGCTGGCGCGTGATGCTGGCGCGTATAGAGTTTTGATACTAGATTACCCCCTTTTAGTGCAAGTTGCTTTATCGATTGCTCGTTCATCACACATCGCCTATCATTATTTTCTATGCTAAGCTTCAGTGAACGCAAACTTGACGCAAGCAGCTATCTGTTCTGAAGCCTCATGCTCATTCTTTTGCCTTTCTTTTTTGTTTTGCTCATTCTCTGATCGAACTCTGAGCGAACGAATTTCTGGGAAACGTCTAAGCTTCCCATGTGCCAGTGACAACGCACATCGCGGGTTTGGTTTTCTAGCTTCGGTACTAGCCTTTTTGTGTATTAGTATTTTTGTTCATCGTACCAGCGTACCAAGGTGGTTTATTCGGTACGTTTGCGTTTGTCGTAGTGAAGTCCCACCGAGCGCTCAGTCGTTGTATGCTTCCCATTAGCATTAGCATTAGCATTTGGAGGACGCCCCACCACCGGAAGGCTCCACAACGCTTATCCTCTGTTTAGTCTGGTTGTGTTAGACCCTCATCCGGAACAATAATCCAACACGGGAGATACCATGTCTTCATCTTTTGATGAGTGTGTAATACAGCCCAGGGCATAAGGGGGTCCAGGCCGGGTCCAAGCTATCCTCAGGGATATGAAGGATCGTTAGTAAACACCTATCTAAAGTGCGCAAGGACCCCTACGTCACCTTAGTGGTATAGATGTTTGTAGGGAGGTTTTGGACTCAATGTTAGTAGGAGGGGTAGAACCCTAGGATACACCTCGAAAGGCGTTCCGGGTTGGTTGTAACAGTATTCCTAATTCCAGTCTATGCTCACCAAGTCGCCATGGCCTAGTGGTTAGCATTTTTGCTTACCAATCCAAAGGACGGGGGTTCGAACCCCGCCTTCGGCGACTTTGATTTTTCGTTTATATTCAGCATTTCAAGTATTTCTATGTCCTTAACTTTCTCGATGGGAGCAGATGGGAATCGAACCCAGAACCATTCGCTTACAAAGCAAACACTGTAACCATTCAGCCACAGCTGCTCCCTCTCAGTCGTTGTATGCTTCCCAATCCCAAAAACGCCTAAATGCTTGCTTATTGAAAGCTCACAATTTTGCCTAACGCCTAAATGACAGTTTAGTGAATTACAGTAGGCGTTTCAAAGCTTTCAAGAACATTTATGCGGCTTTACCGTTACATCGTTGTTTACAACACGGCAAATTCTCGGGTGTTGAAACACTTTCTGCCAGTCATTTTGTAACCACTTTAACGCATTGGAGCAAGACGGAATTATTTTGTTTTCTCGTTAATTTTAAATATTTTGAAAAGTGCAAAAAACACTCAGAGAATACGAACAATTTAGCGATATGCAGAAAACATTACGAACATCGCAAATTGTGAGCTAATTCTCTGCCTCAAAAATAATTTGTTCTGATTTTAAAATCGAAAATGCTTGTGTGCGAGCACAGCTTACAACCGGCCATGGCAAATGGGGCAAAAACAGCGCTTTATAAGTTATGTGAAAAATAAGGTTGAGTTTAGAATTGTATTATGAATGGACCATTCATTCTTTATTTTGCTATTTCTTTGAAAAAAATCAACTGCCGTTAACTTCCTTTTGTAAGAAAGGCTCTATCTCACCCCAGGTGGGATTAAATCGGGTTTTTTATGTAAGATTAGACGTAATTAAAAATTTGACCAAAAAAGAAACGTATTGCTATACTGTATATCGAAAATTTCCAAAACAAATAAAATTTTGAATAAACCCAAATATTATAAAAATAAATCTAAACGCAGGGGAATGCATTTTAAATTGATTTCAGCTTATTGCATTTGAATTTTCATTAAAATTTTGAAGTTATTTTTCAATATGTTTGTTTTGCCCCCTGATTTTTCTGGCCAATTTTGAAGCCTAAAACTAAATTTTAAAATAAAAAAAAACTTCTATTTAATTTGACTATTGAGCTCTTTTACCGTTTGATAAAACTTTGAAGACTTCGTAAGTGTTCTAGAATGTTTGCTTCATGGTAAAATCATTGATTTATTTGATGAAAATGTTTCCAATGATCTAAATTATAAGTTTCAAAATCATTCTGAGTGTGTTTCTTCTTGAATATTACAAAATTTTACCAAAGCTACGTAAAATACAGAAAATGTTATACTTTTCATTAGAACTTTATTTGTTTCATGGTAAAATCATTGATTTATATGATGAATTTTTTTCAAATGATCTTAATTATAAGTGTCAAAATCATTCTGAGTGTGTATCTTTAAGTATTTAGTAAGAATGTTGTTTCTAACTTTTAGTATTTAGTAAGAAAACGCACTCAGAATAGTTTTGAAACCTATAAGTAAAATAATTTTAAACATTTTCATTATAATAACCAACGATTTCACTTTGAAGCATATGTTACTCTGAAAGAAAGTTTAAAATAGTTGGTATTCTACGTAGTTTATTTTTAATTTGTAGTATTTTGAAAAAAACACTCTCAGAAGGTTTTTGAAAACACACTATTTAGATGATGTGGAACATTTTTATTAGAAACCATTGATTTTACTATGAAGCAGATGAAGTTTAGGAAGATAACTAACTTAGATTGTCTTTGAAAATTATTTCTTTATTTTTGAAATATTTTCATAAAAGAAATTAATGATTTTACCATGAAGAAAAAAATAAATAAAGGAAAGTATATTATTTTCTGTATTCTACGAAGTTAAAAAACACACTCAGAATGATTCTGAAACTAATAATTTAGATCATTTGAAACATTTTCATTAAATAAATCAATGATTTTACCATGAAGCAAATAAAGTTCAAAAGGAAATTATAAAATTTTCCGTATTTTACGTAGTTTTTGTTTTTTTTCGTAGTATTGAGGAAGATACACACTCAGAATGGTTTTGACACTTATAATTTAGATCATTTGAAAAAAAAAACATGATATAAATAAATAATTTTACCACGAAACAAATAAAGTTCTAAAGAAAAGTTTAAAATTTTCTGTATTTTACGTAGTTTTTGATTTTTTTGTAGTATTGAGGAAGATACACACTCAGAATGATTTTGAAACTTATAATTTAGATCATTTGAAACATTTTCATAAAATAACTCAATAATTTTACAATGAAGCAAATAAAGTTCTAAAGGAAAGTATAAAATTTTCTGTATTTTACGTAGTTTTTGAATTTTTTTGTAGTATTGAGGAAGATACACACTCAGAATGATTTTGACACTTATTAATTAGATCATTTGAAACATCTTCATAAAAAAAAATCAATGAATTTAACATGAAGCAAATAAAGTTCTAAAGAAATGTATAAAATTTTCTGTATTTTACGCAGTTTAGGATTTTTTTTGTAGTATTCAGGAAGAAACACACTCAGAATGATTTTGAAACTCAAAATTTAGATCATTTGAAACATTTTCATAAAATAAATCAGTGATTTTACCATAAAGTTCTAGTCATAAAATTAGGCATTTTTTCTGTAGTTATACGTAGTTTTGTGAATTTTCTTGAGAAAATAATTGAAATTTGAGAAGCTTATCATAATCCTGAGATCATAACGAAAATTTTGATGTATAATTTTGTGGGTTTTGCTAACGTTTTACCAAAGTTATTGTATTTTTGCTGCGTAGCAAAAATATTCCCGCTTGAGTCGCTTTTCGGAAATACACGCGGATAAAAAGTTGCTCCGACTAATTTAGTCGTAGTTATTAGAGGATTGATCTAATCGAGATCTGCAAAGTTATAGGCTCATCTGGAGATCCGTACAAATCTCTGAAAAAAAGAATCATCCAGATTGGTTGAATTTTGGCTGAGAACCAGCGAGTTGAAGATAGCGTTCCAACTTTTTTTCCACCTTGGACGGAGGAGTGTTAAAAAAATATATAGCGTTCTGTACGAATTTATTATTTTTAAAGAAAACAACAAAAAAAAAGACAAAATTATTTTTTCTCCGAAAGTTCATTTATCGCACACAAACAGAAAAGTAAAGTGTGGAAGTGTGGATTGATCACCACTCACCAAGATGCGCGGCGGGCGGAGGTGCTCGGGACGCGCGGCGAGAGCAGGCCATGACATGCGCGCACCCAAAAATAAACAAAACCAAAATTGGTGGAAAATTTCAAAAGTTTGCATTTGTCTAAGATAATTACTCAAAAACTATACGACCTAGAGATTTGCACCCAAAGAACGAAATGTAGAGGATAAGTTTCTCGAATTTCTTACGGAGCCAAAAGTGTACCTTTTCTAACAATATTTATGAGATTTTTAGCATCAAAGTTGTCAAACATATTTTCTATATGTAAACAATTTTTTGAAAAAATATTTTTTAGTGAAGAATGTTCAGAAAAAGCAGCTTGAATTTTGTGCGAAGAGAGATTTCGGCTAAGTCTTATCGTTTTCGAGATATTCAAGAAATCCCCCGTGGTAAATTTCACCTTAAGCTTTATTTTTGTGATTCAAACATTTTCAAAGATTTTTAAAGCATTTTAAAAGCAGTTTACAAATAAAAAAGTATTTCGTATCAGATCTACCACATTTTTTTGAAGCTATTTCTCATTAGAATATTCAACAAAATGCAGATAATTTCTTTACTCCACAAAATTCATAAAAAAAATTAAAGGACATTAATCAATACAAGTTTTTAAAATTTTTGTTAAATTTATTTTTAATAATCAACTATGTTAAACAACGTTGAACAATTTGCATTTAAATATTTTGAATAGGGTATTTCTCCACCAACTCACACAGCAGTTGCCCCGACCCCTCTTCGATTTGCGTGAAACTTTGTCCTAAGGGGTAACTTTTGTCCCTGATCACGAATCCGAGGTCCGTTTTTTGATATCTCGTGACGGAGGGGCGATACGACCCCTTCCATTTTTGAACATGCGAAAAAAGAGGTGTTTTTCAATAATTTGTAGCCTGAAACGGTGATGAGATAGAAATTTGGTGTCAAAGGGACTTTTATGTAAAATTAGACGCCCGATTTGATGGCGTACTCAGAATTCCAAAAAAAACCTAGTTTTATCGAAAAAAAAACACTAAAAAAGTTATAAAAATTCTCCCATTTTCCGTTACTCGACTGTAATTTTTTTTGGAAAATGTCATTTTATGGGAAATTTAATGTACTTTTCGTATCTACATTGACCCAGAAGGGTAATTTCTTTATTTAGAACAAAATTTTTCATTTGAAAATTTCGTGTTTTTTCTAACTTTGCAGGGTTATTTTTTAGAGTGTAATAATGTTCTACAAAGTTGTAGAGCAGACAATTACAAAAAATTTGATATATAGACATAAGGGGTTTGCTTATAAACACTACGAGTTATCGCGATTTTACGAAAAAAAGTTTTGAAAAAGTTGGTCGTCATAGATCATGGCCGTTCATGGTCACCCACTACAGACACGGACGACGAAACAAATAGAAACGCAAAAAGTAACTTTTTCAAAACTTTTTTTCGTAATATCGCGATAACTCGTGATGTTTATTTGCAAACCCCTTATGTCTATATATTAAAATTTTTGTAGTTGTCTGCTCTACAACTTTTTAGAACATTGTTACACTCTCAAAAATAACCCTGCAAAGTTAGAAAAAACACGAAATTTTAAAATGAAAAATTTTGTTCTAAATGAAAAAATGACCCTTCTGGGTCAATGTAGAATCGAAAAGTACATTAAATTTCCCTTAAAATGACATGTTCCAAAAAATTTTACAGTCAAGTTACGGAAAATGGTAGAATTTTCAAAACTTTTTTAGTGTTTTTTTCGATGAACAATACGTTTTTTCGGAATTCTGAGTACGCCATCAAATCGGACGTCTAATTTTACATAAAAGTCCATTTGACACCAAATTTCTATCTCATCACCGTTTCAGGCTGCAAATTATTGAAAAACTCCTCTTTTATCGCATGTTCAAAAATGGAAGGGGTCGTACCGCCCGACCGTCACGAGATATCAAAAAACGGACCTCGAAATCGTGATCAGGAACAAAAGTTACCCCTTAGGACAAAGTTTCACGCAAATCGAAAAGGGGTCGGGGCAACTTTTGCCGGTTTCGTGTGAGTTGGTAGAGAATTACCCAATATAAATTATGAGTTTTTTTCAATTCATAAAAAATAATACCAATTGAAAGCACATTTGTTAACCATTTTTCAATGTATTATATTTTTTCTTTAATTATCAATAAATGTAAAAACTGTCAATGTTCGTTGGAGTAAACGGGAAATACTCAATTTTTACATTTGTTTGTAAGACCTTATAAAAAATCTAGAATTCAACTGGCGGAAATTCTTTAACATTTTCCAAGAGTACCGTGAAATTTCAATGTTTTGTAAATGGCATGCCGCGTAATTTCGATTTGTTTTGCCGTGAAAAAATCACTAGCCCTAAATATGGCCAATGCAAAGATTAAAACACATGAAAAATGAGATTGTCTCAGTGTTGCTCAATTAGTCCTCGTTTTACAATCTTCGATATCTCGGCAACATGTAGTCCGATTTTTAATGTTTAAAATTAACAAATGTGTAAAATTTTCTTATCTTTCCATTAATTTTTAGGACGAGCCATCTTTGCGGTTAACTTTACGTAATTGGCCTGGCCGATTAGAAAAGAAGGATGATGGAAGTAATCACCGTGATATTCTCCAGGATGCTTCCGAAAGGTTGGCTGCGCTAGGGTTAGAATAGATTAGATAAGATTAGAAATATTATTTTCTAACAAATTTCAGAGTTATCGCCGTTTGAAAAAAGAAGTTTTTCACAAATGGTGTCAAACAGACGGGGGTGATACGATTTGGATGAAAATCACCATTCTTGCTAGTTTTGATTGTTTAAACAGCTCCACAAAATTTAGGCTTGATCAAAACAAGTCGACTTTGAGTGCTGATACGTTTGAGGTGGAATAACCCAAAGAAGTTTCAATTAGATGTTAGTAATATTTTTTTAATATTCTTTAGTTGACACCATGCCGGCTCATCACAACCTGTCACCATTGAAAGTGCAGTTGCGCTGGATTCCCAAACTACATTTCTTGCCACCAGTGTCCTTTGAGTACCGTCAAGAGCAAATTTGTGCCTGCACCAGAACCAACTATAACAACCTAATACACAGTGCAGCAGAAGCGTCATTTTGTCTTTCGTGTCTCGTCAATCATATCACGGCGTCAGTGTCCCGTTCCGTCACGGTCACCTGCAAGCCTTTAGTTTTCAGTACAGCAAAGGGTTAGCTACAATCCTACCTTTACGTTACGTTCACTCTTCCTAGCGGTGGGTGTTCGGAGGATTACGAGGGAGGTGCAAATTTTCCGTGCGAGAATCAATAAAAATTTGAATAACTTTCGTGTGGACTTCGGCATGCTTATGTTCTAACACCACAAAATTTCAACGGAAACGGAAACTAACCGAAAAGGAAGCAAAAAAGGGACACTCGTTCTACTATTTCTACATAGTGCTTCAAAGTAGTCGGTATACAAAAGAGAGCGGAAGTGGTCTTCTACACGTGTAACTAGAGAGGGGATTAGAAGGTGAGGGGCGGGGCTTACTTTAACCTTGCGGGCGGCTCCACGCCACCGATCGCTGGTCAGCGTCTTGCGTAAGATATTCTTTCTATTCATGCGGAACGAGATCTGGCGGTGGAGGCGGACGCCACTTTCGAGCTGGTAGAACAGCTCCTGCCGTTTGAGCTCCTTCTCCGTCAACTTGAGCGGGTTAAGCGGGTTAGTAGCGCAGCGCAGGCAGCAGCGGCAGTCAGCCAGCAACGACATTTTAGCACGCGGGAAATGTTAGTGTGGCCAATTGGTTTCAGGACAGGGAGGCATGGTTTGAATTTGAATTTGAGGTTAGAATTTTGAAGAGGGGAGAAATCGTTAGTTCCGATTGTTAGCAGCGGCTTATTCACTCTTTCTCTAGGTTAAGAGGATGGTGGTTAGATACTTTCTTGGCTCTAAAAGGTTAGGCACCTTTCTAGATCTAGTGTTTCAGTGTTAGCATACTGGTGCTCGTGTTAGTTTCGTGCAAATCTCGAATATCTTAAACGCGCGATACTCACTCTTGGTCTCAAAAGAAGCGATGAGGTGATGGAGATACAATAGTAACACAGCAACAGTACGACCGGGTTGAGGTAGTAATCGGAGCCGAGATCGCTCTCAAAGTTGACGTTCCGGATGTCCGTCAGGTTGTCACAGCTGGAGGACAGTATCGGCGTGAGGGAGAATATCCGCGCCAGCGTGCCGTTTGCTGGCAGTAGCTCCTGCGGCCATGGGTTCTGGTACGCAAGGAAGCCGGTGATGTGCACGACCAGAAACACTAGCGTTATCCTTAAAACTACGCCGAAGGCTCTGCGAGATAGGACAAAACATTTATTTGTGACATTAATCATTTGTTTCATCCATTACTCACCTATCCAACTCCTTGTAGCACGCCCACCAGGTGGCCGAACCCAAAAATATTACAAAATAGATCCCACTGGGGACGGACGGCTGCAGAACGGCGGCCAAGCAGAGCATCGCCACGCTCAGCACGACGCCCAGCTTCGTGAGGAACGCCAGCTTTTCCCGACTCACCGGATTCGGACCACCGACGCCACACCCCAGCGAGAGCACTTCAGGCGCCTCCAGCGAGGTTGGGCTGGTGGCCGTTCCCGGCCCGACTTCGTCACCGATGGCCCCGTTGGCGAGCTTCTTCAGGACGCCGTACACGATGCCGGAAGTCAGCGTCATGATGATCTCCGGCGCGATCCAGTACACCACCATGGACGCGTTCAGATCTTCGAATTTGACGAGTCCGACGTGCCGCAGCAAGATCTCCGTGAACTGGCATTGCTCGATCAGCTCGTAACCGAGCACTACGAATACTATCTGGAAGGCGATTTGACCCAGGAGCAGCAGAATGCTCACGGCGATGTAAATCTTGAAGTAGATCCCCGTGGAACCTTTGATACTCCGCGGCGTGGCCACTGGCACGAACGGTAGAGCGAGTAGGAAGATCAGATATGGAAGTGATAGTCCTACCGGTCTCAACAGGCAACCTGAAAAGAGAGAAAAAAAAGAAGAAAATTAATTACTCCTCGTGGCCGATAAAATTAGCATAAATGTGTGTGTTTGCGTCCTCCCGGCGGGCAGATCTAACTCGGTGACATTTATGTTAATCGTTGTAAATTCATCCCACTATCACCCATCCCAAGTTGGAACGTAGCAGCACGCACGGATAGAAATCCTGTCCGGGAAATCGACAACATTGTTCTCGATTCGTTCTGAAATTCGTTTCAGAATGTTGTCGACCAGTCGTCCGGTAACATTTGCATCAAAATCGAGAACAATGTTGTCGATTTTGAGGCGTCACGGTTGGTGACGTCTGGCAAAACAGAAAGCACGCAGCCATCCCGAACGGTTTAATCGGTTTTTGAATTGACCGTTGGTTTTGGTTTTTGAATTGACCGTTGAATATTTCTTTTGGTTCAGTAAAACAGTTGATTCGTTTTTTTTATTTATTGAGGCATAAAATACATCATTAATAAAAAACTAACTCTCTCTCTGTGTGTGTGTGTGTGTGTGTGTGTGTGTGTGTGTGTGTGTGTTTGTTTGTTTGGAATATAAGAATACAAGAAATTAGTGTTTTGCCAATCAGGAAATATGGGAATATGGGTATTAAAGAATGAGGAGTTTTTGAGAATTTGGGATTTTCTGAATCTGAGAATCCCGAATCAAAATTAAGGAATTTGTGATTTTAGGAACTTGATATTATGTTATTTTAGAAATTTGGGAATATCGGAATTAGAAAATTTAGGAATTCAAGAACCTGATAATGTGGGATTTTGAGATTTAAGAATTAAGGAATCAAGGAATTAAGGAATTTAGGAATTTGGGAATTTGGGAATTTAGGAATTTAGGAATTTAGGAATTTAAGAATTTAGGAATTTAGGAATTTAGGAATTTAGAAATTTGTGAATTTGTGAATTTGGGAATTTGAGAATTTGGGAATTTGGGACTATGGGAATTTGGGATTTGGGGATTTTGGGAATTTGAGAATTTGGGAATTAAGGAATTTGGGAATTGGGGAATTTGGGAATTTGTTTATTTGGGAATTTGGGAATTTAAGAATTTGGAAAGGGACCATCCATAAACCACGTGGACACTTTTTTGGAAATCTCAACCCCCCCCCCCTTCGTGGACAATTGTCCATACAAAAAAAATCTTTTTTGTATGGACCGTGGACAATTTCCCAAATTCACAACTTTGGGAAATTGGGAATTTAAGAATTTGAGAATTTAAGAATTTGGGAATTTGTGAATTTGGGAATTTGGGAATTAAAGAATTTGTGAATTTGGGAATTTGGGAATTTAGGAATTTAGGAATTTAGGAATTTAGGAATTTAGGAATTAAGGAATTAAGGAATCATGAACTTTAGAACCCAGGAACTAAGGAACTTTGGGAACCTGAGAACCTGGAACCCAGAACCTTGGGAACCTGGGGAATCAAAGAATCCGTGAATCTGAGAACTGGGAACCTGGAAATCCTAGGAATTAGGAACCTAGGAACTCAGGAACCTGGGAACCTGAGAACTGGGAACCTGGGAACCCAAGAACCTGGGGAACCTGGAAACCCAGGAATTAGGAAATAGAATCAGGAACCTAGGAACCTGGGAATTTGATGATCTAAGTAACCTGGGGACCCAAGAACTGGGAACCTGGGGAATTTAGGAACCTGAGAACTTAGAACCCAGAACCTGGGAACCTGGGATCTTAGAACCTGGGAACTCAAGAACCTGGGGAATCTAAGAATTTGGGAAATGAAGAACCTGGGGAACTCTGTAACCTTAAAATGTAATTTAAGAATTTGGGAATCCGAACCGGGAATTGGGGAACCAGAACCTGGGAATTTGTTTATCTTGGGAATTTGGGAACCTAAGAACCTGGGAAAGTTGTGAATTTGGGAAATGGGAATTTAAGAATTGGAGAATTATTAACCTTAAATGTAAATCTGGGAACCTGAGAACCTGGGGAACCTGGGGAACCTAGGAATTAAGAACCCAGGAACTCCAAGAATTCAGGAACTCAAGAACCTAGAACCCAGGAATCCAGAATTTAGGAATTTAGAATTTAGGAACCTTTAGGAGGCCCAGGAATTAAGGAACCTTTAGAATTTAGCAAATAACGAACTTAGGAATTCCAGAACCAGGACTCAAGAACCCAGGAACCTGGGAACCCAGGAACTCAAATGATTTAGGAACTTAGGAATCCAGGAACCCAAGAACTAAGAACCTGAGAACCTAGGAACCTGGGAACCTGAGAAACCTGGGAATTTCATGTGAACTTGGGGATCTGGGGGACTTTGGGAATCTGAACCTGGGAACTTGGAACTTAGGAATTTAGGAACTTAGAATTTAGGAATCCAGGAACCAAGGAATTTAGAATTTAGGAATCTAGGAGTTTGGACTTCAGGAATAAGGAATCATGAATTTAGGAATCCCAGAACCTGGGGAATTTGGGAATTTAGGAACTAGGAATTAGAATTTAGGAATTTGGGAACTTGAGAACCCAATTTGGAATTTGGGAATCTTAGAATTTAATAATTAGAATTTAGGAATTTGGGATTTGGAATCCAGGAACCTGAGAATCCAGGAACTGGGAAACTGGAAATTGGGGAACCTGAGAACTGGAAGTTAAAGAAACTGGGAATTTGGGAACCTGGTGAATTTGGGAATCAAAAGAACCTGAGAACCCAGAATCAAAGAATTTAGGAACTCCAAGAACCTGGGAACCTGAAAGAACCCAAATGGAATTTTGAACCTGGGGCACTGAGAACCTGGGAATTTGAGAACCTGGGAACCCAAGATCTTGGAAATTGGGAATTTGGGAACTGAGGAATTTAGGAATCAAAAAATCAGGAATTTAGGAATTTAGGAACCTTGGGAATTTAGAACTTTAGAACAGGAATTCAAGAATTTAGGAATTTGGGAATTTAGGAATTTAGGAACTTAGGAATTAGAAATCATTGGAACTTTAGGATTAGGAATTTAGGAATCCTTAGGAATCAAGAATCCTAGAACCTGAGAATTTAGGAATCAAAGAACCTTGGGAAACTGCAAATTGTGGGAATTAGGAGAATTAAGGTAGTCCAAGAAATGGGAATCTTGGGAATTTGGGAACTTAAAGAACTTGGAGAACTTAGAACCTTGGGAACTTAAGAATTTGGGAATCCAAGAATTTGGGAACTGGGAACTTAGAATCTTGGGAAACTGGAGAATTTGTTAATTTGAGAACTGGGAATTTAAGATCTTGGGAACATGAACTTTGAGACTACGGAACTTATATTTAAGAACCTTTAGAACTCAAGAATTTGGGAATTTCAGAACCTTTTAACCTTAGAATCTTTAGAATTTTAGAATTTTAGAACCTTAGAATCTTAGAATTTTAGAAAATTTAGAATTTTAACCTTAGAATTTTAGAACTTAAAAATTTTAGAACCTTTGAACCTTTAGAATTTAGAATTTAGAACTTTAGAATCCTCAGAACTCAGAACTCCAGAATTTAGAACTTTCAACCTTTTGAATCTTTGAACTTAGAATCTTTAACTCCTTAGAACCTTGTGAATCCCAGAATCTTAGAACTCCAGAATTTTAGAATTTTGAACCTTTTGAATCCTTAGAACCTTAGAATCTTAACCTTGTGAACTCCAGAACCTTTAACTCCAGAATCCCAGAATCTTGTGAACCTTGTGAACCTTAACCTTAGAATCTTTGTGAACCTTAGAACCTTAGAACTCAGAACTTTAGAACTCCAGAACTTTAACTCCTAGAACTCCAGAACCTTTAGAACCTTTAGAACCTTAGAATCTAGAACTTCAGAACTCCAGAACTCCTAGAATCTTTAGAACCTTAGAACCTTTAGAACCTTTAGAACTCAGAACTCCAGAACCTTAGAACCTTGTAACTAGAATTCTAGTATCTTAGAATCCAGAACTCCAGAATCTTTAGAATTTTAGAATTTTAGAATTCCAGAATTTTAGAATTTTAGAACCTTTAGAATCCTAGAACTTAGAACCTTGTGAACTTTAGAATCCTTTGAATTCTAGAATTTTAGAACTCTAGAATTGTAAATTTTAGAATTTTAGAATCTTTAGAATCCTAAAAATTTAGAATTCCTTTTAGAACCTTAGAATTTTAGAATCTTAGAACCTTAGAACTTAAGAATCAAGAACCCAAGAATTCAAGAACTTCAAGAATTTAAGAATTTAAGAATTTAAGAACTCAAGAATTTAAGAATTTAAGAACTCAAATCAAGAACTTTAATAATTTAAGAACTTAAGAACTCAAGAACTCAAGAATTAAGAATTAAAATCAAGAACTCAAGAATTTAAGAACCTATTAACCTAAGAACCTAAGAATCCAAGAATTAAGAACCTTAAGAACTTAAGAATCCAAGAATTTAAGAATCCTAAGAATCCCAAGAACTCAAGAATCCTTAAGAATCCTTAAGAATTAAGAATCCCAAGAATCTCAAGAATCAAGAATCCTAAGAATTTAAGAATTTAAGAAAATAAAATAATAAGAATTTAAGAATTTAAGAATTCAAGAATTCAAGAATTTAAGAATTAAAAATTTTAGAATCTGAAAACTTTAGAATTCTAAAATTTTAGCAATTTAGATTTTTAAGTTATGAAAATGGTAGTATTAAAGAATTTTAGAAATTTGGAATTTTAGAATTTTCTAAGTTCACAATTTTATGATTCAAGAATCATAGACAATTTAGATTTTTAGAAATTAGGAATTGAAGAATTAGAAGAAAGTTAGAATAGAGTTTTGTGGTGGTAAGGTGTAACAAAGTGTGTGTGTGTGTGTGTGTGTGTGTGTGTGTGTGTGTGTGTGTGTGTGTGTGTGTCCCCGTTTGAGTGGATTTTCAGCGCCTTTCGCACGACCGATGGGCTTGACCGAGATCGCCTCCAGGATGCCGACGGAGCTCGAGTTCGATAGATGCGTCTCGTCATGGAACAACCCAGACTGGCACGTGGATGATGTTGACCTCTTTGCCGTGGTCCGGAATGAAGAAGTTGGCGTCGCTGCCTGTTGCGGAATGAAGGTCGATAAGATCAGTCTATTACGAATGTTGGGAGATTTTTTTCATTATAATTTTATCAAGCTTTCGAGGGACGCACCTGCACGGAGGAGGAGGAGGAGGAGGAGGAGGAGGAGGAGGAGGAGGAGGAGGAGGAGGAGGAGGAGGAGGAGGAGGAGGAGGAGGGAGGAGGAGGAGGAGGAGGAGGAGGAGGAGGAGGAGGAGGAGGAGGAGGAGGAGGGAGGAGGAGGAGGAGAGGAGGGAGGAGGAGGAGGAGGAGGAGGAGGAGGAGGAGGAGGAGGAGGAGGAGGAGGGAGGAGGAGGAGGAGGAGGAGGAGGAGGAGGAGGAGGAGGAGGAGGAGGAGGAGGAGGAGGAGGAGGAGGAGGAGGAGGAGGAGGAGGAGGAGAGGAGGAGGAGGAGGAGGAGGAGGAGGAGGAGGAGGAGGAGGAGGAGGAGGAGGAGGAGGAGGAGGAGGAGGAGGAGGAGGAGGAGGAGGAGGAGGAGGAGGAGGAGGAGGAGGAGGAGGAGGAGGAGAGGAGGAGGAGGAGAGGAGGAGGAGGAGAGGAGGAGGAGGAGGAGGAGGAGGAGGAGAGGAGGAGGAGGAGGAGGCTGCCCAAGTGTCCAGCTGCAAACACCACCAACAAAGTCGTTTCGGTACCTGGTTAAAAGTGCTTCCGGAACTGTCGAAATCACCTGTCCGGGAGAAGTGTCAAAGGCCGCATCGCCAGCGTCGGTTCTTGAAAGAAATGATCGAAAGGACCAGTACAGGTTCAGTTCTGAATGAAAGACGAAACCGTTGCCAACGGACACCCTCGACAAGGCAGACAGCGCAGTGATTGCATTACCAGAACCTACCCTCCTCTGTTAGAAGACATGAGGACAACGGAAGCACGGCAACGGCTCGTTGATGATTTCCTCCCGATGGACAACATTTTCTTTCTCGGCGGCCGTGGAGCAGGAGGATGAGGAGATTCCGGCGATGCAATCATTATCGCTCTCCGTCTCCGAGGGTGGTTGTTGGCAACTGCACTTTGGATCACTTTTGCCAGAATCGACGCGGGCGGAGCGGATCGACATTTGATTTTCCCGGTCAGGTGATTTCACCACTTCGGAGAGCACTTTACCCGAAACGCCTTACCGGAACGCCTTTGCTGGCGGTGTTTACAGCTGAACACTTGGGCAGCAACACTCCATTTGGCCAACACCCTCCAAACGGAACCTGTTGTCGGGACACCGGCAAGGATTTTCTTCGACCGAAAACAAAAAAACTTAGCACAAACGGCACAAACAAACTGTCATGTTTTGGTTGACGTTTTGTTTTAGGCTGCGTTTTGACAGATGTTACGCTCCCCAAAAAGGGTGACGGAAAAAGTTTAGCTTTCGAAAACAAAAGTTCCGCATTCGAAAACAAAAGTTTTCGAAATCGAAGAAAATGTTTTCATATTTGAAAACATTGTAAACGAAATCGAAAACAATCGATGTTGTCGATTTTAAAACAATTAGTTTACGGTTTTTCGGACAGGATTTCTATCCGTGCGTGCCCCCACGAACGTGTAGATTAATTACCTTGTCGTGGCCCGACAGCCGACATGCAACAACCAGAAACTGATTTGATTGATTATCGATTTCATGAACCGCCCAGTTAGCACACGAACCTGTGATTTAATTTTCATTCATAAAGTTGGTTGGGCGTGAGACATTCACCACAAGCCAAATAGTGTTGAGGTGTCGCACCTTAAAGAGGGGCAAAGGAGTGAACGAAAATAGAATAGAAGAAGGAATAGGAAGTCTCTCGGTAGTAGGTGTATATTTCGAACGTATAAAGAACCTAAACATTATTGGCGGCAGGTCACGCTCACACCGGAAACGGGGACGCGTTGCCTCGCCGGACGGACGTACTATGTTGGCAAATATTGAATTTTTCTATTCTTTGGGGTAGAGAAACAGAAGGTCAACCCGAGTCCAAGTCATCAAAACACAGCTTACTGGTTACAGTATTAAGCTCTGTATAAAAAAAAACTTGCAAAATAATGCAAATTAATAATTAAACATTTTCAAATGTTTCAAAGAAAAGAAAAATATTTTGCAGAGCAATTCCAACTCAAATCAAATTTTCTGATACTTTTGTTCCAGACCCATTGAAATCTGACAATGAAACTTAGTAGACATGTTATCCTAAGCTTATATAAGCCATGTTTGTGTAAATGATGTCGGTTTCACTCGAAAATGACATGTGAGAAGGGCGTAGGTAGACTATTTAAATATTTTTGTATTTCGTAATTTAAAAATAACTGTATCTCGAAGCCATTGCATCGTATAAAGAAGTGGTCAAAGACAAACTCGTAGGAAATTGGAGGGCTTTTTGAAAAAATACACTGAAAGAAAAATACATGCCACTTTTATGAGATTTTTCGATTTTAATGTTTAAAAACTAAATTTTAAGATGCTGCCACGATTTTTTTTGGTTCAAAATGTTTGAAGAAATAGCCTGTAACAAAAAGGCTCACGAAAAATAAAAGATGTTATGTCTCTCCTAAAAAATACACAGATTATTTACCAAAACTGTTTTTTTTATTGGTCTAAGCGTCAAAATTTTCAAAAACCGATAGTCTGAATCGATTCTCCAGAAAATTTTACATTATGCGTCCAATCCAATTGTGAAGATAAAGCGGTTTAAAAAAAACAACGACAGGGATTTTGACCATTTTTTTTGCCATTTCTAGACAAAAATTAAGAAAATGATAATAAACAGCATTATTTTCATATTCTAAAAGTGTCATAATTTTCTCAATTACCGTGATTTGGAATGCATTTTCGGATTCTTCGGGCAATTTTCCAGTGAGTTTTTAGATAATAAATATAAAAAAAAAATCTCCAAATTTATAGGCATTTTCAGTAGAACAAATTTCATATAAAACGTGAAAACTTATGATTCGTGCTTCGACTTCATTTTAAAATGCAATATGAACCAAAATTTGATAAACAGACTAGTTTTGACGAATTTTAAGCAAAATTCTGACTTTTCAAAATTTTACCTAAAATTAGTATGTATTTTATTAAAAAACTTATAAACTAAGTTAACTAAATATAAACATTGTTTTTTCCTTAAAAACTATATCAGCAACCTAAGTGATGGTATTGTCCGTTTCTCTCAAAGGTACACGCCGCGCGGCATTTCAGAATGTGCCGCAGACATTGTTGCCAGCGATTTTCTGACCTTTGGTGCAGTAAAAGACATATCCGGCAACAATGCCATGCGATTCGAAGAAGAAGATCAACAAAAACGCACAGTGTGGAATTTGACAAAAGTGCGGCGCGTCGTTTCAAGGCTGATTTGCCGCGTGTCTTTTTCGGGAATACGCGCAATATATTTGACGTATAAATTAAATTTGACGCTTCAAATCTGATTATAGCATTAAAAAATATATGACTTCGAAACCCCGAAATTCAAAACAGTAATTTTCAACGCAATTATTTTTTAAAACACTATTGAAAAAAATAAAAAAAATGTGTTTGGACCTTGTGTGGCCTACCCCAGTACAGGTTTAAAAAATATTAAGCTTGATACAAACCTTACCAAATCGAAAATGTTTCAAAAATAAATTGAAATTTACCACTTATTTTTTGAAGTCCTACCTAATTCGAAGAAATAGCCTACATACCAACACTAAAAATTACAGTGCTGAAAAGTTCAACTTGTCAGCACTTGTCAACGACACTGACTCTCAGACACTTAATTGAAGCGGAAAACCAAAAATTTCTCTTAAAAAAAAAAAACAATTAAAAAGTTTTTATGGGATTGCAAAAAATGTTGCATCTTATTTTTTTGCAAAACTTGATTTTTCAGCTCTCGTAGTATTTATAAAGCTTCGCAGAGCCGACTAGTGCTGAAAAAATCATCATTTTCCAACTTGTTGTGTAAACTACTATTAAGTATGGCGTAAGCTTTGTTAAATATTTGCATCAGTCTAATTTTTTTTTAAATCTACAATTTTGTACAAGTCAACTAATATGTTCCAACATTTTATCATCATTTCTTTTATCATTTTGGAAAATGTTCGTAATGTTTCAGATGATTGTCATTTGAATTAAAATATGTTTTTTTTTATGTTTAGTACCGTACAATTTTTGAGACATTTCTTACGAGGTGAGTTCCCTGGTTTTCTGAGAAAATAGCATGGTCATTTTAAATTACGAATTTTTCACAAAGTGTATTCTACAAAGTGGATCTAGAAAGCCAATTTTAGCAATATTTCCACAAATTCTACTTTAGTCTCGTTATCTTAAGCCAGTGTATCTAGACCAACCTTGATGACTTATTGGTCTTAACAAAATTTCGCTAAAGATTCAATTTTTAATATCGAAAATCGAACCAATAGTTTCCGCGATCCAACCGACAATGGAAATCACAGGTTTATTAGGCTGATGCAAATATTTATAAAAGTTTTTTCCACTCCTCATACTAATATTTTGTTTTTCAAAAGTTACAAAATTTCAACGAAATTGAAGTGCATCAATTTAAAATGCATTCCCTTGCGCTTAGAATCATGTTTAGCATGTTTGGGTTTATTCCAATTTCTGTAAACTTCAAATATAACATTGATTAAAAATTGCAAAAACTGCAAAACAACTGAACTGATCTAAAATGCTTTTTTTTCTCACTCAAATGTTGAAACTATGGCTTGTATTTTCAGTACACATATGTTTAACCCACACGATTTATTCAAAAATCCTTCTTTCCTAAACCAGATTTTGCACTATGGCTCAAAAGGTATCTTTTTTAAAACCAACTTTTATTGAAAACTTTAGTAAGAAAGGTAAACAAATAAATAAAAAAAAGTTTTTTTTGTGTACCTAGTTTTCCGAAAAGTCCTAATAATAACCTAAAACTTTGCTGAAGACACCGAATGGATCAGAAACCCCTTCTTAAGATACCGAATTTCATAATTTACAAATCCATTTGGTATGACCAGTCCCCAAATTGAATGGACATTTCTGCTGACATGGGAAATGCTAGAACAAAGTTTCATCCAGATAAAAAAAATTAAATTTTTTAAATTGCGAAACGGCATAACAAGTTAACAAATGATCAGCACCTTCAACCCCTCGGGAACCACTATTATGTTTTCCCTGCACTGATTCCCCCTCCCCCACGGTCAGGTGAAAGGACACCATGATCAGGAAGTGAAAATCACTGCACGACGAGCCACCAACATAGCCAGCTGAAGCAGAAAAAAGGACAACAAAGCAAACAAACAAACCACGTGGAAAAGCTCCTTATGTAAGGCAAAAGGATAGAAAGTCCGTGGTTTTGTCAGGTGATATAGCCCATAAAGACACTTCCCCCCAACGACCCGCTCCGGTTGGCGTTTGTGTTTATCCGTCCGTTTTACGATCTTTTCCTTTTGGTGCGTTGTTTTTCTTTTGTTTGTTGACGGTCAGAGCTAAAGGTGAAAATTGTTGTAACCAGCGCGCGGTTGACTGACGGCCCACAGCATAACGGCGCTCATAATTGGGCCGGGCAGCATAACACAGTTCTGGCGAAATTATGACAAAGGTGGCATTTTGAAACCATTTCCCAAATGAGTTTTTGATTGGTCGTAAGAATCCCAGTCCCAGGATGACCTAGTTTCGTTTTTTTGGACAGGACCATAAATCATCAAAATTCTATGACGAAACCCGTTTTTTTTTCGGGAGCAGGGAGTGGTACTTTGTTACATCATACGAATTTACTTACATATTGCCAGGATGAGCGGTAGTATCAATCGCTGAACCACCAAACAGATAAAGTAGTTGGCCATCGTTCCAGTGCCGTGTGCGTGATGCTGAAATTTGAACAAACAAAAAAAATTGCTTTAATTAATTTGTACATGAGCTTCGGAGACACAAAGAGAGCGGGAAACGCGATTTCAGAATATGAATTAGGGCTAATTACTCCCCAGGTGAATCCGTTCACACGGGGTTTGCTACTCGTGTAGGATAGGTCCTGTTGTCTGTGTAACCTCGGACACTGACCACGGATGTACGCAAACTCGTTGGAAAAACCACTCCGTCAAACACCTCTAATCCTAGACCTAGCCTCACTAGATTTTAATTAATTAATGCATATCAACTCTTGAGCATCACTATACGTTCGTGCTATTAGGCCGGCGCGGCTTTTGCGGGACAAGAAAGTATCCATCACATGTGGAGTTCGTCACCATCAGGTTCCTCGTTAGCAGGTTTGATGCATGCATCAGACATCAAAAGGGTATTAGCGTACACATTACCAAGTAATTACCACCGACGACACACACGTGGTGACAGGAGAAGAGTGGATTTCGTGGAAATGAAAGCAAAACGGTTGTGGCAACCTCAACATAAATCAGCTTAGGTAATGGATGGACGCGACATTCATATGAACACGTGTGTGACATTTATTAGCTTCTGGGTTGGAAAATGAAACCAACTACTTAATGGGTTGGGGAAAATGACCTGATTTTTGACAATTAAATGAAGAAAAGTGTGGGCTAAGCAATTTCCCAAAAAAAGTTAAGAAAAACCTTATACAGGCAGTATGCTAATGACAATCAAAAACGAGCACCTCAAAAAAAAATTAAAAAATAGAAATTTCCAATAAATTTGCTAAACTCTTTGAAGATTTAAGGTTTTTTTACCAATCTATGATACAAAATATCAAAATTTATAAAATTAAAGACTTTATTTTATAAAACAAAAAAAATGTGTAATTTTCCATCTAATTTACACTTTTTTAGATGGAAAATTATACATTTTTTTACCGATCCCAGAAGGTCCCGGTGGCAAACCTAAAAAGGTTAGGTCGTTAGCTCAGTCCAGGTGTAGGAGTCGTCTCCCTGGGTCCTGTCCTGGTGGAGTCGCTGGTAGGCAGTTGGACTCACAATCCAAAGGTCGTCAGTTCGAATCCCGGGGTGGATGGAAGCTTAGGTGTAAAAAGAGGTTTGCAATTGCCTCAACAATCAAGCATTCGGACACCTAGTTTCGAGTAGGAATCTCGCAATCGAGTACGCCAAGGCAATGCTGTGGAGCGAATAATTTCATTTGGTTTGATTTGATTTACATCATAAAAGAGGTCATATTTACACAATTTTTACTGTGAATATATTCTAAATATAATACAATCAATTTTACACGGGTTTTCAATGACAATTTCGGGTACACAGCAACCAAGGAAGTTGTTGTCTTCTTATTCCGAAAATGACAAATTGACAAACTTGCCCAATCCTGCAAAAGTCTGATTATCAAAATAGTCTAACCTTAAAATTATTATGTATGCACTACTTTAGAGCATGAATAAAAAATAATAGCGATAGTTCCCGTAGTTATGAAGATACTAAAAAGTGTGTAATATATTTCTTGGTGCAAAAGCTCTGGTTGTTTTTTTTATGCCAATGGAATTTAAAAAAAATGAAGGGGAAGGGGGAACAAAATCTTAAAGTAGAACTTGAAATGGCAATAAAAGCTTTTAGTAAAAAGTATTCCAAAACCTTAAAATTAATCAATTGGTTCATCAGACCTTTGAACAACAAAAAAACTCCAAGTATGTTTAAGGGGTTACATACATGTATATCAGCAGAGCACACACTTCAACTTTTTTTTAAATTCTTCTTTCAAGGCATTAAAAATACATTTTCACCTACTAACAAAAAGAATTTAAAGATATTTCGTTGCATCATTGCCGAGATATAGCAATTTCAAATTAGTAGTTTCAAAAAACGGGTGCCACGATATCTCAACACTGTCTTGACCAAATCGGCTCAAAATTTTGGTGAAGACTCGTTAAACCGATTCCGTGTGCATGACGAAGGCCGATTTTCAGTAAGTTTATTTTAAAAAGAGATTTTATTTATTTTATTTATTTGCGTTTAAGGACCACTTAACTCAAGAGTCATTCGGGTCTGAAATTAAAAAGAGATAAAAATATTTCTGTGTTTTTTATACAAAAAAAAAAAACCGGTAGTTTTCGAATTTTGTAAAGCAAATTTTTAAAATTGGGCTTCGTCATGCACACGCGATACATCTTGAGAGGCTTCACCTCAAATTTCAGCCAATTTGGTCCATACTATCTCGAGATATCGTGGCACCCGTAAATCAACTCGGGGTTTAGAGAAAAACGCCAACAAAGTTTGACAGCCCGCTTTGCGCATGGCAAAATTTAGAGCTTAAATCGTCTCTTACTCAGTTTAATCACGAAATATCTTCATGAAACTTCCAGGAGTGATTAATAAGTATCTTTTGAATAAATTTAACAAATATTCTGTAAATTGAAATTTTGTGATTTTCTACATGTATGTAACCCCTTAACAGCTGAAGAAAAAAAATTAATAAAGATTCACGTTCCAATGGTTAGCCCAATACATTTCCTAATCATTAATCAGTAATAATACATCTGAGACGGGTACATTTTTTTATGTCAGAAAAAAATTGTAATTTTACCACTGTTCTGGTGTAATGCCACTTTTTCTGTCTAAATTGAGGTAAAATTACAACATTAAAGAAGTAATATTCAACCTTCCAAAATTACACCTTCCAAATTTATACTATTTTTTACTGTGTATTTTTTTATTGTGGCTTTGTGGACTGTTAATTTCAATTTCTATATGCAACTAATAAAATTGTAAATGATCCATGATCGGAAACGATGGGAATCGGGCAAATGATTTACAAAAAAAAACTATATTTCTTTGCCTCTCCCTCAACGCCGACCAGATCCGAAGGATAAAATCTTTAATTATGATCTGTACCTTTATGATTATGCTTTATGATTTTTTTTTTTTGAAAAAATAGTGATTTACGAGAAATATCCAACATTTTATCAAGCAATCCTAAACGGATGTAAAATTTGAAAAAAATGTCAATTTGAGTTAAAAAGAACATTAGTGACATGTTTGATAAAATGCATGTTTGCGAGTTAAAGCCATTTTTGAGTTAAAACTAAAAAAAAACTCTGAAAATGTGTAATTATACAACTTTCTGGTGTAATGCCACTTTTTCAGTCTAAATTACGTCATAAAAAGGGTGATATTCAACCTTCCAAAATTACACCTTCCAATTTTACAAAAAAAAAATTACTGTGTACGAAAATCGACTAACCGTTTGAAATGTAAGTTCAAACGGTTGAGAAAATTTAACACGAGTTTATTTTTTTGGCATTAAAAATCAGATCAATAATTTTCGATATATCATCGCTTGAAAATTGAAGGCCGAATCAGCATTCAAAATCGGAACATTTAATCAAAAAATCACAAAAGTAAATCTCAAATTCAACTGAATTTCCAAAAATTATATTTGGATTTTTTTTCAGCAGATTTCCGAAACTTTCCGAAAATTACTTTTTTTGTTCAAATAATCATGATTTTGCGAAAGAGTGCATAATTAGCAAAGGGAGCGCGCGGTCTTAAAAAATCGGAATGAAAAGTGATTTTTTGTGTGATTTTTTTGCGTGAATTGTGTGTGTCGCTTGCGGGCGGTGGCACGCACTTGCTTCACAGGATCGATCGTGTTTTTATGTGTCCTATTTCTTGCTAGCAATGATAATATCAGTCCGTCCTTTATCATCGTTGATCGGAGGGCACGCCGCCGGTTGAGTTTGTCGTAGTAATTGTGTTCCAAAGTAACAAGGTGTTAATTGTGTTTCCTGCTTCAGTTGATTGCGGGCGGCGATGCCACGCGCTTGTCTTACTGAATAACTTTTGTCTTGAGCGTCATTTTTGTTGAGTGATTGGTGTTTTTTGTGCTTTTGTAATCGTAATTATTTGTTTTGTGATTTTCAAAACCCTTCGTATATCATCGTTGATCGGAAGGCACGGCGTCGGGTAGTAAATTGTGTATAAATTTTTCGAATAACAGGGTTGTTACGGAGGAGTCGAAAAAAAATCCGCGCCAGATCCGCGCCGACCTCAAAACCCAATCCGCGCGAAATCCGCGCCATATAAAAAAATCGCGACAAACATAAAAGAGAGTAACATAATGAATAAAATTTTAAACGAAAAAAGAATAATACTGAAAGCATTACTGATCCGTTGATCAGTTGTGGATTCATATCCCACCTGCGCCAAGTGGAACCTTTTCTGCCATTTCTGAAACAATATTAACATTTTTTGTAACACTTTAAATATCGTTGCTTTAAAAACAAATTCAGGAAAAAAAAATTAAATTCAAAACTAATTTAAAACCCTAAAATAAACAACCAAATAATAAAATCTAGGGATTTTGTACTTGATAATTCCCACCAAAATTTTACGCTGGAAAATCGAAACACGAAATTTATTTTATTTTCTTCTCTAAATTTTTCTAAACTAAAATACGACTCCAAAAATTTAATAATTTAATAATTTAATAATTTCATAATTTAATAATTTAATAATTTATTAATTTAATAATTTAATAATTTAATAATTAATTAATTCAATTATTTAATAATTTAATAATTTAATTATTGATTAATTTAAAAATTCAATAATTTAAAAATTTAATAACTTAATAAATAAATAATTGAATAACTAAAGAACTTTCATAAAACAATAAGAATTTAAGAATTAGAAAAAAATCCATGTTATTTTTTTTAAATTTTTCAATGTGAGAATTTAGGATCGTTTTTGAGTCTGCATGTTTTGGCAATTTAAATTTATGAATTCTATTTTTTTTGTTTAATTGAATATGTAAATTCTGAAATTTTCAATTTTAGACGGAGATTTTAGCAGATTGCTAAGTGGATTTCGTCATGTTTTGATAATTGAGAGTAGGACCAATTCCACCTAAATCAGAGTGGCAACAGAATCTTTAATTTTTTTTTAATAAACCGCAAATTTCAAAATTTAAATATAAGATTGAAAAAACTTAAAAAATCTAAAAAGAAGTAAAGCTTTTTGAAATTCTGAAATTTTTCGAATTTTGAAATTGTAATAAATATGATCGCTCAATATTTATTGTTTGCTATAAATGAATAAGAAATCTCAATACATTTTTAAAAATAAATGCTCCTTAAGATTATTTTTAAAGATTCGTATTGAGAAAAAAACAATGAATAGTTTTCAGAAAAAAAAATTCTTCATTAACAACTTTTTAGAAATTGATGTTTTTGCACTCAAAGAAAAAGATTGAATTTATTTAATTGCTTATAATATTTTCCTTTGTACCTAGAAAGAAATTCTAGCGTTCTCAATTATTTTATTTATGAAAATTGCTATCCGCGCGAAATCCGCGCATGAACAAATTTAGCCAGCAAATCCGCGCCAGATCCGCGCGATACGCGCCATCCGCGCCATCCGCGCGATCCGCGCCGTCCGTAACAACCCTGGAATAAAGATCTATTTTTTACGGTGAATAAGCCATTTCTATATAATGATCGAAAGACGCACTGACATTTTGGATCGTCAAGTTAATAGTGGAGCAGAATAACTGGGTGTGAGTGATTTTGTGTGTTAACCAGAAAGACCTTCCCATTTCGTCGTTGCTCGGAAGGCTCGCCATTTTATATGTTGCGTAAAACGTTCTGAGGAATTTTTTCAGGACTTGATTCCGAGACCTTCAACACCTAAGGAACTGGTGTGTAAATTTCCCCTTTTTCGCGAGTTTGGAGAATTAGGTTTTAAAACAGATTGAGTTTTTGTTATGACCGATTCGAGATAGCGTCTTTAAATAGATGGCAAGAAAAGGTTTATTTTTTTGAATGACAGTGAAAACAACAGAATTCAATAAACAAGCTCTTATAATGCTTGTTTATTGAATTCAAATAAAATCAGCAAAAAAATAATAATGAGGTACAATGATAAATTCAATCTTTTTTATAAATAAGTGTCATAGTATCACTGATATCTGATAACTATTTTCTACTACCACTCGACTGATAACTTAGTAATATGAAGTAGACAGTAGTTATCAGTGAAATGATCAAATCACAACTCTATTTTATTGCACGATGACGAAGCTTTGCCTCGTAATCCGCGCCAGCCAAGGGAATACAAAATGACAAACATTCACACGGACCACTCTTCGTGTATGCGTAAAGCGTCTGTGGATTTCCACTGACTGACTGCATATAAAACAAATTTAAAAATACTATTCTGATGACTATCGTCCAAAAGCCGTCGTGATGGTTGCCCGATTCGCAACAATTGGCGTCCATCAGGTAGTCGCCGGTCGCCGGCTTGGCGGTTATACAATAATTAAATAAATAAATATACCCTTCAATTACGGTGCAAACAGCCCAGAGTCTGGCCCGGGCGGCTTGTGCACTTTAATTGCTCAACGACAACAAAAAAAAAAGAGAGAAATTCCACCCACAACAAACACACTAACACGAGTACAACAATGTTGATAACACGATATGGACAAATAGTAGCACTAGGTATTGCATCGTTCGTGTGATTTACCCCCCCATGCCCAACTCTAAACTATAGAGGGCAAAGTAAATCGACAGACCGGCAATTTCACGGCCGAAAGAAAGCAACAAAGACAGCCAGCTTGGTGCAACAAATCCATGTCCATGTGTCCAAAGTGAAAAGTGACAGAACTTTTGCAATCGATAGTATTGATTGCCAAGGGTTGTGAATCTTGCAGCACGTGAAACCTTGCTTTACATTTGCGATGGGGAGGTCGGGCATCGATGGGTTAAGGACATGGGAATTTTAAACTACCATGGATAATGAAACGTTGTAAAGTTTTTAGTTTTTAGTTTTTAGTTTTTAGTTTTTAGTTTTTAGTTTTTAGTTTTTAGTTTTTAGTTTTTAGTTTTTAGTTTTTAGTTTTTAGTTTTTAGTTTTTAGTTTTTAGAGTTCGACTTGCGATGCCTTTTCGTCGGGTCGGTAAATTTTTCGCGTCCGTTGTCGATGTGCAACAACAACAAAACCCTATCATACCATTTCATCTCGATACATCGTAACTCGTCGTTCGCAAAGTTAATCAGTACCTCACTAAACATCAATCATTCAAAACTCGTGAAATCATCTCAAGTTAAAAATTACACTGTTTAACCCTTCAGTTTTAATTACAAATGATTTTGGTTCTATCTTTCCACAGCCGGCTGTCTAAGACTAGACCATTTCATTTAAAATTTAACAACAGATAAACGGAAATGTCTCATCCGCAGCCTCCGATTGCTTGCCTTGAGAATAATACAAAATACCGTTCAACAAACACTATGATTTTGGGTCGCATCATCATCTTCTATGATGAATCCTGACCAAACACCCTATCCTACTAACAAGTTTTCAGGTTCCTGGCGCTCGTGGGGTGTAAGCACAGAGTAAATCAGCTGCCCTAGTAGCAACCTGCGCTAACTAACATTCCCGTCCCTTAAAATCGAGGTCTACAAACTGACATGGCGGGCGCCGTTGGTGGCCAATGACTGTTACCTATTCGCAACTGATCTAGCTTTAGCAATCATGGTGTTTTATCTTTTCAGCGCATTCATACATGCTGTTGATAAGGGAAACACCACTAGATCATCGAAGCCTATAATCAGTAGTGCTGAAAGGATATTACGGTTCTGTTCAGCAACGGAGGGGCAACCATGGGTGATCTCTCATGCTCATGCTCATGCTCATGCTTTAGTTTTTAGTTTTTAGTTTTTAGTTTTTAGTTTTTAGTTTTTAGTTTTTAGTTTTTAGTTTTTAGTTTTTAGTTTTTAGTTTTTAGTTTTTAGTTTTTAGTTTTTAGTTTTTAGTTTTTAGTTTTTAGTTTTTAGTTTTTAGTTTTTAGTTTTTAGTTTTTAGTTTTTAGTTTTTAGTTTTTAGTTTTTAGTTTTTAGTTTTTAGTTTTTAGTTTTTAGTTTTTAGTTTTTAGTTTTTAGTTTTTAGTTTTTAGTTTTTAGTTTTTAGTTTTTAGTTTTTAGTTTTTAGTTTTTAGTTTTTAGTTTTTAGTTTTTAGTTTTTAGTTTTTAGTTTTTAGTTTTTAGTTTTAGTTTTTAGTTTTAGTTTTTAGTTTTTAGTTTTTAGTTTTAGTTTTAGTTTTTAGTTTTTAGTTTTAGTTTTTAGTTTTAGTTTTTAGTTTTTAGTTTTAGTTTTTAGTTTTTAGTTTTTAGTTTTTAGTTTTTAGTTTTTAGTTTTAGTTTTTAGTTTTTAGTTTTTAGTTTTTAGTTTTTAGTTTTAGTTTTTAGTTTTTAGTTTTTAGTTTTTAGTTTTTAGTTTTTAGTTTTTAGTTTTTAGTTTTTAGTTTTTAGTTTTAGTTTTTAGTTTTTAGTTTTTAGTTTTTAGTTTTTAGTTTTTAGTTTTTAGTTTTTAGTTTTTAGTTTTTAGTTTTTAGTTTTTAGTTTTTAGTTTTTAGTTTTTAGTTTTTAGTTTTTAGTTTTTAGTTTTATTTCTTATTTATTTCAACTTTCGCTGGTGGTCACACAGATTCTTGCCCGTTCACCACTACGAGGTGATGATGTCATGTTCTAACTAACAAAAAATACAAGACTATCACAAACTCGGGGAACGAACCGAAGCTGCCCGCGTACCGATTATGAAATTTGAATGAATGAAAAGCCCCTCTGTCACAACGCGTGTGTGTGTTCTGTTGTTGCGTGTCACACTAATAAAAGTAGGGGAGGAGGGAGCGGGATTCACACAAATACTGAAATTTTGATGAAACTTCAAAGCCGTGGGCTTGCTATAATAGGTGTGTCTCAAGCTGTACAAACACGCACGTTTCGATGATACTTTTTAGAGCAAACTTGAGCCGACGATGTGGGGCCCTTCGGAAAAGTTTAGGAACGTCGAGTGTGGCAGGTTCTGTAATCTATTTGGGGTGGTGGTTCTTTCCTACCTCAAGCGGGTAGCTGGAAGAGATCGACGAACTATAACTGGGTGATTGGACGAGCTAGACACTGAGGAGTAGAATCATTATCATGCCGGTTTGACCTCCTGACACTGACATAATCGTTTTCGCGCAAGAGTGATATTATAGAATGTTCTAAGAAGAACAGTCATGTGATTCAAACTTCAAATAGCGATGCAGTTTTCAAGGAATGCAAAGTATTCACCTGTGATTTATTGAACCAACAAGCTTCCTGTGTTGATGGATGATTCACACAAGATAATAGCGATAATCTTTTCAATTAACATTAAACAGACAATTGTGAGGACTGTTGACTGTCCAGAGTAACAAATGTAACTCATTACTCACTTGACCACTTCCAGTCAATTTCCCAGAATGAACACTTTTTCTTCTGGCATTCATCATCGGAGGTCGTTACGAATCTGACAAAACTCGAATGGTGTTAACGAAGTTGCGAAAATAATATTTATAGAACATGTACCCCCCCGTTGGACGACCGGACTCTACACTCTGTTGGAAGCTGATGTCATCCGCCACGCTGCGCCGGCGATGTCTGTTATTGTATACACAGTTCTGGGTCGCACATAGATTAACACCGCACTGGACTGGACTGTGCTGCAAGTGTTTGGAGATTCGCCGAGTTAAGAATGCACGCAGGTCGCACGCGGAATGATAATGACGAACGGACTCTCCGCCCTTTATGCAGGGAGGAATCGTAAACTTTGATACGAAATTGTTGAGTCTCATTTGCATGTACACGAGCCCGCGCTGGGAATGGGTTTCACAGCACTTGATAGTGTCAACACGAGACGGATTGATTGATTGTGCTTGAGTGAATGTTTGGTTTACATTTGGCGAAACAAACACACAAGAAGTGATTTGACAAAGTGGAATGTGTGAGCTTCTTACCGACCGGCTTTCCTGAACAATGTTGGACATTTCGAGAGCAAACATGTCAATTAACGTGGAGAAGGGAACTGTTCGAACATGGTTAACTATCAATTAACACATTTTATGCAGCAACACGATATAATATTTAGATTTGGCGAAAAATGACCCTTACAGATTGCATACTTTAAAGTGATTTATATTTTATCTGAATTTAAGTTTTTTTATGCAATGTTAATACAAATTAGTTTTTTGAAACGACTGTTGATTGCAAATAAATCAACAAATTAAAAAAAATCATCTATTGAAAATGAATGGTATTGATGTATTCACTAAAACTTATTGTCAAAGTTAGAATAAAAAAATGTGAAAAAGCCAAAATTCGCTAATATTTCGTTTCAAAAATCGCTCCTTCTAATCTAATCTAATCTAATCAGACCCTAGCGCAGCCAATCTTTCGAAGGGATCCTGGAGAGTGCCTTAGGTTAGATGACGCCTAGCACTCTTCTTGTCATTTATTAACATTTGTAGTGCGCCATTGCATTAGAATGCATTGAAATATCACAAGCGTTAAAGCGGCCAGGCCTACTGCGTAAAGCCGTATCGCAGAGATGACTCGTAATTGGGTTGAGTTTGAGCACTGATTGTTCGAACAACAACACAATTCTGAATCGACAGGGGAGGAAGAAGCGTGGGGACACACCACCATACGCTCCGTGATTTTGGTTGTATTCGTTGGGAGCACCATGCTAAGAAGGTTTGGTACTCCGGGACCCTCTGGGACGGGACATTGTATTTCCACGAATGCCCTGGACACTATTTGCCGTGGTTATAGCGCCACAACTCGCTCAATGATCGGGAAAGGCTTTTCGAAAAAAAACAGCTTCAAACATTGTATGGATACTTGATGACTGAACCAACGATGTCAAATGGCTGCCCTCACACAGTAAAAACCGGGTTTCGTGTAGAATTCTAGAGTTTTTTTTTCTTTAGCCTTTCTCAATAAAGAAAAGTATAGGTTTTACTTTAAGGCTGGACTTCATTTACATCTTCGTAAATAAGACGAAACAGCATGAATATTAACCGGAAAAATCGCCAAAAAATCACACTGCATCGATTTTCGACGCTCTATCGATTCACCTTGACAGAACTCGCCTATCTACAACCCTCGAATTTTGAGAAAATAAATTCCGTGGAGGTCGAGTGATGTTCGTATGTGGTAAAATTTTGCAAAATTTTGTGTCGCGCCGTTCCAGCTCCCATATATCCGATTTCGATTCTTCTGAATGCAGATGAAAGCTAGTGTGCTGAACCTGGGCGATTTGCCACGCAAATTTCAAAATATCCATCTGTTTTTGGATGCGGCCAGACTTTTCAACAAAATACACAGTTTTCAAATGAAAATATGGTCAAAAATTTTCATTTTCATATCTTTTATTAATCTCAAAAATTGCATTTTTCCAGCTCTACAATCTCCCAAATTTTCATCCAGATTCATAATATGGTTCTGGAGTTAGAGCCGTTTGATTAACCTACCATAAGAAAAAAAAATCCCTTAAAAAAGGTAAAAGCCTACATGGTAACCTTCGCCAGTTTTTTCATTTCTGATTTTATTCGAAATTTCTTACTACATTCATAGCACAGACCATGAGTGAGAATCTGAAACAAATTCGACATCTATCGGCAATCCCTATCAATTTTTAGAACGATTTACTTTTTGCCTTTCTTACTAAAGAAAGGTATAGGTTTTACTTTAAGGCTGGACGTCATTTTCATCTTCGTAAATAAGACGATACAGCATGAATATTAATCGGAAAAATCGCCAAAAAATCACACTGCATTGATTTTTGACGCTTCGTCGCCAAGTCGACAAGTTGTCAAGTTGAGCTTCGAATACTGGCGCGAGAATGCTGGCGCATTTATGTCTACCGATGTTTCCTTCAACATGTAATATATCGTAGCTTTTCGGTTTCTTTTGCTCTGTCCGTTTTTGCATAACTGTCCAATGTTTATGCAAAAACTTTTTTGACATAGGACATTCATCCGGGTACAAACAATTTGTCTTCCGTGTGCTCCTAAAATCGCCTTTTAGTAGGCTTCATTTTGTCGTGATTTCATAAGTTTATTTAACAGAGTTCATCGGATTCCAATAGGAGCTTTCGAAGCTTCTAAGCTTTATATCGTTTTCAATGCTCGCGACGCCAATGGCTATCTACCTAAGGTATTGCGATTGAGTGTGTAGTGGTGCGGTTGTAAAAATAGCTACACCCTTACCAAAAATCATGATTTTTTGAGTTCCAAATCCCACTTTTCATACGATTTTTTGAGTTCAGGTACTACAACCATAAAAATGGTTATATGGGTTGAACTGAAAAATTCGTATGAAAAGTGGGATTTGGAACTAAAAAAATCATGATTTTTGGTAAGGGTGTATCTCTGACTCTCTCACTTTCGTAGATGCTGAATGGCAAGCTTCCCACTGTGCGGTTAACTCGGGTTTGCTTTGCGCCTGCTTTGTTCGGTTTTTGGGCTCGTACCAAAACTAGAAAACCAAAACCGCGGTGTGCGTCGTCACTGGCGCATGGGAAGCTTGCCATGCTTGCGTTTGTCATAAACGCTTGTTTGATTAAGAATTTGTACAATTAAAATTAAAAAAAAATCAAAAAAATTATCAACTATTCAAAATTATTCGCTTGAGATTTGAAAAAAATCGCCTGGAATTATGCCGAAACAAATAATAATTTATGGAATGCATCCAGCCATAAAAAGAAGAATGAGCAAAAATTTTGACAGTAAGTTCAAACTATTTTTTTATTGAAATAAAAAAAATGACAATAGCTTTTTTGTTCATATGCTTAACCTTTCTATTTTTTTTTAACGTTATTTAGAACTTCCGAACCCTTGTCAAATGGACAAGGGCCCAGCGCGTATACACAGAAAAAATATGTAAATTTACACAGCACGTAATTACTGTTTCTTATGTAAACTCACTCAATGTAATGTTGAAATATGATGTAAAGAGTAAAAAGTCATGGAAATTACTCCAATGTAAATCTAAATCTAATGTAAATCATGAATCTAATGGAAACGTTGAGCATGGAAACTCAAATCTGATGAATTTCTACCCGTGTCCGGCTTCCTGTAAATTCCTATTTAATGTAAATCATATATCCAATGTATTTCTGCCAAACGTTGACTTCAAAACTACCCGAACTAAAAATAGTTATATTTGGTTCTCTTTCTATCGCTCTCATATTTCGCTTGCCCACTGCCTGAGCCTCGACCTGAACAAGTTGATGCTTTAGCCGCTCGTTTATAAAATGCGAAGATGGCTCAGTCGGCAGCGGGTAGCAGCAGTAACACCGAACATCCTACCCGTCGTCCGTTCGATTCCAGTCCAGCGTTATTCCACTTGGCCGTCGACGAGAAAGCGTCCCTACCTGTGAAACAACTTTTTAAAATCCGAATTTCCTTTTGCTGCCCGCTTCAATAATTTTAAAATAGAACATAGGCCACACCCTTTTCCTACTGCATTCCAAGTCGAGCTTCTCATTCCCATTGGCCAATCCGAATTAGTTGATTTGAACTAATGTAAATTCCAAAAGTAATGTAAATTCCAAAACTAATGTAAATTTTCAAAACTAATGTAAATTTCCAATGAATCTAATGTAAATTTCCAATGAACCTAATGTAAATATACATCATTTATCATGATACCTTTTGGTACATGATAAATAATGTAAATTTACAGGAATATTTTTTTCTGTGTATAGTTGATAGCAAAAGTGTTCCTAATTCCAGTCATAGCTCAACCAAGCCGTGATGGCCTAGTGGTTAGCATTTTTGCTTACTAATCCAAAGGACGGGGGATCGAACCCCACCTCGAACGATTTAAACTTTCTCGTTGGGAGCAGATGGGCATCGAACCCAGAACCATTCGCTTACAAAGCGAACACCGTAACCAGTCAGCCACGGCCGCTCCAGCTATAACCTTTTTCAACAAGTTATCACCCTGAAAAAAAGAGTGCAAGTTGTGAATTCTCATTTTTTTCTTTCCATTGACTTAATCTGCGACAATTTTCTTCGCTTCAGCAGCTACTTCTCTTACACTCAAAATAAAAACTAAAAAAAAACGCCTTTGATTTGTTATACTTCACAGTCTACCTTGCAATTTACCAGATTACCCGGTTCCAATTAGGGACGGCGGCGACGGTGGCTACCGGTGACGACTGTCGACCACCACCAATTTGTGACATTGTGACACACATTCACGAAAGTTGGGTGGATAAATATTTCGAAATAAGTTTGTACAAAGGAAATAATTTCCCGCAGTTATTTGAGCCGTCGTAGTCGTATCAAACGACACGTATGACGCAACGAGTTGCATTGTTCTGCGACGACGACCCTCGGACTTGGTTTGCTTCCTTCCTACGATTTAAGCACATCGACTTTGGCGACACACCTCGAATTTGCTTATGTACTTCTCGTCATGTGAGTTTGCTTAACCCTCTTTTGCCTTTTTTGTGTGTTTTCACGTGCAGATTTTCTACACTTTTGATTTTAATTTTTGTTTAAACTTATTTTCTATTCTACACCATTGCACATTTTTACCAGTCTTGATGACATAGTTTCGTTTCTTGTTTTACTCTGTACAGTTCTTCATTTTCGGCGATATTAAGCACTTCGTCGGAGGGACACTGCTAGGTCTTCCCCATTCAGGGTGTAGGACGATTGCCGCCAGTCAGGTCACTTTCGAAAACCAGTTGTTCAAGCTCATCAACTCCTCGCTGAACGAGGTGTGGATCACCGACAAAGTAGCTTCTCTTGATGGTGATTCGAGGATTACGGTAAGATATCTTCGTTGACCCACAGATTGTCAGAAGTTTTCGCATTTCGTGCCGCAACCCAATACCGCACACTGCTGTCGTCGTCCATAATTAAGATATCGACAATGCACTTTACCTAATGCGCCTTCAACTCGTACGAGGAATGCATTCTAGCCGAACCGTCTGGAGATCGAGTAATGTGATACCAAAGGGGGACGTCGTCGTCACGGCCAGGGTCTTCGAGACCTTGGTCAGGACAGTCGAACAGTGTGTCGTGTATGTTTAGTCGAGTTGTAATTGAATAGAATGCACACGATGACATGGGAGTGTGTTCTGCTACTCGAAATGATGCACCCATATCGTCATGACTTTGTAATTGTGGTAGTTGTTTTTAATTTGCACTTGTCGGTAGTGACAAAGTGGCAGGGAAATGGTAATTTTACAACTGCATGGTAATCTTCGTTGTCATTGGAGAAGTTTATCTCTTCTAATTGATTAAAACGACAGGTGTAGAACATCAGATACAACATACTACATGTATTTTTTACAGACATTCAACCTTGTCACTTAATATTACCAAAAGCATCTAACTGATTCTTCAGCCATCGAGAATAAACAACCAAATCAAAAACCACGGTGGCAAAGATCTGCACAAAAAGTGGTTCTTGTTTTCTCCTTTTGAAGCTCTTTCAATTAGTGAGCGGTTTCTGTGGCATATATCGTAAAGAGGCTTGTCCAGCTGCAGCCTTGTAACATACCTACCCTAATTGTGACACACGGATTCAGTGTAAATCTCGTCGAGAAACGATTTCGCACTTACTGTTTGCTGCTTCGTGATTTTTCAATTCAATTTAAAATTTTACATACAGTCCAGACTCGATTATCCGAAGGCCTTAGCAAAATCTCACTTCGGCTAATCGAATCACGAAAAAAATGTTTTTTGATTGTTTAGCTTTAGTATGAGTGTGAGTGTGTTTTTCGAAAATAAAAAAAAACATTCCGAAAAAAATATTTTCAAAAGCAAACGATTGAGTTTTATCATTACTTTTTCAAAAAACTTTTTTGTAAAATTCTGATAACTCGTGAAGAATACATGCAAACCCATTATGTTTTTTTTTTGTTTTTGCCTGCTTTACAACTTTGTAGAACATTGTTAAACTCTAAAATTTAACCCTGCAAAGTTAGAAAAAAACACGTTATTTTAAAATGAAAAATTTTGGTCTAAATGAAAAATGAGCCTTCTGGGTTATTTCAGATTCGAAAATTACATTAAATTTCCCATAAAATGACATGTTTCACGATTTTTGACAGTTGAGTAACGGGAAATGGCAGCGATTTTTAAACTATTTTTTATTTTGTTTTTATTGAGAATAGGTTTTTTTCGGAATTTTGAGTACGCCATCAAATCGGGCGTCTAATTTTACACAAAAGTCCCTTCGACACCAAATTTCTATCTCTTCACGGTTGTGAGCTACAAATCACTGAAAAACGTGTCTTAGTCAAAAAACCAGAAAAATGAAAGGGGTCGTACCGCCCCACCGTCACGAGATATCGAAAAATGGGCCTCGGATTCATGATCAGGGACCGAAATTACCCCTCAGAGCAAAGTTTAACGAAAATCGAAGAGGGATCGGGGCAACTTTTTCCGATTTCGTGTGAGTTGGTGGAGAATTACCCAAGTCCCATACAAACCTTCGGATAATCGAACTTCGGATAATCGAGTCTGGACTGTATCATAAAAAAATAATTTTGCACTTGACAGCATGGATCAGCATATTTTTAATGCAAAAGATATTTCTGGACAAAAAAAACTATGCGACATTGTTCAACATAGAATAACATCAAATAAATAAATAATGAACATTATTATACAATTATTATAAGTAGGGGAAGGTGGGGCAAGACGACCATATGGGGACCAATCGCTCGTAAGGCCGTAATTTTTACAATTTTGATTATTTCCAGTATGAGGAATTGTTGCTAGCAATGTAATTAGCTGATTGTACTACCACATAACCGCCAAAACGACGTAAACGCCACGGGGCATAAGATTTAGTGAAGTTTTTGTCAAAACCTTTGTTTCCTTATAATATTTGGAAAGTACAAAATAAGGCTTAGGGTTCGTTTCAAGGCTCATTTTATCAAAATTCTATTTTTCCTAGATCAGTAGTGTCCCTACCAATGACTTGCACGTATTATAAAATATGATTTATGTTTTGGTTATTTTTGTAGAGAGCTTTTAAAAAACTTTGTTTTGGTGAGGTAAGTGTACCATATGGATTTTTAGTATGGAAAAAATACGAATAGCTGCAGCAACATATTTTATTGTGAAAAAAATACATAAAAGTTCTTAAAAACTGATAAACAATTGTTTAAAAAATTGTCCATACACGATATAATATCATGAAAATTTACTATTTATCATCTAAGTAATATTTTTTTTCGTAAAAACGGTCAAATTTTTAGTAAGGTATTATTTTTTAATCTAAAAATGAAAGAAACGTTTTAAATACATCCTAATCTGATGTATCAAAGTGATAATAGTTCAATTGTTAGTAAATTAGCATGTTTTTTCATGCATTGTTCTTCTTGCCCCACTAGTTTAGTAGACCGTACGAAAAATCAAAAATTTTAAAATCATTTTTTATATAAAAAAAACAGAATTTTTTAAAAACTTGCTCTATCAAAGTCTCAGTCGAGACCTGGAATAAGATGACTCTAAAAAAATCGACAGATTTTTTAACGTTTTTAATGAGTTATAACGAGCAGTTCCTTAGCTTGTTACACTTGCCCCACTTTCCCCTACACCATAATGCCAACATCTGTCCATTCATTCCATCGACTTTCCAGTTGACATTAAAATTGCATTCTAGGTCTCTTTGGTGGCACACATTTCTAGGGCATGTCGCGTCGTTTTTCGCATAAAACTCGACGTGCAACCCATTTCTTCAAGAACGAGAGACAATATAAACATAATGCCATCCACATGTGCAGTGTGCCCTTCTTTTCGGTCTCCTTGTGCGAAACATGCCTTTTAGCATTTCACCCCGAGTGGAAAATTTCAATAAATATTTATTCGCGTGTGCGCGCCATTATTTTTAGTCAAACTTTTAGTCTGCACTCGGCAAACCCCCGATGTCAATAACATTCTTGCAATGCTCATCACCGACACACGTGTGAAACCAGCCAGCCGCCACCGGCATCATATCTGATTATTATTGCGCCAACAAAAAACGTCAAAAAAAATGGCTGCACACAAGTTCTATTTTTACAAAAGAGGCGCACAGCGGAGAAAGTCATCCCTACAAACTGTTGCAAACAAACGCATTGGCGGCAATGTTTTGACACTTTGGGGGTAGTTTGCCAATTGTTGATTTTAAAACGAGATATTTGGTATCCAACAGTTTGACCGAAATCGGTAAACTTTAACGAGTTTGGTAAACTGGAAATTACTAAATTTAGTAAAAACTCACTCGACATGTTTGCAGTTGATGTCAGTAAACGCTTCAGTTTTGTCAAGGTACGATAAATTTGGGCTCCCTGAACACGCACCAATCAACAGAATTGAATTTTAGTCAAGTCACTGCTAATAAATAAAATTTAAAATTTGGGTACAAATGCTATGGAATTATGCGCCACTCATATAAACAACCTAGGCAGCGAATGACAAATATTGTTAAAGCTGCCTGAAATAAATTAACCACCACCACCCATATAAACAACCAACGCGCACCCCCTTATTGTTGCTGACCCCATAGATAAACGTGGTTACGCATGGTAGCTTGTTGAAAACTGCCTATCGAGGTACTTTGAACACTTCTCTATCGAGCCAAGACCACACCATTCCTTTTTATTTTATATTGTTCATTTTTCAGGCAAAGGCTGTCTTGTTTTTGCATGCTCATTTTCATTTCTTTTGTGTCGCTGTGATTCGTATGGAGTGAGTGATTGTGGTAATCGAATAATAGCATCATTGGTGCGCTGGAAGTGGGGACGCGAAATCGTGATTATGCAGGTTAATTTTTTTGTGTGCCTTTGTGTCGCTGTTCGTTAGGGGTGAGTGATTGTGGTGATCGAATAATAGCATGACTTACTGAATTATTTGTGTCTTGAGCGTAATCTTCGTTGAGTAATTGGTGTTTTTTGTGATTTTTTTTTGTGATTTTTTTTGAGATCTTTGTTAATTGTTTTGTGATTTTCGAAGCCCTTCCTATATCATCGTTGATCGGAAGGCACGGCGTCGGGTAAATTGTGTATGTTTTGAATAAGGTTTTATTTTTATGGTGAAAAAGCCATTTCTATATAATGATCGAAAGACGCACTGACATTTTGGATTAATTAATAGTGGAGTGAAATAATTGTGTGTGAGTGACTTTGTGTGTTAACCAAAAAGACCTTCCCATAGCATCGTTGCTCGGAAGGCTCGCCGACGGGTCTGTTATGAAAGTCCTCCCCATAGCATCGTAGCTCGGGAGGCATCGAAAAGCCAATACCTTATCCTACTAACCCAAAAAAATAATAATCACGTGATGCTTGAAGGAGATGCTGTGGATTCAACGGTCTCAAGCGGTATCAACAAGTATATAGCGAAAAACTGTGTGCTTGATGAGTCTGCAACTTCAACTATCGGACTAACATTCCTCCCTTTCGTTGAACTGCAGGCTTCTTGGGAGGGCGCCGGTATTGACTAATAAAGTAGGGATCTTCAGAGGTTAAACAGTGAACGGATGGTTGGCTCCCACTGATCATTTTTGATTCATTGTTTAACTTCAGCTGATCTGTCAATAACGGAGTAGCAGCTCATTGGCAGTCAACCATGCTCATGCTATTGTTCATTTTTCAGGCAAAAAATCTTCATCCTGCCAATGTCACCTTAGTTTACGGAGATAATAAAAAACAATTCACAAACAAAATGACCTTATATTCTTACTAAACTCTCTAAAACTAAACAAATTTTATGCAAGATAAAATAAAATAAAATCACAAAAACCCATTTTCAACTAATGTTCCATCTTATCTTAATCTTCATCAAAAACAGCGGAAAAAATACGGGTCATTCCATCTGAAGCGGAACAGCATTTGAAAATTACCATCTCCGATTCTGCTCAAATTTGCCAGAGCTATTGAGACTATCAAAACATGCAAAAATCCCGAATGTCATCCAAATCGGATCACCCCTTCCATTTTTGTACCCACCCAAAAATCGACTTTTGGCGATTTTTGAGCGAAACTTCTATCTTCAAACGACGATAACTCAATTTTGAAGGAAATCGAACGTAGCATCCATTTCCGTTATCAAAATTTAGATTAAAATATGTTTTCTACCTGTATTGCGCTATTGAAAACTTTAAATGGCCGTATCTCAAAACAGCCCTATTTATTTTTTAAATTTGTCCTCACCATCGTATTCCCCGTCCAATTTTACATAAGAATCACTTATCGGCAGAAAGGAATATGTTTCGTTCCAGAGATATCGAATTTTAAAGTTTTGAGTACTTGAGATTACCTAAATTAGCTACACTTGCCGCATATGCTAGAAGCACTCAGTCGTGCTGATAATTCGGGATTTTTGCATGTTTTCATAGTCTCAACAGCTCTGCCAAATTTGAGCAGAATCGGAGATGGTAATTTTCAAATTTGCATTTTTTCTTATTTGACTTATTTCATATGTGCAATTCTCTACCAAACCCGGAAATGGTTTTTATTTGCGTTTTTTTATTTGTTTCAAACTTTGTGGGGGCCTTCCCTATGACCAAAGAAGCTTTTTTTGTGTCATTGGTTCACCCATACAAGTCTCCATACAATTTTGGCTGCTGTCCATACAAAAATGCTACGTAAATATTCAAACAGCCGTAACTTTTCAGTGAATTTTCTGATCAATTTGGTGTCTTCGGCAAAGTTGTAGGTATTGTTGAGGACTATCGAGAAAAAAATAGGTACACGGAAAAAAATGCATTTTTTTTTATTAACTTTCTTTTCACAAAAACTCAATTTCCCAAAATACGTATTTTTTTATTTTCGGGATATAAAAAATTCAATATTACATGTAAAATATAAAAAATATAAAACATATAGATATAAAAAATTAAATATAACATTCAATATTACGCCCTTTTAAAATTTTAGTCTTGGCTAAAAATTTAGAAAATATTTTTTTCGAAGAGATCAGAAAATTTCACGAATGTTTCATATTTTCAGGGTTGTTACGAAAAGGTCGAGAAAAAATCCGCGCCAGATCCGCGCCGACCCCAAAACCCAATCCGCGCGAAATCCGCGCCATATAAAAAAAAATCGCGACAAACAAAGAAGAGAGTAACATAATGCATGAAATTTTAAACGAAAAAAGAATAATACAGAAGGCATTTGGATCAGTACCGTTGATCAGTGGAATCAGTGGAAATGGAACCATTTTTGCAATTTCTGAAACAATATTAGCATTTTTTGCAACACTTTTAATATCGTTGCTTTAAAAACAAATTCAGGAAAAAAATTAGATTCGAAAATTTGAAAAAATTAAAACCATAAAATAAATCACCAATTCATAAAATCTAGGGATTTTCTACTTTCTCGCCAAAACTTTACTCTGGAAAATCGAAACACGAGATTTCTATTATTTTCTTCTCTAAATTTTTCTAATCAAAAATATGACTCCGAAAATGAACCGAACTAAAAAAACGGCATTTTTTAATAATTTAATAATTTAATAATTTAATAATTTAATAATTTAATAATTTAATAATTTAATAATTTAATAATTTAATAATTTAATAATTTAATAATTTAATAATTTAATAATTTAATAATTTAATAATTTAATAATTTAATAATTTAATAATTTAATAATTTAATAATTTAATAATTTAATAATTTAATAATTTAATAATTTAATAATTTAACAATTTAATAATTTAATAATTTAATAATTTAATAATTTAATAATTTAATAATTTAATAATTTAATAATTTAATAATTTAATAATTTAATAATTTAATAATTTAATAATTTAATAATTTAATAATTTAATAATTTAATAATTTAATAATTTAATAATTTAATAATTTAATAATTTAATAATTTAATAATTTAATAATTTAATAATTTAATAATTTAATAATTTAATAATTTAATAATTTAATAATTTAATAATTTAATAATTTAATAATTTAATAATTTAATAATTTAATAATTTAATAATTTAATAATTTAATAATTTATTAATTTATTAATTTAATAATTTTATAATTTAATAATTTTATAATTTTATAATTTTATAATTTTATAATTTTATAATTTTATAATTTTATAATTTTATAATTTTATAATTTTATAATTTTATAATTTTATAATTTTATAATTTTATAATTTTATAATTTTATAATTTTATAATTTTATAATTTTATAATTTTATAATTTTATAATTTAATAATTTTATAATTTAATAATTTTATAATTTTATAATTTTATAATTTTATAATTTTATAATTTTATAATTTTATAATTTTATAATTTTATAATTTTATAATTTTATAATTTTATAATTTTATAATTTTATAATTTTATAATTTTATAATTTTATAATTTTATAATTTTATAATTTTATAATTTTATAATTTTATAATTTTATAATTTTATAATTTTATAATTTTATAATTTTATAATTTTATAATTTTATAATTTTATAATTTTATAATTTTATAATTTTATAATTTTATAATTTTATAATTTTATAATTTTATAATTTTATAATTTTATAATTTTATAATTTTATAATTTTATAATTTTATAATTTTATAATTTTATAATTTTATAATTTTATAATTTTATAATTTTATAATTTTATAATTTTATAATTTTATAATTTTATAATTTTATAATTTTATAATTTTATAATTTTATAATTTTATAATTTTATAATTTTAAAATTTTATAATTTTATAATTTTATAATTTTATAATTTTATAATTTTATAATTTTATAATTTTATAATTTTATAATTTTATAATTTTATAATTTTATAATTTTATAATTTTATAATTTTATAATTTTATAATTTTATAATTTTATAATTTTATAATTTTATAATTTTATAATTTTATAATTTTATAATTTTATAATTTTATAATTTTATAATTTTATAATTTTATAATTTTATAATTTTATAATTTTATAATTTTATAATTTTATAATTTTATAATTTTATAATTTTATAATTTTATAATTTTATAATTTTATAATTTTATAATTTTATAATTTTATAATTTTATAATTTTATAATTTTATAATTTTATAATTTTATAATTTTATAATTTTATAATTTTATAATTTTATAATTTTATAATTTTATAATTTTATAATTTTATAATTTTATAATTTTATAATTTTATAATTTTATAATTTTATAATTTTATAATTTTATAATTTTATAATTTTATAATTTTATAATTTTATAATTTTATAATTTTATAATTTTATAATTTTATAATTTTATAATTTTATAATTTTATAATTTTATAATTTTATAATTTTATAATTTTATAATTTTATAATTTTATAATTTTATAATTTTATAATTTTATAATTTTATAATTTTATAATTTTATAATTTTATAATTTTATAATTTTATAATTTTATAATTTTATAATTTTATAATTTTATAATTTTATAATTTTATAATTTTATAATTTTATAATTTTATAATTTTATAATTTAATAATTTAATAATTTAATAATTTAATAATTTAATAATTCAATAATTTAATAAATTAATAATTTAATAATTTAATAATTTAATAATTTAATAATTTAATAATTTAATAATTTAATAATTTAATAATTTAATAATTTAATAATTTAATAATTCAATAATTTAATTAGTTAATAATTAAATTATTTATTTATTTAAAAATTAAATTATTTATTTATTTAAAAATTAAATTATTTATTTATTGAAAAATTTAATTATTTAATAATTTAATAATTAATTAATTTAATAATTCATTAATTTAATAATTAATTAATTTAATAATTTAATAATTTGATAACTTAAAAACTTTCTTAAAAGAAATAAAAATTAACAAAAAAATCAATTGCAATGCTTTCGTAATTTTTCAATTTAATAATACGTACTTTTTCAGAATTTTTGAGTCTGTAAGTTTTGATAATTTCAAATTATGAATGTTTCTTTTTTATTTCAAATTGTTGAATTCCAGATTTCTTATTTTTTAATTTTAACATTACATTTCGCTTTTAGACGGAGATTTTAGCAGATTTCTAAGTGGATTTCGTCATGTTGTGTTAATTGGGAGTATAATCAATTCTACCTGATTCAGAGTGGCAACAGAATTTTTATTTTTTTCAATAAACCAAAAATTTAAAAATTTAAATTTTTATATTGAAAAAACATAAAAAATCTTAAAAGTTTCATAGCTTCAATTTTTAAAATTCTGTATTTTTTTAATTTTGTTAATTTGATTTTAATAAAATTGGTATTTTTTTTAATTGTTAAGTAGATGTTTTAAAAATAATGAGTTGTAATGTTATGTTAAATTAATATAAAAAATCTCAATACATTAAAAAAAATCGCTCCTTGAAGATTATTTCAAAGTTTCGTATAAAAAAATCAATAATTTTAGAAGAAAATTTTCTTTATTAACAACTTCTTAGAAATTGATGTTTTCGCACTCAACGAAAAGATTGAATTTATTTAATTCCTAATAATATTTTCCTTTTTAATTTGAAAGAAATTCTATCGTTCTCAATTATTTTGTTTATCAAAATTGCTATCCGCGCGAAATCCGCGCCTGAGCAAAATTAGCCAGCAAATCCGCGCCAGATCCGCGCGATACGCGCCATCCGCGCCATCCGCGCGATCCGCGCCGTCCGTAACAACCCTGTATTTTAACACTGAAAATCGAACCATTAGTTGCTGAGATATCGACATTAGAAAATGGTGTGTTGTTTTGGTGAGACTTAGCAAACATCAATTTTCCTGTTTTTGAACCTTTGCATGGCAATATCTCAGCAGCTAAGGATCGTATCAACAAAGTTCAAAAAAGCAAAATATAGAGAATTTTCTCAGCTTTTCAAAAAAATTTTTTTTTCAAAAGTAGGCAAACATGTCCCCTAATTAAAAAAAATGAAAAACTGCGACCATTTTCAAAAAAGTCACCTTAAAATGGATTTAACTTGAAAACGGTGCACTTTATTAAAATTTCACTAAAGTACTTTTTGATTGAAAATTTGATTTAACATCGAAAAATTAAGTTGAAATATTTTTGCGACCAATTTTTCGATTTAAAAAAAAATCAATATTGATTCAAAAATTCATAACTCGCTCAAAGATTTTTTGCACAACCTAGAAATTTCTGAAAAGTTGGCATTTGATGTCTTCTAAAACATATCAAAAAAAAATTAAAAATAGTGTTTTTTTGCAAATCAAGTTTAGTGACAAAAAGTTAAATAAAAAATCACCAAAAAATTTTTTACCGTGTATCATTTTTTTTCAGTGTAGTCCATATCCATACCTACAACTTTGCCGAAGACACCAAATCTATCAAAAAATTCCTTCAAAAGATACAGATTTTTGAATTTTCATGCATCATTTTTGTATGGCCAGCTGCCAAATTTGTATGGAAAATTATAGGGTCAAACTAATTATGCCAAATGAGTTCTTTAGGCATACCGAAGGCATCAAAAAAGTTTCAGTCGGATTAAAAAATACAAAAAAAAATCGAATGACCGAAATCTGAGAGAACTGCTCTTAAGGATCTGAAAGGCATTATTTCCGATTGGCCATTTGGCGGCAATGTTTGTTTAAAAAAAATATGTAATTCTTAATTCAGAAAGTATCATTTAAAAAATGATTTTCTATGTGTTGTTTGTGGAAGCATTTTACATATCGTGATTAAGTTTTTATTTAAATTTACTATTTCTTGACCCTGAATTCGGAACCATCATTGGCGAACGACGACTTTAAATTGCCATATTTCATTAAAAACACAAAAAATAAATTTAAAAAATTTATTATGTGTACAAAGTTTATACTGTCAATTTCATTTTTTTTTTTCAATAAAAACTTCAATTTTCATCTACATTTTCTGTCCCTTATTTTTTTAAAAGGAATTTTTGAAGAATGCAAATTCGAGATAATTCAATCGCTGGTTACATTGTTCGGATATTTCAAGCTCATGCTCGTCTCGTCGTTCCGAAACGCCGCGGCGGATGTTTACTTGTAGTTTCCCACGACGAGTGGTTTCAAAATTTATTATTTATACTCCACTAATAATCCTCCACATCGCGTGCGTGTGTGTGCACAATTGGCCTCTCCAAATCGAATCGTTTGTCTCTGATCCATATAGAATTGCTACACGTGTTGTATAAAGCAATGTGGCCACCCACGGCAATCCATCATAGACATTTGTTGTTATTTGAAGAGTATCTCTTTCGTGGCTAATTGGGTCAACCTCGTTTGTATTGAGGGTGAGGGTTGGATATCATTATTCCACACAGTCAATCGTATCAAAGATCATCACCGATTTCGGCGAATAAATCGCTTCCAACTATCGAACCACAGACAACACCAAAATAAACATTGCGGAAATGGCAGTGTGTTTGTGAGTGTTTGCTCGCAACACAACCGAAAGGTTAATTTAATTATCGATATAAACATTTGAAAAAAAGGTTCAACCTCGGAGTTCATGGAATTTTTAAATTTATTGCCCACACACGAGAAGCGCACAACACATCAATCCGTCAAGACTTGGCCGGTTCCGTTCTAGAGCCAGAGCCAGCAGATAACGTGGCAGCTATCAATCCACCCAGAATATTTCTTTCTTTTTTTCTTCACCAAACAGCAGCAGTCTGGCTAGTGTTAGGTCACTTACCGAAAAACAACAACAACAACGGCACGTTGAAATCGCGTTTGGCTTCTTCGTTGCTGGGTTAATCCATTTGGCGTTCGTTGTTTACTTTGGCTGCAGCTTCGAGCATTTCCCCGAAGGAGGTTTTCGTCTTCTACGAGCTAAAGGTGATGCGTGTGATTTGCTAAAGGGCACTTTTAATCTAAAGCTGATTTATGCTAAAGGACACTTTCTGTTTGGCGATCGATCACAATTACTCGATATTTTTTCCTTCTTCGCCACAATTTTCTACACTCTAAACACGATTAATTTGACCGGCAAACACTTCCAAAATTATTATTTATGCGGCACGATGAATGCTGAAAAATTGGATAAGATTTTTTCTTCTTTGAGAACACACACACTTTTCCGAAGGCAAACTACACAGATGGTCATTGGACAAGAGATCTGAAAAGAAAAGAAGGAAGCAAAAAGGAAAATATTAATGTCCCGAAGATGATTCAATGCTATTTTTACAATATCCTGAGTTTTTTTTCTTTATGAGAGATTAAACATTGAATAAGAAATCATTTTTATATTTTTTATACAGGAAAGTGATGTGGTTTCTAGGTTAAACCATAAATACTTAATTGGTGGTACAATTCTCGTTCAATTTATGAATAATAAACTTTAAAAATGCTTTAGATTGTTCATCTGCATGTCCTTCAACTGCTCTTTACTGATAAATAGTGCAAATTCACTTTGTTTTCAAATAAGTGCCGGAGGTCGTGATGGCTGTTACAACACATTGCAAACTGACTAGCGAAAATTCTGAATAATTTACAATCGATTTGAAAGTGACCTAACTATCCTAAATTTGAGAACCATATCTCTAACCCTTTCAAAACAAGAAAATCAACATAAACGGATGAATGAAAATCATTAAACTTTAAAATATTTAGATTTATTTTATTTATTTATTTAGTATGATTTTTGCATTCAGCCACCCCTCGGTCAATATGGTTTGTTATTGTTTTTTGACGTTTATCCGTAGTTGACTAGAGTCCAGATATCGAGCGTCCAATTTAAAAAGTAGCCCAATTTAGCATTTCTTACAAATCAAATAAGGATAAATAAGGAAACCCCGTTTTAAAATTAAGAGACTACATCTTCTGCTTCTATGGTGTCGATCCAAATCCCAAAATAAAATTCCCTGACTTTTCCCTGACCTCTTTAGACCACCATTTTTTCTTTATTTTCTATTTTTTACTAACATATTGTTTGGAGCGTTTTTATGGTTTCATGCATTTTCCTTTTTGAATATTGGAAATTTAAGATATTGAAAAACCTCAATGACCGTTTTATTTTATTTTTTTAACGATGGATTCTGCAAAAACTTAAAAACTTCTTTTTTATTTTGTCAATCTTTTTTTCTTATCGAACATCCAAAATGAGCAACCATAAAAATGTTCTATGTTTTTTTTTATCTGGTCATTTTTAATGTTGCCCTTTACCAAAAAATCTACAGTTTTTTTTGAATAGGTCCTATAAACATATGAAACACAACAGCTTATAGGACTGTTTCAAAAAAAAAAACTCTAGAAATAATTAATAATTAAAATTGCTGCAAATTTTAAATTGCAATTAGTTAATTTCACTTCATTTCCTAAAGAAAATTTTAAGTTCAAAGTTTTCGAAAAAAAAATTCAATTGAAAATTTGAATTAAAGTAAGAAGTCATGTTTAATTTTAAAATTGTTGCCTTTTGTCGAATTTTCAAACGAATTAAGCCGATGCCATTTTTGATTGTGTTTTTATAAAAAAAAACTAAAGGTTTTGGAGTCAAAAACTTGAAAACTATGTAATTTTGCAGAACCTTGAGAAAGATTTAAAAACTGAAAAACTAAGAAAATATACAATTAAATGTGATTTTTCAAGTACATGTTTACGGTTTTAAAAAGATCTAGGTCTTTTCAACAATGTTTGTATTTAAAGTAAACGGTTTTCTGGATATTTGAAGAAAAAATCTTCTTAAATAATATCACAAAAAAAATTTGCTATAAAATTTAAAAAAAAATTACCTTGACTATCTACGGAGAAATCGAAAAAAATTAGCTCCATCCCAAAACCCAATTCACGCAAAATCCGCGTCATTTTAAGAAAAAATAATTTTGCGACAAACATACAAAAGAGTTTCATAATAAATTCATTTTTTGTTAATCTCAGAACGTAGAATCTTGAAACGCTGAAAATGTATATTTGCTAGGATTAGGTAAACTAGAGAGAAAAGTCAAAACAAAAATTTTGGCAAAAAAAATCAAAAATTTTAACATTTAGAAATTTAGATCTAAAAACTGAATCAAATCTAAAATAAAGGAAAAAATATTTAAAATTGAAATAAATCCTCGATCTTGAGATTTTAAATTTAAGATACAGTTCATACTCGATGATCTAACCAGAGCGTCACTCAGAAGAATCGAAGCAAGTTTTCCTATATCTTCTTCTCAAAATTTCTTTAGCCGAACAAAATAACTCAAAAAAATTTACCAGGTTTTCTGTAATCTAAGATGGTAACAAAAATGGCAGCAATCAAAAACCTGGGAATTAAGGAATTTATGTATTTTAGAATTTAAAAATTTAAGAATTTAAGAATTTAAGAATTTAAGAATTTAAGAATTTAAGAATTTAAGAATTTAAGAATTTAAGAATTTAAGAATTTAAGAATTTAAGAATTTAAGAATTTAAGAATTGAAGAATTGAAGAATTGAAGAATTGAAGAATTGAAGAATTGAAGAATTTAAGAATTGAAGAATTGAAGAATTGAAGAATTGAAGAATTGAAAAATTGAAGAATTTAAGAATTTAAGAATTTAAGAATTTAAGAATTTAAGAATTTAAGAATTTAAGAATTTAAGACTTTTAGAATTTAAGATTTTTTTTTTACTTGATTGTTTTTTAATTTTTTTTATTTTTGAATGTTGATATTTTGAAAAAAATCAGATTTAATACATTTTTAATTTAAAAACTTCGATTTTTTTAATATGATTTTTTTTTTGGTTTTAAAATACTTTTTTTCCTAATTTTATTTCCTAATTTCAGAATAATTCAATTTTAAATGCTGAAGCTGTAATTTTTAATGCTTTGATTTTTTTATATTTTTCTTCAAGAATATATAAATTTAAAAAAAAAATATTTCTACTGGTTGAATCCCATCTAAAATCCAAAGGCATTGGCCAGCTTCTGTTACGTCCAATCAAGCTCATATTTGGGATATAAGCACAGTACGCCCACTGGAACATGCCCCAATAATAATTTTTGTTGCATCCTAATGTTTGTATCTTCAGGAAAAGTTTAAAATATGATTAAGATTCACAAGATTAAAATTGAATGTATCCAGTATAAAAGAACACTAAATAAGGGTAAAAAACATTACTCAAAACTTAAAAAAAATTAAATATTCAGAGTCAGTATGTTTAAAAATGAGTTGAGTTGAGTGAGTGTATATTTAGGAAATCCTCAACAACACATTTAAAAAAAATATCTCTTCATAATCTTCATCTTCATCTTTCGACGTTTCTTATTAAGAAAATACAAACAAAAATTTTCGGAAGAAAATTAAATAAATAAGAAATCGAAGTTTTTGCACTCAACGAAAAAAACAAATTATCCTGATTCTTGATAATATTTTTGTTTTTGTGTATAAGTTGAAAGTAATTTTATCTCTCTCAATAATTTTTTTAATCAAAATTGCTACCGCGTGAAATTCGCGCCGTCCATAACAACCCTGTTAAATCCATAAATTTTTGTTTTATTTCTTCAATTCTTGAATTTAATTCTTTAATTTTTAATTCCATGTCACCATCACTATTTTGCTTACATTTTAGATTACACAAAATTAAATTACTTTGGATCATTTTGAAATCATAGTTCAGTTTAATTTTGAGAAACATAAAAATTCAAATAACGAATACTAAAGTGAAATTTTGGAAAATTTTCTAACCTTACAATTTTTTTAGAATTTTAGAATAAGAATTTAAAAAAAATTAGTACCGGCAATTCCAAAATACCAGAATTGAATTTGAATTTTTTAATCATTCAATTTTTCTGACAAAATTTCCTCTATGGTCCCTATATGTTGAGCAAACGACCAATTTTAGAACATGATGATGGTGGGACAACTGCCTCATATTGTCCCACCCTGAGTGCGCTAGTAATTTGTAATTTTCAGTTGAACGCAAATCCAAAGCAAATCCAGATTATTTGACTTTGACAAGCAACGCGCGAAGAAATGCCAAATGCAACTTTTCGTTGCTGTTCCTTTTCTTCGTGACCCTTTTCTTAAGCATTTTATATGGAGTTTTGCGTTCCTTCCGGACTGACCTATATAAAAATTAAATATTATCAATGTTGCTAAGTTTGGCCTGGAAGACATTCAAATACATCATCAAGGGCGAATTTTCAAAAGAAATGAAATTTTGTAGTAATATTTTTAAGATCATCGAAATTCCCTGACTCGGCTTAAAATTCCCTGACTTTCCCTGACTTTTCCAGGTCAAATAAAATTCCCTGACAATTCCAGGTTTTCCCTGACTTTTCCAGAAATCGACACCATGATTCTTTATATATATAAAAAAATATTTAAGATCTATTACTCATTACTCAATAGGGTTGTAAAATATTTAACCTTATAGACTCGTTGGATAGGTAGTTAGGTTACGTATCCAACTATCGGACGCATGATTAATCCGGACATCGTTTCCAGCGATAGATCCAGACAACGTTTTCATCAAAATATCTGTGACCCGGCCTCTAAAAAGTGTATAAATAACACTTAAGTGCTAATAACTTTTTAAGTGGTTGTCAGATTTTCAATCTTATGAACTCGTTGGAAAGTTCTTTTGAATACCTTTCTAAAAATGTGTAACAATCTTCCGGACTATTGATAAAATCGTTTTTTTAGCATAACTTTTGAAGTACTTTTCTAAACTTCATAATATAATAACTAGGGTCTTGTGGGACCCCAAGACGGATCGAATGAGACCAAAACAGTCCAAATCGGTTCAGCCAGTCCGGAGATAATCGAGTGCATTTTTTGGGTGCACGGACTCACATCCAGACACACGCACAGACATTTGTTCAGAATTTGATTCTGAGTCGATAGGTATACATGAGAGTGGGTCTACGAAGTCGAATAAGGAAGTTCATTTTTCGAGTGATTTTATAGCCTTTCCTCAGTAAGGTGAGGAAGGCAAAAAGTGACAAACTGTCACTTTTTACACGGCGCTCACGTACACTATCATAACAAACGTTTGGTAGTGTGTGTGTGAACTCCGTGTAAAAGGGGTGTCAAACTAAAAAGTGATCCCGTTCGTTTGCCAACAGTTGGTGTCAAACCATCGGGGTTTGAGTGTATTAACATGGATCATATGAAAAAAAAAAAAATAGAAAAAATCATCAATCAATTATTTTAGTTCAAAGCGGAAAAAATATGTGTTTGCCCGAAACCCACATTCTCGAAACAAAGGTTTCAAAAACACCCAAAAAGCAAAAATTGGGAATTTGATTTATTGGACCTATTCAAAAAAACTCCACAGTTGAACTAGGCGCCGGCTGAAAATCTATATAAATAAAGAATAAAATAAAATTTCCAGAATATTTACCATAATTAAATATTATTTCCATTTTCCCGATGATATTAATAAAGGGAAATAAAGGACAATGAAATTCGGGGAAATAACCATTCGGAAATTGACAATTCAGAAAAATGACAGTTCGGTAAAATGGTTTTTGGGGAAATGATTTTTTAAAATATGAAATTCGAGGAGAGAGATAATTTTATATTTTGTTGAATGTTTTGTATTCGGAGACTGATACAACTGTCAACATTTTGAAAAAAGTTAAGAATTTTTAAAAGCTACCATATTTGTACAAAAAACTTTTGATGAAAATGACCACATTAGACGCATTGCATTGCAAACGATTTCTCTATTTTTCAACTGTCACAAACGGAAAAAATATTATCCCGTTTTACCGTAAATATTCCGGATTGTGTTGGGGTATAATGGGGTACTTGGTCAATATGATCAGATTTTTCAACAGAACAATGCCAGAAATGATAGAAAACTACTGAGCATAAAAAAAAAAAACAAATTTTTTACAAACCCGGGATCAATAAAAAATCAGCAAAAAAATTTACTTGCAGTTGGAACTAGAACTAGAGGGTTACAAAATTCCCGGGAAACGGTAAATGTTCAACAAATTTCTCAGGAAATGCCGGGAATTCCCGGGAAATTTAAAATTTATCGAAAACTATTCTGATCCTGTTTCTGATTAATATTTCGCAACAGAAATGTATAAAACAGCAACTTTAATGGTCAAAATGAGTGTGAGGATCAATTAGTGGCTTGACTGCTTTAAAAAAATGCAACTTTGAGAAAATATATAAATTTTCTAATTTTATATGCTGTCTTTTAAATTGTACCAAATCAAAAAAGAAATGTTAGTATTTTTTTGTTGAGAAGTATTTTTTGAATCAAATTGAAATCTCAGTCGCCTCAGTGACCGTAAAGTTGAAATGGAAAAAAAATATATGCAAAAATAATGTTTTTCATGGCAAATAACTTATTCCAGAACAAGTATTTTCAACTTGTGAATAAATAGATAATCATTGAATTTGCCTTAAAAATCTAATTTCTAATGCTATTTAACATGAAACACTATTTCATGAAATCACAACTCAAAATTTTGAAATATTTGAAGCGAGTTTTTGAAATATGGTTGCATTCTTTGAGTGAATTTCATATCTTACGAAGTTATTTTTTAACGATTATTCATGGTTCGATTTGTGGATTTTTTTTTTGAAAAATCGAATAAACCAAATTTCCAGTTTTTACTTTTTGGTATTCTTGAAACCGCCTTGAGTCTGGAGTATTAAAAAACACCCATAAAGCAAAAACTGAACATTTGTTTTATTGGGCCTTTTAAAAAAAAACTCCAGATTTATGGTATGATTTTAGTTGTATGGTTATAAAGCAGAGATTTCCAGAAGAGTGTCCAGGTGGTTTGTGGATGGTCCCTTATCCATGCATGTGCAGTACAAAAAAAAAAATTGGTTGAATTTTGAACTGTTGGGCTAACAAAAATGAAAATTGTCGTTTTCTCCATATACTTGGGTTCAAATTTTCGCAATTCGCAATTTCGCAATTTTCAGTGTAAGAACGGGCCTTGACCGATCTTATGCACTAGGTTCCCGACGAACACACACTGCACTTACACCTACATCTCACCCTTGCTCTGAGTCAGTACGAGCAGCACGCTAGAACACGCTTTGAGTGTTCGTTCCAGGCATGCACACCTTCTTTTCCGGTTACGCATTTTAACTCGGCCGGGGTGGTCACATGTAGGGTTTGATGTAAGTATAAGCGCCTAACCATTTAAAGTGTGCCTAACAACTTTCATTAAAGCAAAACTGTTTTATTTTTAGTTTGAATTCAAAACTAGTTGTTATTTTACTGTGTTTTGTTTTCCCTGAAATCTTTCCTAGTGTTGAGTCGTGTTTTTATGTTGCTATTTCTTGTCGCGATGTTTTGTTACAATTTTTGGTCCTAAGCATTTTATAAAAGTTTTTCAAAAGTACAATAGTAATATTTGTGTTAATTCTTTTGATCACTCTAAAATTGAGTAAGGGCTCGAACCTCATTTGTTTGAAGAAAAGGGTGAAGATTGAAAACAATGGACAGTGAATGAAATATACTATTTGAAGAATCAATAGTAAAAGAAAGGTAGTAATTTATGAAGTAGATAAAGAAATTAACAATAATTAATAAATAGAGAAACAAACAAGCTTAGATTGTATTGAGGGCAATTTATAGGGCAGATGAAAAATTATTCAAATAGATAAATTAAGAAAAGGCACATGATAAACAAAATTGACATCGCTGCCAAATTAAGGGAAAAGCAGAAAAAGAGTTGAGAAATAAGAGAATCAAATGAGTAGAATCGAAATCAAATGGAGGATAGCAAACAGAAACCGCGTTAGAAAATCAGTGAAACAAAATAGCCAGAAGATAGGTGGTAGCTGAGAATGAAGAGAAGAGAAACCCCGTTGTGCGATGTTTCAGGTACATCCACAGCAGTTGACTCAACATACTGCGAATCAAAACAATACCGTCTACAATCACAAATTACTTCCTTTCCACATTGTCGCGCCCTTTCTTTTAGCTGTCTCGACTTTGACCCGCGGTGGTCAAAGGTTTACGATCCGTTTCACAGGCCACCAGCTAGGTCATCATGAAAACCAAGCCAACGTGGAGGTAAGAAAATAGGACACTTGCAAGGAACCAGAGCTATACTGTCTTGATCAAGTATGATCTAACAGGACTACGGACGTAGTCAGTGACGCTCCTTCCAGGATGTTCCTCGCCTGAGCGTCAACTGAAGAGGTATCATCAGCATCATTCGCACTTGGCCTTGGGTTCAAATTTGAATACAAATTTCAAATCGACTGGTTTTCTGCCCGCCTATCCGGAATAGTTCAACTTTTGTCATTTTGACGCACCCTAATCCGGAGTTTCTATGAAACCTTTGAAAAATTCAATTTGGATAATAGAAAGTTGTGATAATCGAGTCTGGACTGTTTATTTTTTAAATATAATTTTAATTAAATGGTCATCATTTTAGTTTGTTGTTCATATTTCTATTAAGAGTTCACACAAAATTACAATTTTATTTAAATTTAATTTTGAGTTCATTATGCATCTAATAATGATTTAAAAGATGCTATTTTTAAAATTTAAATCCCCTTCCTAATGAAATTGCTGACACTCCTAATTACAAAAAAAATATTGGTATCGTCAAAAAATTTCAATAACGCTAAACACTATTTCTACAAATCTCCTAAGAGTAAGGCAGCCCCGCCTAACCGTTTGCACGCAAAACATAAACAGAAAACCAACGCAAACACCCCAAGTCAGATTACCCTTGTGCCACAATTCCACTGCCAAGGCCGCGCTCACTGAGCTTGCTCATCAATTCAGCGGGCATCAGAATGACTTAATCAACCCCTTCACATATGCGGTACGGGGCGCGGAACTTAAAACAATGCTCAATTTAAGAGAAGATATTAGCCAGAGGGGTGAAACGTGAGTGAATTTAACGTGAGGTTCACAAGATGAATCACGGCTCACAAACAAGTTTGTCCAAAAACGGTTCAAGCTTAAGATACCGGTTGCTTTTGATTTGGTTTGCCAATTAAAACTTGTTACAAGGACGGGGCAGGTTTGCTGTTAGAATCGTTTTTGGCGCAATATAAAAATAATGACGATAGTAAAAATACCACTCCCAGCCCGGTCTGTCTACAAGAATGTGTGTTTACAAGCTAAACTCACTGTTTGTCGTTCTGTGCTGAGCCAAAAATAAAAAGATTCTCAAACGATCTCAGCTGTCGGTGACCCGTGACACGAGCCGGAACATAAATCATCTGTGCTGGTTCTACTGGTGCTGCGGGTCGAATTCCAACCCAACCCCAGACCGTTTCTTTTTACCCCGGTCAATCAAAGCAATCTAGCGACAAAGAACTTGCTGATAACGAACGTTATCAGCTTACAATATTCTCAAACACTAAATAATTCTAAATCAAAACTCTTCCTCCGTCATCCAACCCGGTGACACAGATTCTTCCACATTCGGCAGACCCACTGCCGACAACAACTTTAATCCTCCGGCAGTGCCTCCTTCCCACCAGCAGCAAACTATTTATTTCACCTCGATTTGATTGAGTGATTTTTACGACCCAACGCCAACCGACCATCCAACACACTATCCTTTTCCCCTTTTTTTCGCCACCACGGAGGACGACGACGAATTTCTTATCACACCTGCTGCAGCTCCACCGGCGGCGGATCAGATTGGCACTTTTCACTGCTGCTTCCACTCCGGTCGCCGTTGGTTGGTCGCGGTCGGTTATTTATTTACCCACAAAGGGAGCAGGCAGGTTGGTATATAAAAACACACCACAAAAGAGGCCCACTGAGGAGGGACCGCGAAAACACGTCCACCACGGCCAAAAGACAACTCGCGAATGTGGTGCGATTGACAGCTGAGTTCAAGAGCTCGCCGCGGCCAGCTGTTGTTTTGGTTTTGCGGGGGAAGAGCTCTGAGCCGATGGGGTGGGAGGCCCTGTGACTGAGAGTGTTTTTGGAATGTTGGATTGAGGGAGGTACTAGATTATTGAGATTTTATTTTTTTTCTATTAATTTATTTATTATTATTTTTTTATTTATTTGCTTGTTTTTTTTTTTGTTTTTTTTTCTTGATAGGTACTTTCTATATATCTTTTTTTTTTGTCTTGCAGCGTTTTTTTATTCAAACCAAAATGCTAAAGGATCTGAGCAATTCTCTACAAAATCGGTCTTTTTTTCTTAAATTTTAATTTTTGAATTTTTTAATCCGACTGAAACTTTTTTGGTGCCTTCGGTATGCCCAAAGAAGCCATTTTGCATCATTAGTTTGTCCATATAATTTTCCATACAAATTTGGCAGCTGGCCATACAAAAATGATGTATGAAAATTCAAAAATCTGTATCTTTTGAAGGAATTTTTTGGTCGATTTTGGTGTCTTCGGGAAAGGGAGCGTTCTTTTAATGCGTAACGCAGTAGGGGGAGAGGGGGGGGGGGTCGGAGGCCGTGTTACGCTCTATACAAAATTTTTAAAATTTGTATGGAAATTTTGGTACGAGGGGGGGGGTCTAAAAGTCCGATTTTTCGCGTTACGTAATAAAAGAACGCTCCCTAAAGTTTTAGGTATGGATTTGGACTACACAGAAAAAATTTTTTTTGGTGATTTTTAATTTCACTTTTTGTCACTGGGCAAAAAATCTTTGACCGAGTTATGATTTTTTGAATCAATACTGATTTTTTTTAAAAAATTGAAAAATTGGTCGCAAAAATTTTTCAACTTGATTTTTTGATATAAAACTGAATTTGCAATCAAAAAGTACTTTAGTGAAATTTTAATAAGGTGCACCGTTTTCAAGTTAATTCAATTTTTAGGTGACTGTTTTCAAAATAGTCGCAGTTTTTCATTTTTTAAATTAGTGCACATGTTTGCCCACTTTTGAAAAAAATATTTTTGAAAAGCTGAGAAAATTCTCTATATTGTGAAAGCAGACAAAAATCGAAACACGAGCGCAACCTGTCAAAGCTTGTTGCGCCACAGGCTGGTGTACACGCTTACGATAAACCGCTCCATTTTTGTATGGCGCAACAGATTGTTTTGCGCAACAGAAGAGATGCGCACTTCGGTTTGGTGGAAGCTGCATAATATTTTGCTTTTTTGAACATTGTTGATACGACCCTCAGTTGCTGAGATTGATGTTTTCTAAGTCTCACCCGAACAACACACCATTTTCTAATGTCGATATCTCAGCAACTAATTGTCCGATTTTCAATGTTAAATATGAAACATTCGTGAAATTTTTTGATCTATTCGAAAAAAATACTTTCAAATTTTTTAAACCGGGACTAACATTTTTGAAGGGCGTAATATTAAATGTTTCTTCCTTATATAACTGCATTTAAATTTTCGCATTATTTACCAACGCCCACTACTTCATTCGTCGGTCAAGTATCCCATCGAAACCTTTCCCGTTCCAAATCCGGATATCTTGGAGGTCGTCTAAGTTCTTAGACATCTCTATAGGATATCCAATCATCAAATCCCTCCCCATCTCCTTCGTTGATCGTGAGGAGTCGACCAAAAGAACAAATGAATGGTGATGTCATTCGGCACATTCCTGACGCATTTATTTTCCTTATCGGCGCCAACCTAGCTATTGCGAGCTTTATGCTCGGCTAGAGTACGGTTAACCAAGCTAGGCTAAGCTAAGCTAAACTAATGATGCAAAATGGCTTCTTTGGGCATTCCGAAGGCAACAAAAAAGTTTCAGTCAGATTAAAAAAAGAAAAAAACAAAAAAATCGAGTGAATGAAATCTGAGAGAACTGCTCGGGTGGAGAAATTGGTGCAAAGTGTGCAATATTGAAAAAACAAAATTTATAAATTCAAAAATCTTATTTTTAAAGTTCCGAACCTTTATTCACAAAAAAAATCCAGATTAAATTTTTTTGGATTAAGAAATTCAAAAATTAGATATTAAAAATTCAGAAAACAAGAATAAAAAATAACTAAAGTCTGAAAATTAAGATTCAATAACACAAAATATCAAAAATTAAATACAATTCAAATTTATCAATTTTAAATCATAAAATTAAGAAATTGTATAGTTAAAACTAGAGTTTAAATAAACAAACAAGAAAATAAAAATTTTAAATCATTAATTACAAATTGAAGATTTCATAATAACAACAATAATCTGGAATTGAAATTTAAGCATTCTAGCAGGCGTTTTAAATTTAAATATTCCTATAATTTAAGAACTAGGAAATCAAAAGAAAACATACTTTCAAAATTATCTTCCAAAAATTAATATTTAAAATAAAAAAAAACTTAATATAATTTTTCAAAGTTGAAAATGATAATACAGGTCGTACTTGATTTTCCTTTGTCCTCATCTAATTTTCAATTTGGATTATCAAACCACGAATAAAGTTTTTTCTCAAATTTTGGGTCTATAACTTTAAATCTGTCTGGTCTGATCCCGCCCGTGTGGATCAATCGGACCGCGCACTGGACTCACAATCCAGAGGTCGCCGGTTCGAATCCCGCGGCGGGCGCTCTAAAATTCTTTGTGTAAATATGGGTATTCGGCGCCGTCGCTCCATGCCATACTCTCATACACTTAGGAGCCCAGGGCGGTGAAGTCCTTGTAGATAAAAGGAAGACACTAGTGGTTGGTGCTAGCAATGGTGGCCGACAGCTATAAAGTCAACTTCGTTTTTTTTACTTTAAATCTGTCTTCAAAAATTCTCCAAAGTTATTGAATTTCATTAGACTGCGTACCTCTTAACAGGGCGTAATCTTGTCTAATTTTGGTTTAAGCAAGGGGCTGGAAACTCTAATATTACTTAGGAATACTGAGTATACTAATGATATTTCAGCATACTTGTTAGTATACTAACCGAAAAGCAATAAACTGTTAGTATATCAAGATACTCTCAGTATATTGGTAAGTATATCGGTATGTAAAGGAAATAATTAGTATACTAACATATATTTTGATATACTGGTTAACATAATAAGTATAGCTCTAAGAGTTTCCAACCCCTTGGGTTTAAGTCCCATCTACAATCAAACTTGCACAAACTCTTGCGAAAACAATCGACAAGTCAATCCAGGTGTCAGTCGAATATCGACCATCGGTTGCTGCGATCCCTGTCTGACATCGAAGTGACAAAGTAAACAGAAGCAAAAGTGTTAGATTTGCCATTGTTGATTAGGTTTTAGGTTACGCCTTGAACGTCAGTTCGCCTACTATAAGCAAAATTTTGCTGAAGGGGCGATGTACCGCGATGTACCGCGTAACGCAACCATAAATTAAATGCCAGTGCTCCCTCTGGGTTACTCTGTGGTTACGCCCAATTCAAAAATTGTGATCAATTTTGTATTTATTAATTTTTTGTCATTTTTGATTTAAATTTCATATTCTAGTACTACACTTCATCCACGCACCCCTCGTCCAAAACTGGCCTTCTTCGTTTACTTCCCCCTCTTCTTCGCATAAATCCGCACCAAAACAAAGCCCACTCTCCGCCAGGCCGCCTTGTTTACCTTGCCAGTTCGGCCCGTTTTCCACCAGTTGGCAGCACAACGCCTGTGCGCTGCCGTGACATTGAAACGTCAACGGTGTCATTGGCTGAGGTATTTTTTCCTGTTTCGCGAGCCGCGGTCGGTCTGTTCCGCAGTTGCACCCGGAATCCAGTATTTAACCCGGAAAATTCGCCTCCCAGGGAGCGTACTTGCCGGACACTTGCCATGGCCAGCCTGGAGCGTCACACGCCGTAAGTTGCGGGGGGAAGTTCGTGAATTTAGGGTTGGTTTTGATGGATTTTCGTTTTTGCCTCCGGCAGCAAAACGGTTACACCCGTGGCGCGGCAGCCCAGCCTGGACGACATGAATCTGGACCAGTTCCTGAAGATCTCGAACTACGAGGACACCGTCAAGCAGCTGGACATTTACTACGGAATCGGTAAGTTTTGCTCTTTTTGCTGGAACCCTTCCAAAATTTCACTTTCATTTCGCACCACTTTTGATTGATTCGTCCTTGGTCAAATCATAATTGATCAACGCTGCGGGTTTGTTGTGTTGCTCTACATTTGCAGTCAAGCGGCAACTGTTGCAGTTCCAGAGTCCAATTACGGGCCTTTTCCCGGTACTGAGCACGGACAAGGAGGTCGGAAGCATCCGGGACAGTGTTTACTGTGCAGCCTCGATTTGGAGCTTGTACCAGGCTTACAGGTGAGTTTGGGTAATGCTTTTTCGATTTTTAGGTATATTTTGCAAGTTAATAAGATTATTTTTGGCAACACTCATCAAAAACTTTTTTGACCGAATATTAATGTTGATTTTGTTAGCCTAAGTTTAGAGTGCACGACGCACTGTCAAAACAAATACTTGACTCCCAGTCACGAAAAATTGGCAGTAATCAGACAGAATAAAGTTTTGGCTGGCTCGTGTTGGAATTCTGACCGAATTCTGCTGGAAGCCTAAACGAATGGATTAACTAGGCAAATTCAACCGGTTATGCTAGAATTTCACTGGAATTTTAATTTTTAGCAGGTTTCTGGTGACTGATGAAGGTCATTTTGAGATTTTCGATCCTAATGCCGGGACTCGTGGTGTAGGGGTAAGCGTGGTTGCCTCTCATCCAGTCGGCCTGGGTTCGATCCTAGAAGGCATTTTTCGAGACGAAATTTGTCTGATCACGCCTTCCGTCGGACGGGGAAGTAAATGTTGGCCCAGGTTGACTTCATTTTGCTGGGCGAGATAGGATGCCTTCTATTTTTTATACGATGACTCAGCACGTTTCCACTCTTGCAATTAAAAAAACCAGATGGCAGCACGATGTAACGCCACGTCCCTATTGCCTCAACAACAGCCCTCGGAAACCTAGTTTCGAGTAGGAATATCGCTATCGAGAACGCCTAGACAATGCTGTAGAGCGATTAATTTAGATTTTTTAGATCCTAATTCTTGCTGTTTGCTCATTAATAAAGATAAATAATAATAATACTCCTAATTTATAAATTCTTCAATTCTTAAACTCTTAAATTCTAAAATTTCTCAAATTCTTAAATTTTTAAATTCTTTAATTCTTAAATTTTTAAATTAAGAAATTCTTAATTTATTAAACTCTTAAATTCTTTTTTAAATTCTTAATTATTTTTAGATTTTAAATTGTTACATATGCAATTCAGAGATTTGGAGAACTTTTCAACTCTAGATTAAATTTTCAAATAGGTAGCTGCATGCTCTGAAAATAAATGAGAAACCCCTAGAAATTCTTTTCAATAATTATAATTGTCAATTTTAACGGTAAAAACAATTAAAACCATTTCTGATCACTTTTTTCATTTTAATGCAAACATTTTTCAAAGTTTAGATTATTGTTAGCTGCATGCTTTTCAAGAAGGAAAATTTTTCAAAATTGATTTAAAAAATTTTAAATTCAAATATTTCTAAGTTCTTAAATTCAGCAATCTAAGCTTCATTTTAGGACCCAATTGAAGAATTTTTCTTCAATTTTTAAATTCTTGAATTCTTAAAATCTGTTATGCCTAAATTCTTCAATTTCGTAATTTGTGTATTTATTTTGTTGTGATTTTTTAATTTTTGCCTCGATTTAAGATTAGAAAAAAATAAACATTTTTGGAGTCATATTTTTGGTTGGGAACATACATTGAGAGAATTTAGTGATTGGATTGACGGGATTCATCGGGGAATGAAGTAGGTACGAACTGTTTTAAAAAAATTCTAATTCCAAGATTTTCGTTTTATATATTTCTAAACATAACATTTTTTATTTAGAAAATTGTCAAATTTTAATAGTTTTTGAAATTATATATTTTTTGATGTTTTTTAATTGTTTGAAAAAAATATTCGTTAGTAAGTTGGATTTTTTTAAACCTAGAATTTTTGAACAAGTTTTTTTTTTATTTTTGAATAAGGTCGCTGCAAATATTTTTAAAGTTTATGTAATTCCAATTTTTAACTTTTTTTTTTTTTGAGTATTGCGTTCTTCCCGAGCTCCGTACCAGCTTTTTAAGAGGACAAGGGAAATTCTCCATGGGGTTCCAAAAACCAGCTTCGATTGGAATTTTGTTAGTTTTTTTGATGATAGAAGGTCTAAGATACGCTCTAAGTGTATTGGTTATTTTTGTTTTTAATAGATAAATAAACTGTGTTTTTTTTAAATCACAGACGCATTGACGATGACCGCGGCAAGTCGTACGAGCTGGGCCAGTCCGCCGTCAAATGTATGCGCGGAATTCTCGAGTGCTGGATCAAACAGGCGTAAGATTGTGGAAAATATCTTTCATTTCTCCTACTGATTAAGTGTGTTATTTTAGCCACCGCGTCGAAAAGTTTAAGTCGCGCCAGTGCGCCGTCAACGCGCTGCACTGCAAGTTCCACCTGCACACGGGCGAGGAAATCTACGCGGACGAAAAGTACAACCACCTGCAGATCGACGTGGTGTCCATCTACCTCATCTTTCTGGTGCAGATGATTTCCTCGGGGCTGCAGATCATCTACACCCAGGACGAGGTCGCGTTCGTGCAGAACCTGGTGTACTACGTGGAGCGTGCCTACCGAACGCCCGATTACGGGATGTGGGAGCGCGGTTCGAAGTACAACGACGGCACGCCGGAGATTCACGCCTCGTCGATTGGGATGGCCAAGTCGGCGCTTGAGGCGATCAACGGGTGTAATTTGTTTGGGGAGAAGGGCGCTTCGTGGAGTGTGGTGTACGTGGATATTGACGCGCACAACCGCAATCGAAGCATCTTTGAAACCATGCTACCTCGTGAGTCTAGCTCAAAGGGAGTGGATAGTTCGTTGATTCCGACGCTGTCGTTTCCGGCTTTTGCCTCGCACGAGGAGCGGCTGGTTGATTTGAGCAAGAACAATGTGGTGATGAGGTTGAAGGGGAAGAAGGGCTTCAAGCGATTCAGCCGGGATGGGTATTTGTCGCGGCTGGAGGACAAGACTCGCCGGTACTACCACAAAGGTGAGATAAAGGACTTTGAGGGGTACGAGTGCGAGTGGCCAATGTTCTACACGTACATGATCATCGACGGGGTGTTCAAGAACAACCTGGAGCAGATCGAGGAGTACCAGATGGAGCTGAGAAAGTGCATGTACTCGGACAATAATGGAGGTAAGAGATGCCGTTGCAGCGCATAGATGTGATCTGTCGTTTTAGAGTGTTGTTATGTTGAACATTCGTTGTTCGTGAATCAATGTAAATCGAACCGGTTCTCAATCGGTTCATTCCCGATTCGATCGGTTCGAACGCGGAACCAGTTGTTGCTTTTGAAACGGAATTCGTATACGATTAGAACTAACTGGCATCCCAATTTCCAGACCCAGTGGTCTCGATGTGCTACGCCCCGGACAGTGACGGCATGTACACCCGGGCGCCCTCCCAATCGTTGTTCCTGTGGGGCCAGTCCGTTTTCATCATTGCCCAGCTCCTGACGGCCGGTCTGCTGCACATCAACGAGCTGGACCCGATCCGGCGCTATCTTCCGTCCTACAACCGGCCCCGCAAGGGTGGCCGCTACTCGGCGTTCCAGGTATGTTCAGCACCCCTTGCCAAACGGTGTACTAAACAGTGCCGAAGGACTGTTGTAGAAAGTGTAGACCATAGCCGGTAACTCCGCCGCTGTAGTTATAAAGCCTAGCTTCTCCCCCACCCCACAAACCAGGTGGAACCGCAAGGTGGTAGAAATTAACGATGGTTTTTTCTTGCTCTTTTTTTTCTTCACCTTGACATCCAACATGCTGCCCCCTTGCCCCTTCGAATAACTCACACGGTGGGGTTTGTTGTTGCGCGCTCGCGAAAAACTTAACCACTTTTTTGTAAATCGCAAAAAAAAAATCACACAAAACTGCACAAAACAAACAGGCTAAGCCGGGAATAGTAAGTAAAAAATGTCTTCGGAGCGATTCGCTGCCAAGAACTGTGTTTTTCATTCTTACCATTATTTTTTATTTGTAGAATAGAATTAACGCTCTGACTTGCGGAGATTTTCTATTCGTATTTTTTGGGTTTTACTTATCCTTTTTGCTAGTTTCATACCAGTGTCCTCCTCTTAATCTGGATATTTTTTCTTGTTTTGTGTGAATTAACAACCTTTCTAAATTCGCGTAGATTCATTGACGTTTTAGTTTGTAGTTTCAAACCTTTAGTAGCTTAGTTCATTCTTGTTTCAAAATTAAACCAATTGGACTTATTTAAAATTTACAATTGGGGTTCCGTACATTTGCTAAATTAATGTACATTGGGGAAGCTTATAACTTTTATCCCGCAAATCACGTTCCAGGTCGCCGTTCAGGGTTTCCCAAATAAATATCGCTTACAATAGTACTGTCCATTAAAGCTAAATTTTCTTCTCTTTCTATTTATAAAAAAAAAAATCCCAAAAACAATCGCTTTACGCAACGCGCTTTCAGCGTACAAAAATTGGAAGTGTAAGTATCGAGTCTTGGTTTCTGCCAGATTTTCGCAATCCTACCAACTCTCCACTCTCTATTTATGATTGTTCCGTTGATTATGTTGCCTTAGCACCTTTCTTTTCTCTTAAGTTCAAACTCCGATTCCCGGACCCCTTTCCTTTCCAACCCGATGTTTAGTTTGTCTCAAGTGCTTCAAGATGCTTCTCTGTTCGTGAAAGTCGTGAAAATAACGTTGCTCTTCTTCTTTCCCACCAAACAACGCTGCTCGCTGTAAATATGAATCTGACCCGAAAAAAATCTGGTAAATCTAAATTAAAACTCGAAAAAACAAAAATTTTCACACCCTCATTAACTCATAAAATCGGAACCTACGGGTAAGGCCCTAGCCGTAATGCATCACCAGCTGTTGCCAGCGTCACCCGCCAAGGTTCCCGTCGCGGACAGCAACGGGAACGCGGGCGGCGATGGCGACGACAGCAAGGACACGGACCAGGACCAGCGGTCCGAAGCGTCGGAACCGCCGCCGGAGAAGACTGTAAATAGGGGTTGCGACATTTTCTAAACTGGGGCGATTGACGTTTCTTTGGATGTTGTTGTTGTTGTTTTTGAATCGGTTCAGTAGTTTGGAACTTCCCAGTCACGGCGTTCTGGCAGGAACCTGGCAGAATCGGGTCTGCTTGATATTTGCGTGACTGGGTTTGTCTGAATTTTTTTGTAGATGGTCTTTTTCTGAATAAGTTTAGATTCTGTTTTACCGGATTCAAATCCGACCACAATTTATTATTTTAAAATGAATAAAATCACTTTAATTTTATTTTTACAATGTTTTTATGTGTCATCATAAGTTACTCACCTTCACTCGTGCTCACCAGTTGTTCATTGTGATTACCATTGCACTTCAATTAGAAAAAAAAAAAATTTGATTGACTAACAAATTTCATCGAAATTAATCCGCCTGCAATGTATTGGAGTATTCCAGAATGTGAATAACACCCGACTCTGTGATAGAGAATGTATTTCTATTTCTATTATTTGTAAAAAAAAAAAACAAATTTCTTCCTGTAAAGCTGTTTCGTCGAAATTTTCTTCGCACTCGATGTGACCGCAATTATATCTTCAAATTTAGGGCACAGCAACCGACCTGGTCGTCCAGATTGTGCTGATCGCAGAATCGATGCGTCTGCAGGCTATGATGGCCACCTACGGCATCCAGACGCAAACACCGCACGAGGTGGGTGAGATTTCGCAGGTCTGGGAAGACTCTCACTAACGGTTCTGTCAATTTCCTAGGTTGAACCGGTTCAGATTTGGTCCTCGACGCAGCTGATCAACGTGTACCAGCAGCTGGGAGTGAACGACAAGATCGGGCTGACCGGCCGGCCGCCGCGTCCCGTCGGTTCGCTGGGCACCAGTAAGGTATGGTTTGGCGGAATAGAACTGGTCTTCAGTAAGGCTAGTACGGAGCTCGGAAAGAACGCAAAACTCTATACAAAAAAAACACCAAAAAAGCATTGAAGAATTTTAGAACTCTAGGATTTTAGAATTTTAGAACTTTAAGATTTTAGAATTTTAAAATTTTATAATTTTATGATTTTCAAATTTTAGAATTTAAAATTTTTAGAATTTTAGAATTTTAGAATAAATGAAGTAGGGGGCGCGGCTTGACCGCGTTTCTTCCGTTCTCCGTACTCGGCTGTTGGAACAATCTATAAGTAATGGTAACTTCATAATTGTAGGTTTATCGTATTTGCGGCATGACGGTGCTCTGCTATCCGCTGATCTTCGAAGTGTCCGATTTCTACCTCTACCGCGATATGGCCTTGCTGGTAATGTTAACCTGACTCTCCTGAACCTTGTTCGGTTTCACATTAAAACTGTTTGTACTTAGATCGACGACATCAAGACGGAGCTGCAGTTTGTGGGCAAATATTGGCGCCTGTCGGGACGTCCGACGGTTTGTCTGCTGATCCGCGAGGAGCACATGCGTGATCCTCAGTTCAAGGAGATGATCGACCTGTTGGCCATGCTCAAGAAGGGCTACTGCGATGGAATGAAGGTCCGCATCGGCCGGCTGCAGAATCTGATTTCGAGCTCTTGCATTGAACATCTGGACTTTATGTCCCAGTCGGACCTGCCCGATACGAACGAATCTTCGTTCGCGCAGATCCACCACGATTATATCGGCTATCAGAGCTTGACGGATGTTCCGAGGGCGCAGTCGTACCGCGAGAAGAAGATCACGGCTGCTGAGTATCAGAACATGCCAACTATTGACATTATCGACGGTCTGCGCAACACGGAATCGATCTTCTTGAAGTGTCAACTGCTCGGATTCATTCTTCATCGCGAGGGAGCAAACTACGAAATCAACGGCGATTCAGTGCACACTCTCCTGACCGATCTGTACTATCGTGCCGGAACGTTGCGCTACTGGCGAGCGGTCCGCTACTGCAGCTCTCTTCTCCGACACATTGTCGACTCGATCTCACCGTTCATCACAACGGTGCTGGTCAACGGCAAACAAATCACGGTTGGTGTCATCGGGCAGCGCGAAACTGTCTTTGACAAGCCGATGACTCCGTCCGAGATCCAGAACGTAATGTATTCAACTGTACAACCGTACGACGTGATCTACGCCGTACTGCAGCAAGAAGTGGTGCTCTACTGCGGCCGACTGATCGCTACCAACCCGGACATTTTCAAGGGTATCCTCAAGATCCGTGTCGGCTGGGTGCTAGAAGCTATGCGGCTGTACCTCAACATGACCGGCGATGAAGGCGCCGACATCGAGAACCTCTCGCCGTTCCAAATCCGCAAGCTGCTCCAGCGGGTCGTCACCGTTAGCCAGTGGGCCCAAGAAGATCAGTAAGTCAAGTCAAACCCCAACAAAATAACCCACTTCTAACTCTCCCTCCAACCAGTTTCAGCGCCCTGCAGCGTCGCCAGCTCGAGGGTTGCCTGTTCCGAGTTCCTCCCACCTTCTACAACCACGTCTGGGACGTCCTGGAGCGAACCCCGCTCGGCATAACCGTCCAGGGCCACAACCTACCAGCGACGACCACGCTCACCAACAAAAGCCGCAGTGAGTTCTCGTTCGCGCTCCAAGTCGAAGAGATGCTGAACAAGATCGTCCAACCCGAACGCCGCCAGATCGCCGTCGAGCTGCTCTGCATCGTGGCGACCATCCTTAGGCGCAACCCGGAACTGCGCTTCAATCAGATCCTTGATCTGGACCTGCTCCTCGAGGACTCCTTCTCGATGTACTGCAAGGACAACAACCTGCAGCCGACGAAGGACATTGCACCGCTGTTTTCGCTGTCGCAAACGACGACCACCGGCTACCTGGCCCGGGCCGCGGTCAACAGCGTGCTGCAGCGGTGCGCCCTGTCTACCGAGGACTTTGCCGAGGACGTGGAGGACCATTGCCGGGTGCAGTGAGGAGGAGTTTTTTCGTTCTTTCTTGGTGCTTAGGATAGTTAATGTTTTTTTCAGTAAGATAAAAAATTAGATTTTATATTACAGCTTTTTTTTACATCAGTTGCGCGCAGCTCGAAAGTTCAGTTTTACTGGTTTCGCTAAAAATATTACGTTTCCAAAGATTTGCTAGCAGATGCTTTTTAAACATGTTTTGGCCATTGAAAAATTTAACAATTTGAGCTTCGAAAGCTTTTTTTATATATCAAACAAACAAAAACTTACTACAGCATTAGGATCCTGACATAGAATAGTTTATGTGTAGTTGTTTGTAGGTTTACAAAATAAAATAAAACAATTAACAAGTTATGCATTGAACAAATGTCCTTTTCTTTTTATTCGAAAAACAAACTTTGAAAAATATTTGCAACGGCGTAGCTGCAAAATATTTTGTTTTTATAAATAATATTTTGCAAATTTTCATTCTTAATTTGAAAATGTCCGAATTCAACATTTTGATTACTTTTAAATTTACGAACTCTTTGGTTTATCAAAAATACAAAAAAAAAATCATTAAATTCAATTATTCTTCAATCATATGATTTCCTCAATTATAAAATAAGATCAGCTGAAAAATCTAAAATTCTAAAAATAAAAATGATTTTAGTAGTTTAGTATTGTAATTTTTATTGCGTTCATACATTTTCAATTTTTTTAAGCTCTAAAATTTGAAATTTGTTTTGATTCTATAGTTTAAAAAAATAATAAAAAAAAATCTATGAATTAAAATTACAGGCCACGGTGTCAACATTTGAATGAAAAAAGTGTTTTAAAATGCATCATACACCTGTCCAGTTGTTTTGCAATCATTGATTTCCAAAATTTCTAAATACTGATGAAAATTCCATTTTTGCGAGAAAAAAAAGTTTTTGCGGTGCTGTAATTTAATAAAAGTTCAAAATATTTTTAAACAAGTCCAAACATGTTAAATATGATTATCAATGCAGAAAAAGGAATTTAAGATTGTTCTCAGTTGATAAGACTTCAATTTCCATTGACATTTTGATATTTTTTTGAAAAAATATTTTTTTGCTCCCTGATTTTCAGACCAATTTTGAAGGGGGCGGAGGGGGGGGGGGAGGGTGCTTTCATTTCGATTTTATTGGAATAATCAAGATACAATTAGTTCTTTTGCTGTACCTCACAGAGTTTTGGAGATCATTTTAGATGTGTGTTACATCATAATCCATCTTGGAACCATTATTGCTTGTAACTAAGGAATTACCAAGAAAAGAAAAAATAATTAAAACATGCTTAAATATTCTTCAATTCTATCATTCTGTAAATCTTTAGATTTATTTTTCAGTTTTTCATTTTTTTTTTTTTTGTATTCGGCGATTTGGCTCAAATCTGGTCTGCGAGTCAATTCCGACATGAAAAGACTGATTCTAGAAAATGGCATTTTTTGATGACATTCTCAAAATTAATTAATTTTCAAAAAACATAATTCTGGAACGGCAGGACCAATTTTAGCTCGCCACGTTGCGAAAGGTGACTGTGGTACTTAAGTTCAATTAATATACATATATATAACTGATTAAACATATATAAGGGTGGTTTTATAAAAAAAAGTATGTATTCTAGTTATCAGGAGTTTTGTTTTAAAAAAGGTAAAAAAACTAAATTATCATTTTTTTGATATTTGGGTGTTACCGATTTCAAATACGCCCAGAAAGCTAGAAAATAAAATAGTTTATAAGAGTTAAAAAATACTTGAAATGCACTCAACCCCCGGTGGTTGGTCACTTTTTCGTTTGAAACTTTTTTTTAGTTTTTTCCCCGTTGGTTGGTCAAAGCGACAAACTGTAACTTTTTACACGGGACTCACACATACTATCAAACCAAACGTTTGGTAAGAAGTGTGAGCTCTGTGTAAAGAGGGTATCAAGGGTCAAGAGGGTGCTCCTACGGCCTTTCTTCCCATTTTAACGCGTGCAATGAAAGGCCGTAAGAGCAAGGTCGTACCGCCCCTTTCAAATCTGGAGTTTTTTTTTAAAGGACTTATAAGCTATTGTCTTTCATATGTTTATATGACCTGTTAAAAAAACTCTAGAAATGTTGCTCCAGATTTTATACTTCACAATGGTTGGAACAGAATGGAAAATGTTCCTGAAACCGGTTTACTTTCCCAATGCGGGATCATCAAAACAACAGCGTGTTATTCGTGGCTCGACTTGTAACGGAATCCTTCATAGCATTTCTGACTGGGTTCAAAAATCAAAACAAAAAATCTAGTACTACTTTTCCCCTGTGACTGAACTTTTTCGTTGCTCAGCAGTGCCTCTAGCGGATTTCCCCCCAAACCATCAGCCAAAACAAATCAACCGTGCTGTCAAAATAAAGTTCCAAAACAATCAAGATTTTCGCGTTCCAAACCCGGTTCTTTCCCCGTAAATGTCCCCAAGTTAATCACTGAAAAACAATGGATCCCGCCGAGTACAAAACGTTGCACGAGACCTCCATGCAGAACAACAACGGAACCACCCCGCTGGACGTGTTCCTCCACATAGCGCCGTCATTCTTCACAACCTTTCACACGGTCCAGCTCGTCTCCGCCGCGACAATCGTCCACGTCCCAACGCGGTTCCTGCTCGAGTTCAGCCTGATCGTGGTTCCATTCGTGCTCTTTGTAACCGTGCTGCATCCCATGGTGCTGAACATAACCATTACGATGGCGCTGGTTACGGCGGTTTCCGTCGTGCACCAGATGCGGCTCAAGACGCACTTTGCGCCGTTTGTGCAGATTCCGGGCCGGAAGCCGCAGTTTATGAGTGCGGCGAGGGCGCTGATTAACCTGATGACGGCGGTTTGCATTTTGGCCGTTGACTTTCGGATATTCCCGCGGGAATTGGCGAAAACGGAAACTTTTGGGTTCGGGTTGATGGACGTGGGCGTTGGGTTGTACGTGTTTAGCAACGGGATTGTGTACCGGGTTAGTCCGGAGCAGCGGTTGAGCTGGAAGCGGATGGGGGAGGTGCTGCTGGGGAGCTGTCCGCTGGTGGTGCTGGGTGCGGCGCGGTTTTTTGTGACGCAGGAGATTGACTATCAGCAGCACGTGTCCGAGTACGGAGTGCACTGGAACTTTTTCGTCACGTTGGCGTTCGTTAAGGTGAGAAGTGATGACACTTGCCAGATAAAATTAAAAATAATCATGCTTTAAATTTTCTCAGATTCTCGGCACGCTCATCATGGACGCCATCAAGGATCCGGAGATCGCCAAATTCATTGCCATCACGGTGCTGTGCTGCCACGAGATGTTGCTCCATCTGGGCGTGTCCCGTTACGTGCTGAGCGACCAAACCGGCCGCGCCAACTTCTGGGACGCCAACCGCGAGGGAATTTCCTCAATCCCCGGCTACGTGGCGCTGTACCTGGCCTCAACCTACCTCGGCGCCGTGATGCGACCCTCCGTCGAAATCCAACCCTCCAAAAAGTTCTTCCGCAGCGCCATCAAACTCACCGTCGTGGCCGGCGTCTGCTGGAAGATGATTTACGTGTGCGAGGACATGTTCGGGGTGTCACGCCGACTCGCCAACATGGGCTACGTGTTCTGGATCCTGGCGATCGGGGCCACCATGTGCACCCTGTTTATGTTCTTCGAGCTGTTCATCTACTTTGTGCGCTTCGAAGAGCCCAAAACCCCGGACCAGATCATGAAGGGACACGACTTTTGCATCCCGTATCTGCCCCTGATTCTGGAAGCGATCAACGAAAACGGGCTGGCGTTCTTTCTGGCGGCGAATCTGCTCACCGGACTGGTCAACATCATCTTTCAGACGCTGCTCATGGAACGGGCCGCGTCGCTGGTCATCATCTCGTACTACAGCTTCATGCTCTGCGTTGTGGCCGTCTTTATGATGGTGAACAAAATTAAGCTTAAAATATGGTAAGGCGCTCGTAAAAAGTAAGTCAAACAAATTGTTACTTTAAAATAATCTAGTCAGTCGTAACAAAATGAATGTGTTCGTCACGCGCGTGTTAATTCGGTATTATTTACGTTAGAAGCAAAGAAAAATTACCCATTCCTGTCCAGCAAATAAAGACATTTCGCACTAAAAAATAATTACAATTTCATAGGTGTGCTTTTACAAACGGCGAAACAATATGAACATGAAAAATAATTGATTTTGTGGCATTATTTATTCAGATGACAATCCAGTCAAAAAATACATGTAGGTATATTACGTGCATTACCTACGTGGATTTCAAATTTTAAATTTTCAATGATTTAAAAAACCAAAATAAAAATAAAGCTCAAAAATTAAAACATTCAAAAATACTAAAATTAAACAAATAAAAATAGAAAAATTAAAGAAATTTTAAAAATTTAAGATTCAGATAACAGATAACAAATAACAAAAGAAAATTAAACGTAATAATTTTATAATCCAAAATATAAAAATATCAATAAAAACTAAAATTTGGAAGCTTTTATTTTTTATTTTTTGAGTTTATTGTTTTATTTTCAGATTTAATCTGAAAATAAAACAATAAACTCAAAAAATAAAAATTTCTGCAATTTAAAAACATACACTCAGAAAAAAGTACTGGCAAAATCCATAAGAACGTCTTATGACCTTTCGACATCAGGATTTTATTCGGATGTCATAAGATTTTCTTATGGCTGGGAGGGGAAATTTGACAAAGCCGTCAATTAAGATTTCCATTGAGTTATCTTATGACATTCATAGATGGAATTGTGTACAGAATATATGGCAATGTTCATGGAGATTATATTAATAAACATTGTTTTTTATACCCATTTTTTTATTTTTAATTGAATGAAAACAAAAATTTATTTAAATTTTAAACGTATGTATTTTTAAATTATCGTAATATAACCAAAACTTAATTTCATTTTTCGTTCTTATTCGTGGTCGCCCCACTGTTCCTCCGCTGCTCGTCGTCCCGTTGGTTTCCGCTGCCTCCGGTTTAATCGTCTTTTGCTGGTGATTCGGCATATTCTACCGGAACTGTCCTCACCGATGCTATTCTCCGGATCCTTCTGGAGGATGCTGGGGAGGGCCGCCGGCGGAACCAACGGCCATTGATATTACCTGAAATACCAAAACAAAATATTCAACTTCGAACCAAAACCCACGAAGCACCCGCCACAGAACTTACCTGTGTCTTGGAGGTCGCGGTAAAACTCATAGCGGTGGCGCTTTGTGAAGTAGTTACCCGTAGGGCGATTTGGAGTAGTGAGCGTTTAAAATTGTCTGCTCGATCCGTCCTTTCGCCATCTTGAAATGTCAAAAATTTTCACACTAGCATCATACGCGAAAACCATTGAAAAATTACAGATGAATTCCATAAGAATTTCTTATGAAGTCCATAGTCTATCAACAGTGGACCAAATACATAAGTAAAGTTTAGTTATAACCATATGAATTTATAGTGACGGTCATAAGATTGTCTATGAAAATCGCGAGAGCCTAGTGGATACTCAAATCAGGCAGCACATAAGATGTAGTCTTATGAAAATCTTACATTCTTTTTCCTCAGTGTACTAACTAAAAAAAAATTCAAATTCAAAAATGTTTCAAGAACAAGCTTCAAAATTTTAAGTATTGAACAGAATAAAAATCAAAAATTTCTAAGTTCCAAAATAATATAAATAAATGTCAAACATAGAATAAATTAAGCGTCCAAAAATTACAGAGTTCAAAATAATTTAAATACTAAGCTAAGAAATATATAAAACTAAAATTTTAAACATTCAAGAATTGCTGAAATAAAAAAAATACTTTAATATATAAAATATCCTTAAATTAAAAAAATTAAAAGTCAAAGATTTAAAATTTAAAAGAATGAAAAAATAATAATTCAAATATTTTTTTTTAATAATAAACAGCATATATTTTCTTTTCTGAAAATTTTCAAGGATTTTTTCACCGATGTTTTTGTAAAAGTATAGAAGGTTTTAAAAAATCGACACTGTCGTACCAAGAAAACGCGTTTTAATGTTTAATTGTTTAATGAAACTAAGCAACCGAAAAATAATTTGTTAATAATTTCATAATATCAAAATATGAAAAATCTGAAATTTTGAAACAATAAAATTCATTAATTTAAATTTTTACTTATTCAAAAATTTCTTAAATTAAAAAAATCTATAAATGTCTTAAAAACTTGAAATTTGCTCTAAATTAAAAATAAAAAAATCCGTGATTCAAAAATTAAAATATTGAAATAATATAAAATTCAAAATTACAAAACACCAAAAAATATTCAAGCATTAAAAAATTAAGCATTCATAAATTTCAAAACTAAAAAACCAAAATCTTGAAACTTAAAATTAACTAATCATAAAGTGTTTTTATTTAATATTTGAAAAATCTTTTACTTAAAAAAAAATTCCTCAAGTTTAAAATCCCCAAATTTTTTTTTAAAAACATCAATAAGCAAAAAAAAAAATAAATTAAAGTTTCTATAATTAAAAAAACCTAAATTCAATAATTCAGATTTTTGTTATACTTAAATATCTCAAATCAATAAATAAAAAGTAAACATAAATTTTTAAAAAAAATATGATCTTCCAAATTGCAGAGATTTTAAAATTAATCAATTCATAAATATTAAGAAATGAAAATTCTTATATTTTAAAATCAGCAATAACAAAAAATAAAGAAAAATATCCAAGATACAAAAATTTTAAAATTTTTAAATCAAATTTAAATTCTTCGAAAATCCAAGATTAAAAAATTTCAATTTAATAAAAAAATCAGACATTTCTATTCTTCAAAAAACAAAACATTTTTTTTTATTTGAAACACAAAATTCAAAAATTTGTTTTTCAATATTTAAACAAAATTCTCAAGTAAAAAAATCAGTATATGAAAATTAAAAATCCAAAATTTAAAAAAATATACAAAATTTAAAAACTTTTTTTAAATTGCAGAGATTCAAAACTAGAACGATTCAAAAGTATTTAGATATTAAATTTTAATAATTTTAAAACAGCAATAATAAAAAAATGTAAAAAATACAAGATTCAAAAATTTTAAAATTTATCAAATTTAAAATCTTCTAAAATCCAAGATTCAAAAATTTCATTTAAAAAAATCTAACATTTCTATACTTCAAAACAAAATTAAAATTTCTAAAATTTGAAAAATAAAATTCAAAAATTTGATTTTCAATGTTTAAACATTTAAAAATTGAAAAAAAGTATAGTCAATATATAAAAATTTAGTTATAAAATTAAACAAATATTAAGATATGACAATTGGGTACTAAAGCCCTATGTCAATTTTTATGTACAACGGTAAAAAACACGATTAAAAACCATTTCTGATCCCTTTTATCATTTTAAGGGTACACAGCAACGAAGGAAGTTGTTGTCTTCGTATTCCAAAATTGTCAAACTTACGAACCCAATCCTGCAATAATGGGATTGTAAAATTAATCAAACTTTGTTGTAAATTGCTTTGTGGACAGTACTTTAGGGGATGAATAAAAAAATATTTCGATAGTACCCGTAGTTTTGAAGATACTAAAATGTCTGTAACAAAAATCTGGGTGCAAAAGCTCTGGTTGATGTGCACCGTTAATGCAATTTTTTTTTTGACAAGACAACATTTTTTTCGATGGAACAACTATGGTCCCCTTGGAACGAGCTGTCAAGAAGGACCGCGAGGTTAATTTTTTAAAATTGATTTAAAAATCCATTTTAAACTCTTTGTGGTCGTACAAAGGGTCATTGTACTCAGAAAAATAAGCTTTACCGCTGTAAACAATAATATCAGCAATCTAAGCTTCATTTTAGGACCCAATTCGAAAACATTAAGATAATATGATAATTCTTAAATTCTAAAATCAGCAATATAAAAATAATGTCAAAATCCAAGACTCCAATATTTTAAAATGTATAACTTTAAAAATAAAAAAATTCAATTGCTTTAGAATTTAGGCTTACAAATTTAAAATTTAAACCTTATTTTTTTATATTCTGATATTTTAAAAATCTAATTTAAAATATATTTCTTTTAAATTAACAAAAAAAAAAAATAAATCCAAATTCAAATGCTTCAAAAGCCAAAAATATCAATTCTATTATTTGAAGTTCGTTTAGGGGTCGTACTTATGTTCGACATAAACAAATAAGTCACAAAAAAATATATTTCGTGATTCGATTATCCGAAGTGATTTTTTTCCCAGGCCTTCGGATAATCGAGTCTGGACTGTAAATGGAAATTTCTAAAAATCAAAATTATACAAATCTGAATCTCAAAAACTGTAAAATTGAAAAACTCGAGGGGTTGTTTGACAGTCCGCTTCATAAAAAATGCATAGTACCATTTGAAAAATCAAAAATTCGAAAATTGCACAAATTCTGAATTTCTAAGATTAAAAATTCCAACATTGAGCTTTTCCGAAATTGGGTACTAAAGCCCCATGTCAATTTTTATGTACAACGATAAAAAACATGATTAAAAACCATATCTGATCACTTTTTTTTAATTTTAATGCAAAAAAAATATTGACAAGACAACATTTTTTCGATGGATCAACTATGGTCCCCTTGGAACGAGCTGTCAAGTAGGACCTTTTCTGTCAAGAAGGACCGTGAGGTTAATTTTTCAAAATTGATTTAAAAATCCATTTTAAAATCTTTGTGGTCGTACAAAGGGTCATTGTACTCACAAAAATAAGCTTTACCGCTGTAAACAATAATATCAGCAATCTAAGCTTCATTTTAGGACCCAATTACCGAATTACCGAATTAAAAATTCCAACATTGAGCTTGTTTGAAAATATTTGAAGATTGTGTAATGTTGATTTCAAGTGTGCAAATATTTGGTGTGCAGTTATGATTTGCAAGGGTGGAGAATTTGGTGCAAAGTGTGCAATATTGTTCACAACGATACAGATTATTTTTCTCACCAAAATTTCCCTATGTTTGATCACAAAGGATTTTCAATGGATTGTTAAACCAATTTAAAAAAAATAACTTCGCGGCCTTTCTTGACAGAAAAGCGAGCAGAAAAGGTCCTACTTGACAGCTCGTTCCAAGGGGATCATAGTTGATCCATCGAAAATATGTTGTCTTGTCAATATATTTTTTTTGCATAACAATGAAAAAAAAAATGTAATTAGAAATGGTTTTTAGTCGTGTTTTTTTTTGTATTTGTACATAAAAATTCACATATGGCCTTAGGACCCTATTGAGTAGAACTTTTTTGTACCATGTAACATATATTTTCATCTGAAACGTCCTAATCATAAACTACAACTTTTCCAAAGACACCAAATCGATCAGAATTTTTTTTCTCAGGATAGACGTCAGTCAGTGATATCATGTGCACAACGTGAATTTTATAAACATAAAAAAGGCAGCACTGCCGGCTCGGCTCCGTTCCCACCCACATTGACTGGACAGCCCGCCGGCGGTTCGCTGGCGGACCGCCAAACCGCTCTGGCGATCCGCCAGCGTTTGATTTGGCGGACCACGGGCGACCCGCTGGCGGATTAAATTTGCAACACTTTGGCGCACGATCAGTTTTTTTTATCGTGACGTTGGTCCGCCAGCGACTCGCCCCGGGGTCGCCTAGGTTTGCCTTGAAATGTTTCACCCGCCGTTCATCCGCCCCACATACGCCGTTTTGTATGGTTCAACCGCCCCATAGGATGGTCCGCCAGCGGGTCGCCCTCGATACGCCTCCTATAGAAAGTTCATCCGCCTAAAAAGCCCCAACCGCCGTGGCTCGCCCTCGACCCGCCTTTCATATACGGTTCGTCCGCCCCTGAAAGATGGTCCGCCAGCGGCTCGCCCCCGATCCACCCCCCATATAAAGTTCATCCGCCCAAAAAGCCCCAACCGCCTTGGCTCGCCCTTGATGCGCCTCTCATATACGGTACAGCCGCCCCTGAAAGATGGTCCGCCAGCGGGTCGCCCCCGATCCGCCCCCTATATAAAGTTCATCCGCCCAAAAAGCCCCAACCGCCTTGGCTCGCCCTTGATGCGCCTTTCATATACGGTACCGCCGCCCCTGTAGGTTGGTTCGCCAGCGGGTCACCCTTGATACGCCCCCCATATAAAATGCATCCGCCCAAAAAGCCCCAACCGCCCTGGCTCGCCCTTGATGCGCCTTTCATATACGGTTCGTCCGCCCCTGAAAGATGGTCCGCCAGCGGCTCGCCCCCGATCCGCCGCCCATATAAAGTTCATCCGCCCAAAATGCCCCAACCGACTTGGCCCGCCCTCTATTCACCATTCATACATATTTCATCCGCCCAAGCAGAATACCCGTTCAGGTTCCTTCAGGATTCTGATAGTGTTTTTTCAAGTTCATCTAAAACTGAAAAAAAACACAAAGTGCCTTATATAGAAATGCAGATCTTTGTAGATTCTTGTGTGCTGAAATTTAGAAATAAAACAAAAATATGAAAAAAAAAACATAATGTTCAAAAAAAATTTGTTCTCAATACATCTGTTTGCGCACATACTAGCGTCAGATTCCCGGTGCCGTGCAAAATCGTATCTTTCTTGTAAATCAGAACTCGCGGGTTAAACAGAAAACATTTATTTTCAAAGTCGTTAAGTTATATTTCGCGGTCAGTAATTGGACGGACTAAAAGTGGACTGTAAACACTTAATCTTAGCTAAACTGCGTCTGAAATGGTCTGAACTGGTCAGTAGTACGGTTCGCAGAGCAATGACCAACCGCAGTCATTTCCTGCTGGCCAAAGCTACTTAATTTGAATCTCAGAACTCCAGGCACTCACTGGATGTTCTGTTTTTGGTTGTATTTGTGTTATGCTCTCTGTTTTGTGCTGTTGTACTAGAGCATAATCTGCACTGGCTCCAGTGTTGCGATTTTGAGCGCTCATCCGCTCATGAGCGAGCATTTTTCGCTCATTCGTGAGGAGGAGCGCGACGCGAGCTAGCTCACGTTTGCTCGTGCTCGTGTTTGCTCATTTATTTTATGAGCGAAAATGCTCATTGCTCGCGCTCGCGCTCATTTTTGCTCATTGAGCAAAATGAGCGGTATTTTTTACCTGTAACGGGTAAACGATAATAACTTTTTTTTCAGCAGAGCTTCGAGGTTGTTTTTTTTTAAATGGAGGCTTGAATAGGCTAATCTTAATAATATTGGATGAAGTTATTTGTCATATTTTCTGTTTTGAAACTTGTTTTGGAGTCAGAGTTAAGGGGTTAAGGTGTTACATTAAGATCTGTACACAGTAAAAAACCATAGAATTGTTACATCTGGGAAGTACGTCTTTTATGTTAGAAAAATACGTAATTTTACTTCTGAAAATATGTAATTTTTCCACTTTTCTGGTGTAATGCAACTTTTTCAGTCTAAATCGAGGTAAAATTATAACATTCAAGAGGTAATATTCAACCTTACAAAATTACACCATCCAAATGTACACTTGTTTTTACTGTGTAGAAAAAAATCGATTAATAAAAAAAGTTGATAATAGAGTGACACGTTAAAGTGAACTATTTAGTAATGCTGAAAAGTATCTTTTAAGGAACACAAATATGTTTTTTTTTCTTGGTAATACGTTTAGTCATGTTTTAATTCCTGGGCACCTCATCTTGTTCAGTCAATTATATGTAAATAATTTTGCATGCAATAAATGTCTAATCTGTGTTTTAGATAATTTTCACATCAATTATCTTATTTATATGCTGGAGTCGATCCAAATAAATAAATGAGAAATGAGCGTGCTCACAAGTAAAAACATGTTTTAATATAAAAAAATCGATTACCATCCTATTTACAGTTTTTAAAGACCTAAAAATTCCGTTTCTTGACAGTTTACTCTAAATTTGAAAGTGAAATAGCTAAAAAGAGTGGTTGGGATTCATAGTAAATTAAGACACCTTAATTGCGAGTCAACCCTTTTTCATTTATCAGGAATTTAAATAAAACTAGTTCTCAATTATCAAACTCTGAAAAAAAATATAGGCTGACAACATTAAAGTTTCATTGTTAATTTGTTTTTGGTTAACCGCGGTAAATTTTCTTGAAATATTTCGAATTAACAAAAATCCACCAAAGCATTTACCATTACCACATTGATCACACAAAAACCTGTGGTAGAAAAGTATCCCCCGCAATCCACCGCGATCAATGTTTGATAGTTCGACTCCAACGAATGATTTCATGAAAATTTACCGAGGTTAACCAAAATTAAATTACCAATGCAACTTTGATGAGTTCATGTCCCTTTTTCGCGATGAAATTATCTTCAAAAGTGGCAATCCAATTGGCCTGTGCCAGATTCATCAACAATACTAAAAATCTACCTGATTTGCTGATGAGCGCTCATTGAGCGCGAGCGCATGCGATGAGCATGAGCGAGCACGAGCTACCTGTTAAGTCCTCATGCTCATGAATGAGCGAGCGCGGCTTCTGGCTCGCTCGCTCATTCGCAACCCTGACTGGCTCACAAAATCTGTTCTGACCTGATCTGGGCGCGATCAACATCTTACGTGCGTTGTTAGTTCACTGAGGTAAATAAAGAAACAAAATAATATATTGATAAGCAAACTTGTTGCGAAGATTTTCCATTTCCTGCAAATAAAAATAATTCTTAAACTAATTCTTAAAAACTAAATTATTTAAAATGTTCATGTATTATTGGTACTAACATATAAACAGGCAACGTATTGAATGTTAACAATTCATACTCTAATCTAATCAAACACAAGCGCAGCTAATCCGAAGAAAGTATCCTAGTAGATTACACCCCATGCTAGACCCCATGTTCTTTCTTGTCATTCAATTTGATCATATATTGTATGGGGGAATGGTAGATATGAATATAAAAATAAATCTTACAGTGAAAAGATAAATACAAATAAGCAGTAATTTTGAAGATGATTCCGGGAAGCTGCAAAACAAACAACTATAATTAAAAAGACAAATGCTCCAGATGGTTCCATTGCTGAAAGAAAAGGAATAGGATAAGGAAGGATATAAACATTTAAATAAATCATCTAGTGAATAGATAAATGCAGGCATTAAAATTGAAGAAGATTCCCGGAAGCTGGAAGAAAGATAATTATATTTTAAAGACAAATTCTTCAGATGGTTCCATTGCTATTTCAGTAACTGTTGTTAGTTCATGAAATTTGATCATATATGGTATGGAGGAATGGTAGAAAAAAGGACAAGGAATAGGAATGATATAAACATTCAAATAAATCAAATGAAGAATAGATAAATACATATAAGCAGTTCATTTATAAATGATCCAGGAAGCTGTAAAAAAAATTAAACACAATTTTAAATGATATTGTTGCCGCTGAACTGATAATTAAAAATAATTGAAATTACTTCCTACCCACGTCCTGCATCATGCACACCTGAAAAACGTCAAACAAAAGAAAGACAAAAATCGCTGCTGCACCACTAATTGCCTCCACTGCTGGCACTGAACCCGCAACTTTTAAAGTGTTAACATTCACACAAAAAAACATTTAATTGAGTAGACATTGGCACAAAATCCGCTTTGTAAATGTCACCTCGATACTCTTCAAGAGGTTTCCTGGGAAAGATATACTTTTACCAAAATGTACACCAAATTTCCATACAAACATACAAAAAAGAACAAATCAAATCATAACAACAATGAAACATATCAAATTCTAAGTATTCCAAATGTTTGCACATCTGCCAACAATATTTATAAGGGGTGTCACATAAATTACACCAACAATAACTATTATTCTTGCAAAACAACCTTTAATCACTATTTCAAACGCACTTTCAACTGTTTGTTTACATAAGTAAACAATCTAAACAATACAACACTTCTCCCAACACAAACTTAACAACGAAAATCAGCAGCCGCCGATTAAATAACAACACCCACCGAAGCTCGTTGGAAACTGACTGAAATGTCAAATTCGAAATAAATTCCTTCAGATGCAAACCGCCACGGCAATCAGCCTTTGGCTCGCCGCGGCGATTGAGGGGAACGATATTGAAACATTTCAGCGATCAGTTTGAACCGCCCAGGCGATGCGCCATGGGACGCCAAGGCGGATGGAGGGCGGACGAAATTGAAAAATTTCAAATGTCAAATTTCAACCGCCCAGGCGGCCCGCCCTCGGTCCGCCAGGGCGGTTCTAGGGCGGACCACACGATCAGTAACGGCCGCCGATGCGTAACGTCCGCACTGAGTTAATGTGGGCAGTCTCTACACGCAAAACGGACATTAGGTATAAATTCCTAATTTTTAGGTATAATCGAACCTGACTGCAATAAGTTATTTTATTACTAATCGGCTATTAGTAATAAAATTACTAATAGCGTTTTAGTACGAGAATTCCTATATTTTAGGTATAATTGTAGAACCAAAATACCTTAATTTTAGGTATTTTCTGGAAAAGTTTGGGATCCAAAATAACTAATATTTAGGTAGAATCCAAGATGGCGGACCACAATTATTCCTGATTTCTAGGCATAAATACCTAAATTTGAGGTATTTTCTGGAAAAGTGAGGGGACCAAAATTACTTATATTTAGGTATAATCCAAGATGGCGGACCAAGGTTATTCCTTATTTCTAGGTATAAATACCTAAATTTAAGGTATTTTCTGGAAAAGTGAGGGATCCAAAATTACTGATATTCAGGTATAATCCAAGATGGCGGACCATTATTATTCCTAATTTTCAGGAATAAATACCTAAATTTGAGGTATTTTCAGAAAAAGTGAGGGATCCAAAATTACTAATATTTAGGTATAATCCAAGATGGCGGACCATGATTATTCCTTATTTCTAGGTATAAATACCTAAATTTGAGGTATTTTCTGGAAAAGTGAGAAATCCAAAATTACTGACATTCAGGTATAATCCAAGATGGCGGACCATTATTATTCCTAATTTTTAGGAATAAATACCTAAATTTAAGGTATTTTCAGAAAAAGTGAGGGATCCAAAATTACTAATATTTAGGTATAATCCAAGATGGCGGACCATGGTTAGTCCTTATTGCTAGGTATAAATACCTAAATTTGAGGTATTTTATGGAAAAGTGAGGGATCCAAAATTACTGATATTCAGGTATAATCCAAGATGGCGGACCATTATTATTCCTAATTTTCAGGAATAAATACCTAAATTTGAGTTATTTTCTGGAAAAGTGAGGGAACCAAAATTACTGATATTTAGGTATAATCCAAGATGGCGGACCATGATTATTCCTTATTTCTAGGTATAAATACCTAAATTTGAGGTATTTTCTGGAAAAGTGAGAAATCCAAAATTACTGATATTCAGGTATAATCCAAGATGGCGGACCATTATTATTCCTAATTTTTAGGAATAAATACCTAAATTTAAGGTATTTTCAGAAAAAGTGAGGGATCCAAAATTACTAATATTTAGGTATAATCCAAGATGGCGGACCATGGTTAGTCCTTATTGCTAGGTATAAATACCTAAATTTGAGGTATTTTATGGAAAAGTGAGGGATCCAAAATTACTGATATTCAGGTATAATCCAAGATGGCGGACCATTATTATTCCTAATTTTAGGAATAAATACCTAAATTTGAGGTATTTTCAGAAAAGTGAGGGATCCAAAATTACTAATATTTAGGTATAATCCAAGATGGCGGACCATGGTTAGTCCTAATTTTTAGGTATAAAAATCTAAATTTGAGGTATTTTCTGGAAAAGTGAGGATCCAAAATTACTGATAATCAGGTATAATCAAAGATGGCGGACCATTTATTCCTTATTTCTAGGCATAAATACCTAAATTTGAGGTTTTTTCTATAAACGTGAGAGATCGAAAATTACTTATACTTAAGAATAATCAAAGATCAAATTAGGTATTATCCGAGAGATATGCAGGCAGAAGAAAACAATGGTTTATATGATATTAATATTTTTATTTATATCAAACACAACTCTTTCATAAATGTTCTCACCTAAAAATAAATATTAAAATTTAAATTATATTTTAATTTTTTAATGTATCTATATTTTTAATATTAAATTTATCTGTCTATTAAAATTTTGTTTTTTTTTCATGTTTTAATTTTGTAATAGTTAAATATTTTAGTATTTTAATATTTTAATATTTTAATATTTTAATATTTTAATATTTTAATATTTTAATATTTTAATATTTTAATATTTTAATATTTTAATATTTTAATATTTTAATATTTTAATATTTTAATATTTTAATATTTTAATATTTTAATATTTTAATATTTTAATATTTTAATATTTGAATATTTGAATATTTTAATATTTTAATATTTTAATATTTTAATATTTTAATATTTTAATATTTTAATATTTTAATATTTTAATATTTGAATATTTGAATATTTGAATATTTGAATATTTTAATATTTTAATATTGTAATATTTTAATATTTTAATATTTTAATATTTTAATATTTTAATATTTTAATATTTTAATATTTTAATATTTTAATATTTTAATATTTTAATATTTTAATATTTTAATATTTGAATATTTGAATATTTGAATATTTGAATATTTGAATATTTTAATATTTTAATATTTTAATATTTTAATATTTTAATATTTTAATATTTTAATATTTTAATATTTTAATATTTTAATATTTTAATATTTTAATATTTTAATATTTTAATATTTTAATATTTTAATATTTTAATATTTTAATATTTTAATATTTTAATATTTTAATATTTTAATATTTTAATATTTTAATATTTTAATATTTTAATATTTTAATATTTTAATATTTTAATATTTTAATATTTTAATATTTTAATATTTTTAATATTTTAATATTTTAATATTTTAATATTTTAATATTTTAATATTTTAATATTTTAATATTTTAATATTTTAATATTTTAATATTTTAATATTTTAATATTTTAATATTTTAATATTTCAATATTTTAATATTTTTATATTTCAATATTTTAATTTTTAAATTAGGTATTTTCCAAGAGTTATGCAGGCAGAAGAAAAACAAAATTTTAAAATGATATTAATATTTTTATTTACATAAAATACATATAATATATTTTATATAATATTTATTTATTTTAAATATTTATTAAATATTTTAATATTTTTAATATTTTAATCTTTATATATTTGGAATTGGGTCCTAAATGAAGCTTAGATTGCTGATATCATTGTTTACAGCGATAAAGCTTATTTTTCTGAGTACAATGACCCTTTGTACGACTACAAAGAGTTTAAAATGGATTTTTAAATCAATTTTGAAAATTTAACCTCGCGGTCCTTCTTGACGGCAAAGCTCCTACTTGACAGCTCGTTCCAAGGGGACCATAGTTGATCCATCGAAAAGATGTTGTCTTGTCAAAAAAAAAATTTGCACTACTTGACACCTCGTTCCAAGGGGACCATAGTTGATCCATCGAAAAGATGTTGTCTTGTCAAAAAAAAAATTTGCACTAAAATGAAAAAAAGTGATCAGAAATGGTTTTTAATCGTGTTTTTTACCATTGTACATAAAAATTGACATAGGGCTTTAGTACCCAATTGTAGAATATAAGATTTTTTGGAGTTTTAAAATGCTTGGAATTAGAGATTTTAAAATTTTCTCTCTCTCCCCTCTCTTTCTATTTTCTCGCTCTTCCTGTTCCCTGCTATCTCTCTCTTCCCTTCCTCTCAATTCAACTTTTTCTCTTTCTCTCCTACCATCTCTCCCTTTCTTTCTCTCCCATATTTTCTCACTTCTCTCTTTCCCACCTTCTCTCTACCTCTCCTACTCTCTCTCCTTCTCCTACTATCTCTCTCCCTCTCCTACTATCTCTCCCTCTCCTACTATCTCTCCCTCTCCTACTATCTCTCCATCTCCTACTCTCTCTCCAACTATATCTCTTATCCCTCTCTTTCTTCATCTTTGCCCCTCTCACTCCCATTTTCTCTCTCTCTTACTTTCTATCTCTCTCTTCCTCTACCCTCACCCTATCTCTTTCCCATTTCTTTCGCTCTTCCCCTCAGCCTTCTCTCACAAACTCCCCTTTCTCTCCCTTTTCTTTCTCTCTCCCTTTCCCATTTTCGCTCTCTTTCATTCCCTCTTCTCTCCCACTTTTTCTCTCCCTCTCCTCTTCTCTCTCCCACTTTCTCTTTCTTTCTCTCTTTCTCTTCGTCTACCCCCACCCATTCACTTTCAGTCTCTCATACACACACGAGCACACACACACACACACACACACACACACACACACACACACACACACACACACACACACACACACGCGAACACTACAAACGCATACATATACACACCGCAACGTCCAACCAAATCACAAAAAGATAAAAATTGGTTCGTCAAACTCAAACTCGATACAACTTTTCATTCACACAATCGCCACGGTCGCACAATTCCACGGTTGGGGTCCGTTTATACTTCCCTTTCCAGCTCTTCCGCAAATATCCGTCCCGAGATCCGTCCTCCAGAGCACGAGAGGGAAGTGGCGGCTTTTTTAATTCCGCCGGGAGTTGAAGGTTCCGTCCTCCTCCTCCTCCTCTTCCACAAGTACGCGAGCCACACTTCCTCTAACAAGGATGCTCCGGGTTCCGTTCTCCGTGCAGAACCGAGAGCCACTTTTCTTCCTGCACAAAACTTACCTTGCCAAAGTTCCTTAGTTTTCAGCAGCACTGCGGAACACCAACTCACAGCCACGAAATTATTTTGTTTTGACTTGTCAAAACGTGAATCGCAATTTTAGAACTAAAAAAAATACTAAAATTTAGGAATTTTTAAGAAGTACTTCAGTGTTCTAAAAAAATCCTAAATTTTAGGAAGAAAAAAATACTAATTTTTAGGTATAATTTGACAAGCTAGAACATAAGTTCAAAAAATACTAAAAATTAGGAATTTATACCTAATGTCCGTTTTGCGTGAACTTAACAACGAAAATCAGCAGCCGCCGATTAAATAACAACACCCACCGAAGCTCGTTGGAAACTGACTGAAATGTCAAATTCGAAATAAATTCCTTCAGATGCAAACCGCCACGGCAATCAGCCTTTGGCTCGCCGCGGCGATTGAGGGGCGAACGATATTGAAACATTTCAGCGATCAGTTTGAACCGCCCAGGCGATGCGCCCATGGGACGCCAAGGCGGATGGAGGGCGGACGAAATTGAAAAATTTCAAATGTCAAATTTCAACCGCCCAGGCGGCCCGCCCTCGGTCCGCCAGGGCGGTTCTAGGGCGGACCACACGATCAGTAACGGCCGCCGATGCGTAACGTCCGCACTGAGTTAATGTGGGCAGTCTCTACACGCAAAACGGACATTAGGTATAAATTCCTAATTTTTAGGTATAATCGAACCTGACTGCAATAAGTTATTTTATTATAATCGGCTATTAGTAATAAAATTACTAATAACGTTTTAGTACGAGAATTCCTATATTTTAGGTATAATTGTAGAACCAAAATACCTTAATTTTAGGTATTTTCTGGAAAAGTTTGGGATCCAAAATAACTAATATTTAGGTAGAATCCAAGATGGCGGACCACAATTATTCCTGATTTCTAGGCATAAATACCTAAATTTGAGGTATTTTCTGGAAAAGTGAGGGGACCAAAATTACTTATATTTAGGTATAATCCAAGATGGCGGACCAAGGTTATTCCTTATTTCTAGGTATAAATACCTAAATTTAAGGTATTTTCTGGAAAAGTGAGGGATCCAAAATTACTGATATTCAGGTATAATCCAAGATGGCGGACCATTATTATTCCTAATTTTCAGGAATAAATACCTAAATTTGAGGTATTTTCAGAAAAGTGAGGATCCAAAATTACTAATATTTAGGTATAATCCAAGATGGCGGACCATGATTATTCCTTATTTCTAGGTATAAATACCTAAATTTGAGGTATTTTCTGGAAAAGTGAGAAATCCAAAATTACTGACATTCAGGTATAATCCAAGATGGCGGACCATTATTATTCCTAATTTTTAGGAATAAATACCTAAATTTAAGGTATTTTCAGAAAAAGTGAGGGATCCAAAATTACTAATATTTAGGTATAATCCAAGATGGCGGACCATGGTTAGTCCTTATTGCTAGGTATAAATACCTAAATTTGAGGTATTTATGGAAAAGTGAGGATCCAAAATTACTGATATTCAGGTATAATCCAAGATGGCGGACCATTATTATTCCTAATTTTCAGGAATAAATACCTAAATTTGAGTTATTTTCTGGAAAAGTGAGGGAACCAAAATTACTGATATTTAGGTATAATCCAAGATGGCGGACCATGATTATTCCTTATTTCTAGGTATAAATACCTAAATTTGAGGTATTTTCTGGAAAAGTGAGAAATCCAAAATTACTGATATTCAGGTATAATCCAAGATGGCGGACCATTATTATTCCTAATTTTTAGGAATAAATACCTAAATTTAAGGTATTTTCAGAAAAAGTGAGGGATCCAAAATTACTAATATTTAGGTATAATCCAAGATGGCGGACCATGGTTAGTCCTTATTGCTAGGTATAAATACCTAAATTTGAGGTATTTTATGGAAAAGTGAGGGATCCAAAATTACTGATATTCAGGTATAATCCAAGATGGCGGACCATTATTATTCCTAATTTTTAGGAATAAATACCTAAATTTGAGGTATTTTCAGAAAAAGTGAGGGATCCAAAATTACTAATATTTAGGTATAATCCAAGATGGCGGACCATGGTTAGTCCTAATTTTTAGGTATAAAAATCTAAATTTGAGGTATTTTCTGGAAAAGTGAGGGATCCAAAATTACTGATAATCAGGTATAATCAAAGATGGCGGACCATTTATTCCTTATTTCTAGGCATAAATACCTAAATTTGAGGTTTTTTCTATAAACGTGAGAGATCGAAAATTACTTATACTTAAGAATAATCAAAGATCAAATTAGGTATTATCCGAGAGATATGCAGGCAGAAGAAAACAATGGTTTATATGATATTAATATTTTTATTTATATCAAACACAACTCTTTCATAAATGTTCTCACCTAAAAATAAATATTAAAATTTAAATTATATTTTAATTTTTAATGTATCTATATTTTTAATATTAAATTTATCTGTCTATTAAAATTTTGTTTTTTTTTCATGTTTTAATTTTGTAATAGTTAAATATTTTAGTATTTTAATATTTTAATATTTTAATATTTTAATATTTTAATATTTTAATATTTTAATATTTTAATATTTTAATATTTTAATATTTTAATATTTTAATATTTTAATATTTTAATATTTTAATATTTTAATATTTTAATATTTTAATATTTTAATATTTTAATATTTTAATATTTTAATATTTGAATATTTGAATATTTTAATATTTTAATATTTTAATATTTTAATATTTTAATATTTTAATATTTTAATATTTTAATATTTGAATATTTGAATATTTGAATATTTGAATATTTTAATATTTTAATATTGTAATATTTTAATATTTTAATATTTTAATATTTTAATATTTTAATATTTTAATATTTTAATATTTTAATATTTTAATATTTTAATATTTTAATATTTTAATATTTTAATATTTGAATATTTGAATATTTGAATATTTGAATATTTGAATATTTGAATATTTTAATATTTTAATATTTTAATATTTTAATATTTTAATATTTTAATATTTTAATATTTTAATATTTTAATATTTTAATATTTTAATATTTTAATATTTTAATATTTTAATATTTTAATATTTTAATATTTTAATATTTTAATATTTTAATATTTTAATATTTTAATATTTTAATATTTTAATATTTTAATATTTTAATATTTTAATATTTTAATATTTTAATATTTTAATATTTTAATATTTTAATATTTTAATATTTTAATATTTTAATATTTTAATATTTTAATATTTTAATATTTTAATATTTTAATATTTTAATATTTTAATATTTTAATATTTTAATATTTTAATATTTTAATATTTTAATATTTTAATATTTCAATATTTTAATATTTTTATATTTCAATATTTTAATTTTTAAATTAGGTATTTTCAAGAGTTATGCAGGCAGAAGAAAAACAAAATTTTAAATGATATTAATATTTTTATTTACATAAAACACAACTTTTGCATAAATGTACGTACCTAAAATAAATATTTAATGATTTGAATATTTTAACATTATAATTTTGTATAATATTATATAATATATCTTTAATATTTCAATATTTATTTATTTTAAATATCTTTTATTATTTTAATATTTTAATATTTTTACAACTTCAACATTTTAATCTTTATATATTTGGAATTGGGTCCTAAAATGAAGCTTAGATTGCTGATATCATTGTTTACAGCGATAAAGCTTATTTTTCTGAGTACAATGACCCTTTGTACGACTACAAAGAGTTTAAAATGGATTTTTAAATCAATTTTGAAAATTTAACCTCGCGGTCCTTCTTGACGGCAAAGCTCCTACTTGACAGCTCGTTCCAAGGGGACCATAGTTGATCCATCGAAAAGATGTTGTCTTGTCAAAAAAAAAATTTGCACTACTTGACACCTCGTTCCAAGGGGACCATAGTTGATCCATCGAAAAGATGTTGTCTTGTCAAAAAAAAAATTTGCACTAAAATGAAAAAAAGTGATCAGAAATGGTTTTTAATCGTGTTTTTTACCATTGTACATAAAAATTGACATAGGGCTTTAGTACCCAATTGTAGAATATAAGATTTTTTGGAGTTTTAAAATGCTTGGAATTAGAGATTTTTAAAATTTTCTCTCTCTCCCCTCTCTTTCTATTTTCTCGCTCTTCCTGTTCCCTGCTATCTCTCTCTTCCCTTCCTCTCAATTCAACTTTTTCTCTTTCTCTCCTACCATCTCTCCCTTTCTTTCTCTCCCATATTTTCTCACTTCTCTCTTTCCCACCTTCTCTCTACCTCTCTACTCTCTCTCTCCTACTATCTCTCTCCCTCTCCTACTATCTCTCCCTCTCCTACTATCTCTCCCTCTCCTACTATCTCTCCATCTCCTACTCTCTCTCCAACTATATCTCTTATCCCTCTCTTTCTTCATCTTTGCCCCTCTCCCATTTTCTCTCTCTCTTACTTTCTATCTCTCTCTTCCTCTACCCTCACCCTATCTCTTTCCCACATTTTCTTTCGCTCTTCCCCTCCAGCCTTCTCTCACAAACTCCCCCTTTCTCTCCCTTTTCTACTTTCTCTCTCCCTTTCCCATTTTCGCTCTCTTTCATTCCCTCTTCTCTCCCACTTTTTCTCTCCCTCTCCTCTTCTCTCTCCACTTTCTCTTTCTTTCTCTCTTTCTCTTCGTCTACCCCCACCCATTCACTTTCAGTCTCTCATACACACACGAGCACACACACACACACACACACACACACACACACACACACACACACACACACACACACACACACACACGAACACTTCCACAAACGCATACATATACACACCCGCAACGTCCAACCAAATCACAAAAAGATAAAAATTGGTTCGTCAAACTCAAACTCGATACAACTTTTCATTCACACAATCGCCACGGTCGCACAATCTCCACGGTTGGGGTCCGTTTATACTTCCCCTTTCCAGCTCTTCCGCAAATATCCGTCCCGAGATCCGTCCTCCAGAGCACGAGAGGGAAGTGGCGGCTTTTTTAATTCCGCCGGGAGTTGAAGGTTCCGTCCTCCTCCTCCTCCTCTTCCACAAGTACGCGAGCCACACTTCCTCTAACAAGGATGCTCCGGGTTCCGTTCTCCGTGCAGAACCGGAGAGCCACTTTTCTTCCTGCACAAAACTTACCTTGCCAAAGTTCCTTAGTTTTCAGCAGCACTGCGGAACACCAACTCACAGCCACGAAATTATTTTGTTTTGACTTGTCAAAACGTGAATCGCAATTTTAGAACTAAAATACTAAAATTTAGGAATTTTTAAGAAGTACTTCAGTGTTCTAAAAAAATCCTAAATTTTAGGAAGAAAAAAATACTAATTTTTAGGTATAATTTGACAAGCTAGAACATAAGTTCAAAAAATACTAAAAATTAGGAATTTATACCTAATGTCCGTTTTGCGTGTAACTCCGACTCAATCTGACAGTTCTCGCGAAACGAACGTCATCAAAAAATAAAAGTGTTCGATGCAGCTGTGCTGGCACCAGAGTCGCGATTCGCCGTAGAAATTTCGTTTTAGTGCGGATATTTACCGTCGGAATCTACGCCGCCGTCCGGGGGAACGTCGCGGGCTTTCGTGTGTGTGGTTCTGTGTGCGGGTGGAGGACTGTTTCGGGGTCGAAAAGAGTGCAGTTTCAAGATGGGAATGAACGTGAGCCGCCAGGTCGACCTGGCTGAAAACGAGTATCTGAAGCGGTTCGTCGGCAGGGACCATGTTCCGGCGTACAACGACGACTTTTGGAACAGCTTCTTGCAGTACCACATCAACTTGCCGACCAATAGGTGAGGGGGCTTATCAACAAAACTTTGATGTTGCGTCTTGTATTTTGTTATCAGCAGCGAAAGGAAAGGCGATTTCCACTTCCCCAAAAAAAAACTGTGTTTGTTTACTCTACTAATTTGTCTGCGTTCTCTTACCTCTTTTCAGCCAGGAACAGCTCAGCTTGGACTCCCGGCTGGAGTCGCTCTGCCAGAGCTTCATAGCGCACAATCTGTCCTCGGGGAACTTTGGCTCGCTGGTGAACGTGTTCCTGGTGAAAGTGTCCGAGCTGTTGGCCCTGTCGGACGCCGAAAGCACCGTTCACATTTGGCAAGCCTTCAACGCACTGTTCATCATCCGCTGTCTGGTGAAGTACATGATCGAAACCGGGTCCGAGTACCAGCTGTTGCAGCACTTTGAGGCACTTCCAGTTCAGCAGCATGACGATGGTGAGGTGGTGGAACAGGGCAGCGAAGCTGTGACGGTCACGGTCACCGGCGAGACGCGGACGGCGCTGGCCAAGCTGATTGACGGTACCAAGTTCGAGACGTTCCTGGAGGCGCTCGTCAACATTATCGTTGTGATACCGGTGAAGTAAGTTGCGGGAAGGAGATTTTGTTAGTCCAATCTTTTGACATTACCTTCCTTTTGCAGAGAATTCACATATCATCTTCACCTGGAGGCGGTCAACTGCCTGATCGTGCTGCTCTCGGTCTCGCAGTTCACCCAGCAGGGCACGGAAAAGTCCACCATCTTCCGAACAATCTACAAGTGCCAGCACGCCAACACGCTGATGAGCGCCCTGCTGCACTTCCTCAGCCGCATGACCCAAGTCCCAGCGACCATATTCGGCTTCGGCAGCGGAGGCTCCTTCGTGTTCGGCATCGCCGAGTCCCTCTGGTCGATCCTAACGTTCGCGCGGAAGCAACCGGACGTCCTAACCGCGCACGACCTTCCGGCGGCCTTCAAGGATCACTACCCGCTAGCGAACCAGAGTCTGCTGTTGATCCTCATTCTGACTAACCACTACACCACAAAGGACAATCCGTACCGGGTGAGCTTGTTTGGGTGTGCGGATTCGCAGGGCGCGGCGGATTCTTCCGCCTCCTCGAAGGAGCCGGAACAGGCGGTTACGTTCAAGATTGACTTTTCGTCGCTGTACAACACGCTGTGCCGTATCGTGACGATAGACCAGACGACGCTGCTGCTGTACCTGCTGCTGCACCGGAACCAAAGATTCTACAAGTACGTGATGGCGCAGCAAAATCTGCAGCAGCTGGTGAGTAGATGATGATAGGGGGGAAGGAAGTCGTGGGGTTTGGAAACTGGTAGTTAAGGGGGTACAAATTGGTGGTGCTCAATCAAGTTCAACCAATCAAGTTATTTGCAAGGAAAGTAGGTCTGATCGACCAAAAAGAGAATTTTCTATTCATTTAAAAGAAAAAATGCATCTTTATAGAAAATTTAAACCACCAAATAGCTCTAAATTACTTTTGAATTTCAAATTCCACTTTAAACCTAAGAATGAATATTAAGAATGTTTAATGTATGTGCTTTGGATTTCAAATGAACCACTATTTTTAATCCAATGTGATTCAAATTAAAAAAAATTCAGCTTAAAAAAATTAAACTCTCTATTAAAAAAAACAAGAAACAAAATCAAATAAAATGATAACATCCAATGTATTTTTTATATGTTTAGAATTTCATGTTTATATAAAACATATTTTCTTTAAGTCACTACCGCTAATTTGGAAATCAGTGTACTAATTTTTTTTTCTGTTCCTATTTTAACCGAAATCAATAAAAAAACATCGAAAAAAAAAACAAAACATTTAGCCTGAACAGCTGTCTTTATTCGTTACTTTTGTCTAGATTTGCTCCAGATTTTTTAAAGTTTAAAATTATAAACATTCGTAAATATAAAACAAAGTCTTTTTAAAAATAAATAAAATTAAATAGAAAATGTTTGAAGTGCTAGGCATTTTGCGGATCTGTAAACTAAAATTTTAATGATTTAATAATTCCCTAATAAACGAAATTAATGCTGATATAATTATGTCGAATACAAATTTTAATGCATTAAAGTTTTTTTTTGATAACTAAGTATTCAACTGTTCATCTATTTCCTCAGCCAAATCTGAATTTCCAGACCAAAATTTGTTTTTTTTTTTCAATTTCAAGAATTCCCGGGACAAAATAAAAAAATCCCGGTATTCGTGTATTCCCGGTTTGGGACCATCCACAATCACTAGCGCTAGTGATTTTTCACGGCAAAAAATCGAAATTTCGCTGCATGCCAATTTCAAAACATTGAAATTTCACGGTACTCTAAAAACTGCTCAAAATAATGTAAAAATGAGCTCTAGGAAACTAGGTGTTCGAAGGCTTGATTGTTGAGGCAATTGAAAACCTCTTTTTACACCTTAGCTTCCATCCACCCCGGGATTCGAACTGACGACCTTTGGATTGATAGTCCAACTGCCTGCCAGCGACTCCACCGAGGCAGGACCCAGGGAGACGACTCCTACACCTGGACTGAGCTAACGACCTAATCTTTAGGTTAGTCCGGGGCCAACATTTACTTCCCTTCCGACGGAAGGCGTGATCAGACAAATCTCGTCTCAAAATTTGCAACCGGAACCTCCTGGGATCAAACCCAGGCCGACTGGGTGAGAGGCAATCACGTTTACCCCTACACCACGGTCCCGACCGTCATAAAACTAACAATATATAAAACATTTTTTGTTTTCCTAGGTTCAACAATAGAGGAATTCGAGTATTTGAATAAATTTTAGGCAAAACTCATAAAAGCAGTTGATTATTGCAGAAAATTATAAAAATGCAAATGCAAATGCTCAACAAACAACTTTTTTTTTGTGTTTTCTTTCATTGTAGTGTTTAATAATGTTCTTTTACAATCTTTTTGGAATTTTGAGGAATAAATAAATTTGGCTGGAAATGTAGAATCAATTTCTGCATTACATACAATATTTTAATGAACAATATCTTTAAAAAATAGTTCTAAATCTGACAAGCAATATTTGTTTAGTTTGGAAACTACAACCGAAATGCTTGTAAAGCGTTTGAAATAAAATAAATGTACTGAGAAGCGATTTTTCAGTGAAATATTTAAAATTTCGCGGCATTTAAGCACCGTGAAAATTTCACGGCCAGGGAAAAATTTCACGGATTACGCGGCTTCCGCGAAATCGCGAAAAATCACTAGTCCTACTGATCACCAAAGTAAAAAATGTAGGAAATTTCCTCAGGTCTTCAAACATTTTTTTGCTGATAAAGAATTTAAAAATTGAAAAAAAAAGTTTTTTCCGAAACCAATTGTCTAATAAAAGTACCTGTTACTTAAAAACGGTATAAACCCTAGCGCCTCTTTTCTGTTCTCTTGAACATGTAATAATTTCGAAACTCTTTTTACATATTTTAGAAATTTATCGTTTAGTTATAAAATAAAATAAATCAGGAATTTGATTTCCGTGTTCAATTGTTTCTGAACAGTTCTAATCATAGCCTAAATTTTGACAAAGACCAGACATCGATCAGATACAGTCATCCCACATATTCGGAACACCCACAAATTCGGAACACTTTTGTGATAATTTGTCAATAGCATGCCAAATGCAGCTTTTCTCTCGACCCTACTATTTTTAGGACCTTTATTTGGACATTTTCTTGCTATTTCACTGGAAAAAGTGTTACTTTTTGAACAAAAACTTCTCTTCAAGACTATTTTATCCAGAGCAGCAAAACACTGCCTCCAAATTGCCTGTTCCATGATTGTGGGATGTTATTGTGCCTCCCACAATTGTGGAACACCTGTATTTAACTAATATTTTCACAAAAAAAGTTATTAGACCATTCATAAAACATTACTAAGCATGAGCTTTATTGGTTTCGGAGTGTGAAGTCATTATTTTGTTACAAATCTGTACTCCTGGAGAGATCCAAAGTTTGTTTACATCCGTAAGAAAAAAGTGTTCCGAATTTGTGGATTTCATGGGTCAATGTTTTTCTTTGATAACCCGATATAAAACGTAAAAATGTACAGCCGGTCTATACATCAATCGAAAGATCGCAAGAAAAGCTTTCACATGAAGGTAAAAGCAATTCATTATGTTCAATTATCGATTTTATATGATTTGTTGAACATTGGCCGATCTGTAAACTGTTCCGAATATGAGGGATGAGTGTAATTCCTTCTCAAGATACAGATTTTCGAATATTCACATGCCTATTTTGTATGATTTTTAGCATCACTTAAATTATTTTTATTCGTTTTGTTCATTGTTCATTTACGAAAATTTTTATTTTTATTTTTTTCATCTCTGCTCTAATGTTCTATCAACTTTACGACCTTTTGGCATTCGACCTGATGTGTTTCGACTTTTAGTCTTAAATCCCTTGAAACCGATAGAACATATTTTTGTTCAATGAATCTTAGCTAAACTGAACGTGGTCATTTTGGTGTGCATTGCGGGTCAAACATTAAAAAACTCATTTTTCCAGAAGCGCCAAAATGCGACGTACAACGAGATAGCACGATAACGCCTTTTATAACTAAAATCGGTTTAGCCGTTTAAGAGATAAGATTTTTTGAACAGTGTGGTTTTTGTGAAAATCGTTGAAAAAATGGCATTTTTACGATCACCCACACTCGGCTAGGAGCACCCACCCCAGTCTTGAAAAAAAATTATGTTCGAAAAACGGAATAATTTGTATCCTGCTGGTTAGGCATAGGATTGCTGTGGACTAGAGGTGGGCAAAATCGCTCTTTTTTAGGTGCCACTCATTTTCGCTCGCTCATTAAAAAGAGCGGTTCTTGTGATCGGCTCTTTCGCTCTTTTTCAAAATTTTGATGAAAAGGCTATTTTTATGATAGGTGAGTTTTTAAGTTTTTTTAATTGGACTTTTATGCATTATTTGAAGAAAGTCTTTATGTCAATGATTTCTATTTGAACCTAAACGTTCAAATAATTGGACGGCACTTAAACTTAAATTTAAGATTTTGGGGAAAATTTACAAAATTGCGTTAATTTCTGCTAAAATGTTAAAATACTTAAATTATTTTGAGAAAATATTCTGCGAACTCTTTTCTACATTCCGATTTAATCAATAAAGTTTTAAATATTAAAGCTTAATCGAGCTATTTAGTAGATTTTTGGTAAAATTTTCCAAGCTAAGCAATATGAAATGCTCAAATTTGTATTTCATATTTTTTTATCCCAAAGTACACCTTAGGACAATTTTAACAAATTTGGCATTAATTTATGCATTGAAATATTTGAATTGAATTGAAAATGTTAGTTCAATACTACAATTTGTTGAAAATAAAATGAACTATAAAACTTCAAAAAATACAAAAGTTTTAAAATCAATCCATCTTGGAACGGTTCTTTCAGAAGACCGGAGGCTCAAAAAGAACCGCGGCTCTTTTTGTGTGAGCCATGTTTCGTTCGCTCTTTTTTTGCCCACCTCTACTGTGGACAGTGCTCTTCATCAAAGGAGGCATGGCGCTGTCAGTTTGCTCAGCACATGTTTCCACTTTTGCTCATGCAATTCCAGATGCCGGCTCTCATGTAACGCCATCTCCTTCTATGCCTGTAAAAAAATGTTCGATTGTGTGTTGTGGGGAAAAACCTTGAAGAAAGAAAAGGCCCAAAATCGCTCGTCCCTCTTAAACATCATATCTATTTGTCAAAAAAATTAAAATGTTAAACTTTTTTCACCATGATATCGAAATTTCAAAAATAAAAATGTTGGGTTTGATTTAAAAAAAATCTAAAGTTAATTCTAAATTAAAAACAAAACTAAATTTCAAAATTCAAGTCGGATATTTAAACAATTAAGGTTGAAATTATCACAAAATGTTTTTATGTTTTATACATACATCATTATCAAAGAATTTATAAAAATATGTATTTTTAAACTTTCCGACAATTATTTTATTAAGGAGATTGAAAAGTCTTTGTTTTAGTAACAATATGAAAATAAGCATTATGCAATGTATTCTGAATAGTTAACAATCGATTCTACGAGTTTTTTTTTTTTGAATAATAAGGCTGGTACCTCATTATCCCAACCCCCTTCAAAGTTGGCCCGAAAAATCAGGAGGCAAAACATTTTTTTTTCTTAAAACTTAACAATTCCAATGGAAATTTAAGTGCAATCAGCTGAAACCAATTTAAAATGCATTCCTCTGCGTTTAGCATAATTTTTAAGCATATTTGAATTGATTTAAAAAAATAAATTGAATTTTTTGAAAAAAATGTCGATGTTTAGTATCGCAAAACGTTTTTTTTTCGCAAAAATGTTTGTTTTTGTCAAATCTTACATTGTTTTAAAACTAATGATTGCAAATCAACTAAACTAATGTAAAATTCATTTCAAAACACTTTTTGCAATCAATTGTTGAGACAATGGCTTGTTATTTCAATTTTTATTATTTTTGAGACCCCCGCCCCTTGACCGGCCAGAGCCGAGGGACAAAAACTTTGAAAAATATTTGCATCGGTTTAATGTAAAATTTAGTATATGATTTCTTGTCCCCTAAATCTTCAAGAAATTTTTGAAGGGGAAATTTGAATTACAATTTGCAATGGCCTGAAGAATCAGTGACTAAAAAATAGATTGATTTTTAAACCTGATTCTTGTAACGAAACTGTAAAAAAAGGTTTTCTAACGTTTAATTGTTAGTTTTCGGCCAAATGAGTTCAATTTTTATTTTTTTCAAGGATTTTGTAATTTATGATCACGGATTCTAAACAGACCTCAAAACTAGTTATTTTTGGCTAATAAATTCACTAATATGTGGCAAATTATGAGCTAAAGAAGAACTACGATAATGTCATCAGAATTATATGATCCATTTTCCCGAAAATGTCGAAAGTTGGGTTGAATTTGTGTTTGTTTTTTTATTGAAAATGAGGTTGTAAACGACTTCAGAAAACTCATCAAGCGCCTGCTGCATCGCGAAGAATTACGCCTTTCCTTTTCCGTTGGGATTTGTTTTTCCCCGAAATTATGCAAAACTTTAAAGGCTTGAGGTCCTTTTTTACGATCGGGTTTTTTTTCTGCCTGAAAATTTCCCAGAATTTGACGGCGGGTTTTACTTTCCTCCTCTCCCTCTCAATCCTTGCCTGTTCCTTGTCCCGGTTCCCGTTTTAAAAACCCTCGCCGGCGGATCCTTTTGCATCAGTTCTCGTCCGACTTTTGCTCTGCGAGCATCGTGTGTTGATCGTGTGCAGTGTTTGTTTGTTTAGAATGGTGAAGTGAAGTTACGGACCGCCAGCAGCGGCTGGCGGAGCTGGTCCGTGTGGCGTCCAGATGGTGCACCCTCTCTGAAACTGGTTTGATTTGCGCCAAAAGTGCGCCTTGTCCAGCAAACAACGGACTCGATACAACTGCGGGGATTTCTATTAGTTACAGTTTAGTCAGTTTAACCGACTTAACTAGATTTTTAACTGTTGCTCTGCCATGACAAACTTTACCTTATTGTAGAATGGCTCATCAATTATGACGATTATATTGCAGAACTTAAAGCAAATAACAAACAAAGAGGTAGAAACTGTAATTGAATCAAAAGTGTAAGAGAGGAGAAATTTATGATAGACATTCCAACGAATGGCAACCTTGTTCGGGTGATTTGGTCTTTGTAGAAACTATTAATCCAAAAGGGGTTTCCTCTCTTTTGAAGTCGTAATCATTTTCAAGTTGATTGTGTCTAATGCACCAATTGTCTCGTGGTGATATGCGGTTGAAGTTTTTTTTTGCATATTACAATTTGAATTATGGCATAAATTCTGTTCCTCTGTATCACTACCTCTAATTCTTTTTTTATGTAAAACGAATTGTCAACGACGAACGGACCGACGGTGGACTTCTACCCAGGAGTTCTTTTGTTCTTATTTTGCAAGAAGTAAACACTTTTGATTTTAAATTTTAAACACAGAAAATCACTATATTATTTTTCTTTAGAAAACTTTGAAATTACAAAATGAATACTTAACTCTACTCAAAAAGAACTTCGTGCCACTTGCACAATTGAAACACCGAACTAGAAGACAACTTAATATTTGAAAACTTAGCTTTTTATACTGCCCCTCTAATTTCTTCTCAGTTTGGGGTCTTTTTTATTCTAGCTCCAATCAGAGTAGAGAAAAAGCTATTAGCCGAGACACAAGAGAGTGTGTTACAAAAACCTGAGCGTAACACTCTCTCGTCCCTTTGCCATCAGCTCAACTCTCTCTGAAAAATGGAACTTCCCTCTCCTATTTTCCTCTCAGCTTAAGCCAAGACGCATGCGCTACAATGTTCGCTCTTTTAACTCCTGCGTAGATTGCTTCGCATCATGCGTTCTGACTTTTCGCCGCGTTGTTTAAAATCTTCCGCCTTTACATATTTTTAGGCGTTTTTCCCTAACACGCAGCAAGCGTTTGTTTGAACTCATATTTTTGTCACGTGTCTCCTACTGTGTCGCTTCTTCATGCGACAAAAATTACGACGAATTTTACGACTCAAATTTCTCCTAAAACATGTAACCAAAAACCCATAAAACTTCAAGTGTTTTGGGTCTGGCTTGGTCTTGCTACAACATATATTTGTTCTCTGTCCCTACCTTCTGGACTCATAAATTTGCTATTTAATCATACAATGGGATATGCGTGAGAGGCCTACTGTTGATTATAAATTCTATTTGAATCAGTAAAGATCGAAGCTCATCTTCAGGCATAGTCTTTTGAACCGATGGCATCAAACTTTTAACTTCCTTAACCATCCTTTCCCAAACTCCTCCAAAATGTGGAGAAGCGGGAGGATTGAAAAACCATTCGATTCCGTCTCCAGCCAATCTTTGCTTGATTCTGTTTATTTCGTTGCTTGCCCCGACAAAATTAGTACCGTTATCGCTATATAATTGTAAGATTTGACCTCTTCTATGAATTAGGTTTTTAAGGCATAAGAAGAAGGCGTCTGTGCTTAGGGCGTTTGCCAGTTCAATGTGGACAGCTCTTGTATTCAAACAAGTAAACAAAGATCCCCATCTTTTCTCAACTCTTCGTCCAATCGATACATTCATAGGCCCGAAATAATCGACTCCGGTATATGTGAATGGTTTAACATTTACATGCAATCTGCACTTCGGAGTGCAGCCATAATTGGAGGTATCGGCTTCGCATTATCGTTTTTACATTTCTGACATCCAATTTTAATCCTTTTCATTACGGCACGTATGTCTATCACCCAATACTTTTGTCTTATGGCTGCAATTGCAGTCTCCATTTTTTTGTGTAAGAATTGTTCATGGTATAACATAAGAATTAAACGGGTAATGTAATGCTTTTTGGGAAGAATCGCTGGTAAAGTAGGTCCTAAAGGAAGAACCTTGGCATTCTCATACCTTGTACGAAATCTCAAAACTCCGTTTTCATCAAGGAAAGGAGTGAGATTTCGAATTGAGCTATCTTTTGGAACCTTTTCTTCAATAATAAGTGCTTTCATATCATTGCTAAACTCACTCCACTGAGCTTTCCTTAGAAGCAAGTTTTCAGCCTTTTGTAAGTCATAAACTGATATGAATGCATCAAATTTGCGTTTATCCTTACGAATACGTATCCATTCTACAAACTTAATTATTATAGCCGCGGATCGTTTGATTCGTTTCCATGAGGAAAAGTTTTCCTCATTTATAAAACTGAAATTAGGGATTTCGATTGATTTTATCATATGAACAGGGTTTATCTCTTCATCTGTTTGTTCTTCTTGTTTATTCAATGGCCAATGATTTTCTGTTTTATGTAGAAAGGCAGGACCTGTAATCCAAATACTATCTTTAATTATAGTCTTGGTGGCTTCATCTGCCGGGTTATTTTTGGATTCAACCCATCTCCATTGTTTAGCGGTACTACAATCGAGTATCTCACTGATTCTGTGGGCAATAAATTGTTTGTAGTTTCTGGGTTCAGAGTTAATCCAAGCAAGTACTGTACGAGAGTCAGACCAAAATGTAATAGATGTGTAATCTAACCGAATTTCCTTCTTAACTGATTCCACTAAGCGGGTACCAAGTACAGCTGCTTGTAATTCCAGTCTTGGTATGGACATTAGTTTTTTCTTTAGCAACTGTTCTTGTTTCAAGTATTATGTTCTTACGATCAATACATAGTAGGTCTTCCTCATTAAATGTTTATATTGGCCAGATATAAACACAATGTATAGTTAAGATGTACTATGTTATGATTGCAGCTGTTGATTTTTTTTTAACAATACATGTTTTCTAAATTTTCAATAAAGTCAAAATATTGTTTATACAAGTATTTATCATTGTTTTGAACGTAATTCAGTTTATTCTTATATTTTTCAGTTCCTATTAACTTTTTTGATTTTTTTGAACCCTTGACTTCATTTTCTCCATCATAATTTTCAAGATTATTTTCTCTTTTACAATCATTTTTATTGGATTTGTTTTTATTTTGATTTTCGTTTTGAATTTGGTGCGTTCTAATTTCAACACTTTTAATGTTTTCTTTGTTTTCAGTAACATTTATATACGATTTATAATTTATAATATTTTTCGATATGCCATTTTGACTTTCATAACTTTGTAATTCTTTTAACTTAAAATTGTTAGATGTTTCATTGTTTCCTTTATTTGTTGTATGTATTTTGTATTGAGCTTCTTTTGATAGCATTTTGTTTTCAATTATTTTTGGCTCCTCCTTTATGTCCTTACATTCCTTTTGTTGTGTCGCTTGTCGTTTTTCACGTGTTTGCATATAGTAATTATTGTATTTGATTTTTTCTAAATCGTTTTGATACGTTTCAGCTTTTTCGATTAGTTTGTTCATACTGTTTTCATTATAATGGTTGATATTATTCCACTTATAACTTTTGTAATCATAATAATTGGATCTTTTTCCAGTAGAAAACCGATTGTAATATTTGCCCTTATAACTAGGGTTGTTTATTCTGAGATCTTGACTTTTTTTGATACCAATTGTGAAAGATGTTTTGTTTATTCACCCATTCGTTTTGGGCTCTATAAATAATTGGTTGAATTTTTCCAAACATTTTTAGATTGTGGAGATTAAACTTTTTCAATATAATTGCGAACTTCTTCTAAAGTAGAAGCCGAACCTAAAATCAAAATCGCGTTTGTGGACAGCAAATCTTTTACTTTCCATACGGATTTGTCCATAGCATGGTCGTAAAATAACTCATACTCATGGCCACAATTTTGTTTAATTTGTATTAGTTTTTGGTCTAATCTGAAAATAAATTCAGAAAGCGTTTCATTTTGCCTGACTGATATTGAATTAACAGAGTCGAGCAGCTCAAGCATTTGTTTCAAGCTTGGTTTGTATCTCTCCTGTAAAAACAGTTTGAGATCATTCCAAGTTTGGAAAAAATGGTTCTTTATTTCTGATTGAATTTTTTCAGAGAGTGTTGTATCTTCTTGGGACTTGTGATATGGAAGAACTGACTCACTATACTTCTCGAACATAACTGACTCCGATTCCTCGGAGCAGGGCATATTTATTAGGAATCACTTAATCTAATTTTACTCATGCCATGCATCTCAACAGGTTGCACCACGGACTAACGGAATCGTTAACTTCGTCACCCTCGCTTTTGGGTAATCCTCTTAGTCTATTTTTACTGATCCACGTATCAATGTTCTAGAAAATGGGTCACCTATTTTCTTGACACACGCATCAATGCGTGAATGTTACGAAAACGAGACTTAATTTATCGTCCGTTCCCTTAGCGTCAGCTGCAATGCGTGCGTTGTGATTAACGCAAACCATTCATTGGAGCTACGCTAAGAATGCAAAGTTGTGCAATCCGTGTGCACAACATTACTACCCCCTCCGAAAGAAGGCTGCATGTTTACTCGTTAATAAATGTTACATTAGTTTTCGCACTATGCTTTGCTGATTTTCCTTAATACAGTGTTTTGCTCTTTATCTCATAATACGTCTTCATATTCCTTTTGTATGCCAAATTCGAAATTTGTCTTCTACTTCAATATTACGCATTTACAAGTTTAATTTTCTTTTACTTGGGTCAATATCTTGACATGACTTTTTTCAGAGAAACATCTGAGTTTAAATTTGTTTTGGGTATTCTTATATGCTCTTTACTGGCTTATGTATTTTTCTGCATTCTTCAATTTATTTCCTAAAACTACTTACGTACTAAACTAAAACTAAATGTTAATGGTGGAAACCGATTACCCGCGGTTGACTCGGGGTTAGTAGGACACAATTTATTCGGGATGGATACTAAGGAAAAGGAATTAAAGTGAATTAGGTTAATAACCTAATTGTTATTCTGCATTGTCCTTAAATTATCATAAATGTTGTATTTGATTGTATTTGAGTTCGTGTTAGTGAATATGTATATACACTTGTGTGTGTTCTTTTGTTTAGCTTCTTCTTCTTCTTCTTATTTTTCTTCATTTTATGGAATTTATAGATAGTGTAAATAATATGGTCATTTAGTTTTGATTCTCAAGTTATAAAACAATTATACTTGTCAGTGGTTTCTATTATACATTTTTTCTCTTTTAATATAAATATTTCCCGTATAGCTGAGTTAGATGTAATGTGCAAATTGGCTATAGAATGTATTTTTTATCTGGTAATGTGCTTATTCATAAAAATGTTTTGATTGTATTTGTTTTGAAACTTTTGAATGTTTATGGTTGATCAGGATGGCTGTATGTAGGCGTTGAAAATGCGTTGAATCTCCGAAGTCGTCCGAAAATGATTTTCTCCACTATTACGATTTTGTTGCAGTTGTTGGTCTTGTCCTTGGTCCTATTGTTGTTCTGTAGATTGCGGGGATGTGTTATTGTTGCACTGTCGATGCGTTTAACGACGAAGGGGTTCCCTTCCCCCTAACAAAAAAAAACTCTTTTACAGCTTTTTTTTTTTTTTTTTTTTTTTTTTTTTTTTTTTTTTTTTTACCGATATAAATGAATGTTACTAACTAATTTCCAGTATTTTTGTTTTATGATAATCATATTTATCTTCAAGTTATTATTAATTTTTAAAGTTACATTGATTGAAATAAAATTATAAAAACTAAATTGTCTTGCTAAATAATACAAAAAATGTTTTTTAAAATATTTTTTTTGACATTTTTTTTCTGTTAAAATAAATGGTTTATTTACTGAATTTCTTCTATTTTACAATCTGTTTTTAATAGTGTTTTAAAATATCAAGTTATTAGGTTATCATTCTATAAAAGTGTATTCATGTTTTATTCATTTTTTTTACTGTCTTTTATGAAATTATGTTTAGTTTGTGGGAATAAAAATAAAAATATATATATATGTAACATTTGATTCGAATTTCCTTTTCTATCTGACCAGTGAACATAGAATCACTCAAATAATTATAAATCCTTTTATTGTATGTTTTTCCTTTTGTGTGCTTTTATCTAATCATTAATGATTATAAACTAACTTGTACTTTTATTAAAATAAATATTGTTTTAAAAATATAATTTCATAATTTTATTATTGTCTGTAATAAATGTAACAAATATGTAATAAATGTATCCTAAAATCATATATCTTGTAAACCACGTTGATGAACATTGATCTCAATTTGTTGAAAATTTTCTTCTTCCTTCTTTTTTTCTCATTGATACTAATGTTTATTTAACAATAAGTGTTAATTTCAATTTTATTTTTTTTTTGAGAATAGTATTACTAGTTTTATTGAATACAAATTTTTCAATCATTTTGAGTATACATTTTACAAACATTTTTATTGATCTAGCCGAAATAATTGTCTTCTTTGTTAATCTCAACTTTTTACAGATTCCATTTATTTTTATCCTAATGACCTTTTTCTTATATTTAATTCATAACCGTGTTTTTTTTTTTTTTAATTGAATTCATCATGAGTGCAACTTTTTTCAATTTGATTCCATTACTTAATATACTTTAATATCTCTAAGTTTCAAATTTTTTAAAGTGCGTTCGGTCTAAAAAATTTAAAACTTTTTAATATTTCCTTAACTAATATATTTATGTAATTTTCTTTTTGCAAGAATTAATAATCAAAAACAATTACTATTTTTTTCTTCTAAACGGTACCAATGTTTTCTCTTGTATTTCTTCTTTTTGCATCTCTATTGTATTGATATTAATTGTCTTATTTTTTCTTATGCATTTATCATAAATTATATAGCCAAAGATGGCAAATATTAACAAAATGCTAGAAGTCTGAATAATAAAATCGCTAGTGTTTTGTTTATTTAGATTTTGTAATTCGATTTTCTCTTTTTTTAAAACTTCGATATCTTTACCAAGATTTGCTAATGTTTTAGCATCTTTCATGTTAATAATTGGCACATTAATTTTTGGAAATTCAATTGAATCAATGTTAAAATCAGAAGAAAAATTGAAATTAATTTTGGAAAAATTAAGATTCCAATTAAAATAAATTGTTATATTGGATTCTATCATTTGAGCAGGGTATAAATTAATATGCTCTGAAATTAATTTACAGTTGGCTTTTATTTCAATGATAGAAGAATCCCGTAACTGGACTGGTTTGCTGGAATCTAAGCAGTTCAAATGCGCAACTTCCGATTGTGGATTAACAACAACCCATGAATTTGTTTTGAATAATTTTATAAATAATAAGTTGTCAATTTGAATAATGGATCTTCTGCAATTTTTTTCGATATTATTTGAAAATTTCAAGATCTCCGTTTCACAAGAGGGACTACTTTTCATAATAAATATATGTGGGCATAAAGTTAAATTCTCAGCATGCTGGCAATGTTCAAAATGTTCCGTGTCCATCATTGAAAATTTTTTCATGTCATTGTCCGCGATCAAAATATCATTGTCAAATTTAAAAATTGAATATTTGTTGTTTTCAATTCTAACCGGGACAGGAGTTAATTTAAACACGTTGAAAGACTCGCTATGTACCAATGGAATATTTGCTGTAAAAATTAAATAAGACCCGAATCTATGTTGAGATCCTGTCGAAATTCTGTAGTATTCAAAAATGTGTGCCCAACTTACTGGCAATGGCAGTTTAGAACTTTTTGGAATAAAGGTATTTGCTTCACTTAGTTTATTATATAAAATACTCGGTGAAAATAAAAATGGATTTAAATGATCTTTATCTCCTCCAAGAAGTGTAACTAAAAGATCTACTTTTGACTTTAATGCTAAAACAACAGATTCTGTAATTGCATAACAATCTCTGAATACGAGTTCTGCGCTAATTCTCTTTAACTCATTTTTAACATTTGTTTGAAATTCAGAAAATGATTTTTCAAAATGGTCAAGCTTACTATTAAAATTTTTGAATTAGGTTGGCGTATTAGTTTTATTTAACAAATCAAAAATGGAATCTAAGATTATTGTATGTTTATTGATACGCTTTAATAAAAGATCCTCATTGCTTTTTACTTTCGCAAACTGTTCCTCGTAAAACAGTCCATCATCAGCATCAAGAGTTCCGATAATAGTTTTTGCTATTTTACCGACAACACCCAACCAAGGAGCAGAACGTTTATCTTTATTGTTAAAAATACTAATTGAATGAGATACACTATCCCATGTACTCACTAAAGATGACAACTCATACTCACAGTTTTTTGATATATTAACAGCCAACATTTTGTCACAAGCATCCTTCGTCATGACAGTCATGTTTTGTGCAAATTTCATTTCCTCTTTCAGCTTGTCCAGATCGACATACGTGGCCATTTTTAGATGTTGTTTAACAAAAGCGACATTAGGAATTCTCTCCAGCACTGCTCCTGATTTGTCCAGTTTTGTTGAACTAAGGTCTAATGCTGACGTATATCCAACTAGGAGAAGTAGAATCCACATGATTTCTGAAATAAAAATGACACAAAACAAAAGAGAAGAAAAACAAACATACAACTGCTGCTATGAGAAAGAAAAAAAAATAATATCAGTAACTTAGAAAAAATAAATAACAGGTACTTCTACTTCGCAATACATACGGATAAGACATTTTAGATTACATCTTATTCGTAAGCACAGCGTTTTAACATTTTTTTTTTTTATCAACCTTCCACTATCTATGGTTTAAATAGTCTATTTTTGTGAGTTTTGTACTCTTTATTTCCAATTTTTAAAGTAACCGTTTCATTTGAGTTCATTCCGATAACTTCATATGGCCCGTTACGCAAAGGTTGTAACTTCTGACCAACACCCACTGCAATGTTATCAATATACACTTTGTCCCCAATTTCAATATTAATTGGATTAACTTTTTTATCAAAATATTCTTTTGAAGATTGTTTATTCTCGATCAATTGGCGTCTAGCTTCATTTTGAGTTAGCCGTAATGTGTTTTTTAAATCTAGCAAATAATCTTCATAATTGTAATACACTTCTGGTTCTCTTATTAATGTCTGAGGTAAAATGCATTTTTTCCCAAATACTAATTCATATGGAGAAAAATTAGTACTGGTGTGTTTAGTTGTATTAAAAGCGAAACAACCAAACGGTAAAAGCGTATCCCAATCCTTATGCTTATGGGAGATTTCAGCTCTTAAAAACTCTTTAACAGTGCGATGTGTTCTTTCAAGTGCCCCATTAGATTCAGGATGGTAAGCACTTATATTTATTTTTTTAATATTTAAAAGTTTGCAAACATTTTTGAAAAGATTTGATATAAAATTCGAACCATTATCTGTTAAAACAGATTTAGGTACTCCGAACACGCAAATAAATTTTTCAACAAAGACTTTAGCAATCGTAATAGCTTCTTGATCTTTAATGGAGAAAGCAAATAAAAATTTACTAAGATCGTCTTGTATTGTTAAAATATATTTATTGCCTTTTTCTGTAACTGGCAGAGGTCCAACAATGTCCATACATATTTTTTCAAATGTTTTATGTGCCGTGGTCGTAATCGCCATTGGCATTTTAGTTTTTCTTCTAATTTTTGATCGTGCACATTCTACACAATCTTTCACATATGCATCAATATCTTTACGCATATTTTTCCAAATATATAAGTCTTGAATTCGTTTAAGCATTCGCTTTGTACCAGTATGAGCTCCTAGTTTTGATTTATGAAATAAATGGAGTATATTTTCTATCTCATCTATGTTAGTTATAGTTTTCACTGTATTCTGTATTAATATAATACTAATGTTGCTGTTATTAAAAATGTATTTAGTTAATAATTTGATTATTTCAGATTCGTGTTCGAAACAACATTTTGGGAAAGAGTCTATAGCAATATTTTTAAAATAGTTTGTTGAACAGAAATTACGAATAAATAGTAAAATTTCAAAAATATCCTCCACAGAAAGTTGTGATCCTTCCATCACTTCAATTTCTACTTCATTGCTTTTGCAAATTGTTTTGTAATGTTTAGAATGATTCATATTTTGGACAATCTTAAAAAATATTTTTAAACATTTGTTTGAAACTTTTTCTAGCGTTACTGGGCTTTGAAAGACTTTATAATTTAGTTTATTTATATCAAAATTATTTTTTAATTCATTAAAATTTGACAAATTTAATTCATTTGTTAACTGATTTAATCTGTCATTATTTATTGTTTCTTGTTTTTTAAATTCTTTTGGTATTTCCTCAAGAGAATCCGGGGATGTTAAAGTTTGTTGATTGAATTCCGTTGTATTATTTAGTAAATATAGCTTAACTTTAGTATCTCGAAAAACATATTTAAGCATTTTCAAAATTAAAGAAAATTTCAATACATGTTGATCATTCTTTTCAAAACATAATTCATTTTTATTTAATTTTTCCAGAATTTCTTTTAAATTTTGTATTTTTTTAAATAATTGTTCCGGGTTTTTCTGGTATGTTTTATCAACGGTTATAGTTACCAAGTTATTTGTTATCAAATTTAAAATTGGAATATTTTCATCTATTTTGTTTACTTGTTTAATAGTTAAAGCAACACAAGATTCAGAAATCTTATCCACTTTGGTAAAAGCAAATAGGGCATCAGATTTATCTTCAATGCATGTTTGAAAATCTTTTTTACTGTGATTTCTTGTTATGACACCAACTTTAGATATAATTAAATTTGTGAGGTTCATTTTTTGTACTTTTGTGTAGTGAACATATAAGTTAAACTTGAAAATTTTATTTTCTTCAAATTCATCTTCTTTGAAATTTCCAATTAATGTTTCTGATGGAATCCTGTTGAGACAATCAGCTACCACGTTTGTTAAACCTGGTTTATATGTTATGTCATAGCAATATTCCATCAGTTCGACCTTATCAATCTAGAACAAGGATTTTTATGATTGAAAAGGTAGACTAATGGTTTATGGTCGGTTCTAATAATGAATTTTCTCCCTAATACGTGCGTTCTAAATTGCCGTACTCCAAAAATAATGCCTAAAAGTTCTTTTTCTATAGTAGAATAGTTTACTTCGGCCTTATTTAAGGTTGTACTTGCATACGCAATTGGCAGATCAATGTCATCACCTTGTGATAACACTGCTCCCAGTGCATACTGTGACGCATCAGTAGTGATGATGAATATTTTAGTATAGTTTGGAAATTGTAAAATTGGTGGAGTAATCAATTTATTTTTCAGTATTTTAAATGCATTTAAACAGTTATCGTCAAATTTAAAATTATTATCCTTTTTTAAAATTTTATAAAGCGGTAGACAAATTTTTGCAAATTCTGGAACAAATTTTCTATAGTAATTAGCCATACCCAAAAATGATTGTAATTGTTTTACAGTTTTTGGAATGGGAAAATTATCAATTGCTTTTATATTTTCTTTGTTTGGTAAAATACCATTACTGGAAATAATGTGTCCTAAATAATTTAATTCAGATTTTAAAAAATGACATTTGTTTGGTTGAAGTTTTAAATTATGTTTTCTTAAAACAGAGAAAATTTCTTCTAAACTTTTATTATGTTCCTCTAAAGTTTTGCCATGAACAATAATATCATCAAGGTAAATAAAACATTTGTGGCCTTGAAGACCCACAAATATATTGTTCATATAACGCATAAAAGTACTCGGAGCGTTACTCAAACCAAATGGCATTCGTACATATTGGTATTTTCCAAAGTTAGTAGAAAAACTGGTTTTTTCTTTATCTTTCTCGTCCATTAGTATCTGGTGGTAACCAGATGCCAAATCTAAAGATGAGAAAAACGAAGAATTTCCTAGTTCAGTCTGCGATCAGCAGAGAAGCGAGTCAGACGTGCGTCCCTCACAAACCAAAAAAGTGCTTAAAAAGTGCAAAAATGCCTCACGGCAAGAAAAAGAGGCGGTCCTCACCAGCAGGATCGGCAGATTTGAAGAAGCTAAAGAATGCCGAAGCGCTACCTGCAAAGCCAGGCAGTTTGAGCAAGGACGCTCAAAAATTGTCTGGAAACCAGTTCGCTACCCTCCCTGTGGACGTGAGCGAGAGGAAGAATTTGAACGACGGGAAAAGTTGCCACCCATTTTGTGAAAACATCGTCATCGGATTCGGTGCGAAAGTGGCTGACCGGATTTATCAAATCTGGTGCTTTACGAGCTTCCATTCGCTTGTGTGCTGATGGACTCAAAATTCTGCTACCTACCAGAAAGGATTACAACTACGTTCGGGATTTCTGAACAACACAAAGATTGAATACTACAGCCATGACGATCCAGGTAAACGCCCCATGAAACAGGTCCTCCGAGGCCTGTACGACATGGATGTGAGTGTGCTGAAAGAAGAGCTCAAAACTCTTAAGTTGAACGTGATCGAAGTCTTCAAGATGACGAGACACAACAAGGACATCAAGTATCGTGATCAACTGTACCTGGTTCATCTCGAGAAAGGATCGACTACGCCGTCTGAGCTGAAAGCAGTTCGGGCAATTTTCAACATCATCGTGACTTGGGAACGTTATCGTCAGTGCACCGTGACGTGACGCAGTGTTCGAACTGTTTGCAGTTTGGACATGGTGGAAGGAACTGTTTCATCAAGAGTCGTTGTGCAACCTGCGGAGGTGAGCACAAAACTCAAGCTTGCGAAACAATCAACGAGAACATCGAAGCGAAATGCTTCAATTGCGGCGGCGACCATTCTACCAAGAATCGGAGCTGCCCAAAACGAGCTGAGTTTGTGAAAATTCGGCAGCAAGCGACGACGAGGCACCAACCAAATCGTCGCAAAACACCACCAACTTTCACGGACGTGGATTTTCCTGCTTTGGCGTCACCTGGAGCGGGATCTGTTCGAGTGGTTCCAAATCTGCAACCATTGCCGTTGAATCAGCGGCAAAGAGTTGCAGAGAATACAACACCTCCAGGCTTCAGTCAGCAACTGAGGAAAACCAACCAGCATCAACGAATGAAGGCAGTAGTGACCTGTTTTCACCACAAGAACTTCTGAACATTTTCATCGAGATGACAACAACACTGCGTGGTTGCAAAACTCGCCAGGAACAAGTACGAACGCTTGGAGCATTCATCTTAAAATACAGTTCGTAGTTTACTCGTTATAATGATTTTGAATATTTCAATGAATTTACTTTTAGTTTTAAGTTAGGATTAGTTGTTAAAGCGATTTTTTTCTTTTTTACCCAAATGTATTCGATTTAATGCAAAAATGTAAAACAATTTGAAGTAAATAAATGAATGTGAACAGTTAATAAGAAAACGAAAAATATAACAAAGATGAAGAGCATGTAGCCATACCACTTAGAATGTAAATGAAATGTAATTATTATAAGAAAGTTCAATAAAGACATATTTAATTTCAAAATTTCAAAATTTCCTAGTTGATCAATAATTTCTGAAATGTTTGGAATTGGATAAGTATCTGCAACTGTTTTTTCATTTAATTTACGAAAATCTACAACTACGCGATACTTTTTCTCTCCATTATCCGACTTCTTTGGAACTACCAACAATGGGCTATTATAAGCACTTGTGCTTGATTCAATTATTCCGTCGTTCAGCATTTTTGAAACTTGTTTGTCCACTTCTTGGCGGTAAATTTGTGGAAGTGGATATTGTTTTACGTAAATTGGTTTATCTGTCGACAAATTTATACCATGTCGTACTACATCCGCACATGATAACTTATCTCCTTCGATAAAAAATATATCATTATATTTAACAATAATCTTTTTTAATGATATTTTTTCTTCTTCATTCAATAGTGGATCGATTTTTATTTCTTTTTTTAGTATAGAGATTCTCATTGTATAATTTTCATCTGAGTGTATATTTTTATTTTTTAATATGTTTTCAGTTCTCGAACAATCATCTAATAAATAATTATCTTCCGAATAGACAACTTCATTAGCTATATTCATATTAATATGCTTATGACAATTCAGTTCAATTTCGTTTTCTTCGGATACTGGCCTGGTATCGTCGCATACGTTTAACTTGGAATCGTCAGATTCATAATAATTGAGAACATTATTTTTAACTTATTTCATCATCTTTTAATTCATCATTGTTTTCTTCTTTTTTAATATCTTCATAAACTTCTTTGTTACAAATTTTATCTTCTTCAATTATCTTTTTATTTTCATTGATAGTATTTTCCGTATTTTCTTCGATTCTTTCTTGAATTTTAAAAATGATTTCATCATTGTTATGTTTTAATTTGAATGTTTTATCATTCATATTTATAATACTTTTTAATGGATACATGACATCCCTTCCTAAAATTCCATCAATTTTAGAAAGTCCTATGTCATTATTCATTACATGGAATTTGAAATGAAATTCTCCATTAGGGAAAGAAAAACAACTTTTCATAGTCCCAAATGTTTGGAGAATTCCGTTAGAAATTCAGATACTAAAACTTTTCATTCAAATAGATTTCGTCACCTGTGTCTAAGCAACTTGCTTTAAGCAGACTTATATCTGCACCTGTATCAATTAATAAATTAAGTTTTTTATTATTTTTTGTGAAATGAATGCTCATTGGTGAACTTTTAATATTAAATGAATATATTCTTTTGATTTTCTGGCTTTTATCAATTTCTCTTTTAGTGACGCAGAATAAATCACTATTATTTACAAGTTTTTTTGCAATTTGAACTGCAAGAATTCTTCATATTCCTTTTTGTCAATAAATTGAACAGTCTCAGGATTTTCACTGTTAGGCATGATAGCAGGAAAACTTTGAGTGTTCATAACATTATTTTGAAAATTTCGACCATTAGGATAATTTTGTCTAAATGGATTACCGTTTTGGTTTTGGTTATTGTAATTTCTGTAAGAATTTTGATTTGGTAGTCTGAAATTTTGATTATTATGATTATTGTGATTGTGATTGTTGTTATGATTGAAATTATTTCTGAAGTTTGAATTTTCATATCTAGGATTTTGATATCTTTGAAACTGATATCCTGGATCCTGATATCTATGATTTTGATATCTCTGATCATGATATCTTTGATTTTGATATCGTGGAAAATAACTGGAATTACCTTGGAAATTGTTTTGATTGTTATATCTAAAATTTCCTTGAGGTCTGTAATTATTTTTAAAATTTTGTTGAATTGGAGCACCCCAACAATTTTGAGAACTAACTGGCTCTGATTGCCATTCTAAACGAGCTAATTCTTCAACTGTTTTGAAATTCTTTGTCACTTTAGATTGACCAATTCCTTTGGTTTCTAAAACAAATTTGGCCTCTTCTAAAGAAGAGGGATTTCCTAATATTATCCGACTATTCCTCGGACAATATTCTTTTACTTTTTCTATGGCTTGCTCCTCAGCAAGCCGCCACAAATTCTGTTCACTTTCACTTGACGATCTGATTGCTTCTAAATTGTCGATTAACCTATCGACAAATTGCGAAAGTGTTTCAGTCTCCATGATTGCCAACTGATTAAATTTTGTTGCCTGTTTGAAAGATATTGTTGGATCATGCTTGAATTGATTTTCCAACAATTCTTTCAACTGTTTCCATGATTCAAAATTTACGTTTATTTTGTTCCGAACTGACTCGGACAAACGTAAATAAAAAACGGCTTTGGCAAAGATTTTATCGTTATCTTTGCCATCTTCAAGTTCGTAAATTACGTCGATTAGTTCTACAAATTGTTTTAATTTTGAATAAGTCCCATCAAAAATTGGGACACTTTCCAGTTTAATTGATGCCATTTTTGGTGTTTTAATTACAAAACTTTTTTCACTTGATCCAGATTCACTTGAAGTATCGGTTTCTGGATCTAGTTCAGGATCTGTTTGAGTTCCCTGATTCTTTACTTTCCTTTTAAATAAGGTTTCTAAAGGGCTTTTTAATTTTAATTTTATTTCGTCACTTTTTGGTAATGACAGTTTTTTTGGTACTATACCAGATCTGAGTAATCTTGGAGTAGTATCACTCATTAAAAATCATATTTTTCAAAACAAAACTTAAATTCAAGATAATTTTTCAATAAGTTTATATAAATTCACATAAATTCACAAAAAAAAAATAATTTGGTCAATTATTTGAGAGTGGTACTAACCTGTTGATGTTGTTGTTGTTGCTGCAGTTTCCGATGTTTTGTTGGTTTTCACTGTTCACTTAACTTTTTTCTTTTGTAAACTTTTGATAGAACTTTACTTGCTCTCTTCTTTTGAGCTACTTATCACTTGATTTCGGTTAACACTTTAACACTTTAAATTTTTACTTCGACACCAGTGTTGTATCTTCTTGGGACTTGTGATATGGAAGAACTGACTCACTATACTTCTCGAACATAACTGACTCCGATTCCTCGGAGCAGGGCATATTTATTAGGAATCACTTAATCTAATTTTACTCATGCCATGCATCTCAACAGGTTGCACCACGGACTAACGGAATCGTTAACTTCGTCACCCTCGCTTTTGGGTAATCCTCTTAGTCTATTTTTACTGATCCACGCATCAATGTTCTAGAAAATGGGTCACCTATTTTCTTGACACACGCATCAATGCGTGAATGTTACGAAAACGAGACTTAATTTATCGTCCGTTCCCTTAGCGTCAGCTGCAATGCGTGCGTTGTGATTAACGCAAACCATTCATTGGAGCTACGCTAAGAATGCAAAGTTGTGCAATCCGTGTGCACAACAAGAGCTTGCAGTATTTAATCACTGTTAGGAATTGTTTCTCATTTGTGGCTTCCGTTTTAGTACTTTTGTGGAATAGATCTACCATTTCAATGAACGGTTTTAATTTTTGCACCGAACCGTCAAATGGTTCGATGTGTTCTAATTTGAACCAATTTTCCATCTTTTTAAAGTTATTGCTGAAAATGTATAACTTTTGTTTTCTTATTATTATTTATTTTCTACTTACCATTCGTGTCCATTGTCATCGCGAGGTCGTCATCTTTAATAAACTGCGTTTTGTTTTCACTACTTTCACATTTTTTTCCGGCACCAGTGTTATATCTCGAGACTACCCAGGATGTGATATTAAATGATCTACTCTTGCTGGTTTCCCAGAACAGACTGACTGTGCATCACGCGCAGCCCCTTTATTCTCAAACTATCTCTAACCAGTCTCCAAACTAACCTGCGCAAACCTACGTCCCTTCTTGTATTATCCACGCATCGTTGTCTATGAATATGGGTCATCTATTTTGGTTGGCCCACGCATCAATGCGTGAAGATTTCGAGATCGAGACTTAATTTATTGTCATTCCCTTAGCGACAGCTGCAACGCGTGCTTTGTGCAATCATTGATTGCCGCTACGCTAAGGAATATACCCGAAAAGGTATAGTTGTGCAATTTAGATGCACAACAGACAGCAGCAAAGGCCCTATCTGAAGCATCTACAAAAACATGAAGTTCTCTTGAGATCGCTTCTTTATTTAAATTAGAGTAACACTGTCGCTGCCCATTGCAGGATTTGGGAGGTGATATATTTGTTTTAGCGGAAAAGACGTTTCTTCTCTTACTGCTAAATATCAACTAACTTATATTTCCTAATTTTAATTTTACATAGCTTCTAGTTTCTAATTTCCTACCGTTCCTATCCTAGTTTTCCTTTGGGCTCTCTATTCGTAGAGAAGCCCTTCCTACTCTTGGCAGTCGCTACTTTGTCCTTGTCGTCTTTCGTCCTTGTCGGTCATGTGGCACGAATGCCGTCATCGCACATTCCGTCTTTTCTCTTACGAGGATCGCACGGTTTTCCTTTTAGTGGGCGTGGGAACCCGAATTCTGAGATTCCCACGCACTTTCGCCAGATGCTTATCTTGGTGTCTGGCTCCGATTTGTCCCGTCGTAAAAGTCTAGTCATAAATTTATCCCTTCGCGGGAGATCAATATTGCAGGGTTTGTTGGAAAAACCCTTTCTCAAATTACGTCGCCTGCGTAATGGTCGTTCGGCTCCGTTCCCGCCGTCAGGCAAAGGATCGCGGCCATGTGTTTTTCCAGGCTTTGGTCGTAAATTGTCGAGTCCTTGGGAGTTTGTCGGAAGCAATTTCCCAAGTCCTCGAATAGTTAATAGCCGATCTCAAGTTCTTGGAAAGAATTAAAAAAATTCTCAAGTTCTTGAAACCAGATGTCCGTCGTAGATCTGTCAATTTCGTACGGCGTCATTTTGTCGGTCCCGTCAGCGACAAACACCTTGGGAAGTGTATTGATTTTAACTGTTCTAGTCTGTCCGTCCATGAAACCCATTTATTTAACTGTTTTTGTGGAATCTTTTCATTCCAGTTCGTCCCTGTTCTCCACAATTCCTGCATCATGACTCGACTCTCTATGCTTATGTTTGAAATAAGTCCAAGAGGATCGTAGACACTCATTGCTATGGATAACATTTCTCTCTTTGTAGGCCAGTCTGGGAAATTATCATTTTTTACCCTATATCTAAGAGTATCCTTTTCGGTGTGTAACCTTAGTCTCTGATTTAACAGCGGGATTTCTTTCATGTCCATTCCTTTAGCACAGTTCGACACCATTTTCAGTTTAACTCCAAAATATGTATTCTAAGATTTTCCTTAAACTTATAGTAACATTTCACTATGCTTCTAAGATATGCCCCGTGGCATTTTGGTAGAATTGCATCTGTGCATCGTAGCACTTACACCGAATAATCCACTCCAACTCCTAACTGCATCTCTCTTCTGCTAACTGCTAACTTCAACTCTCAATTTCAACTCCCTCCTAATTTCAACTACCCTGATTCTAAATCTAACTTAGGCTTTTATACTCCGAAGCGTTTTTAGTCAAGACGCATGCGCAATATTCATCTCTACGGGAGTAGCTCAGCCACGTGCGTTTTGACTACACCGCGTTGATCTTGAAATCTTTCTGCTCGAAAATTCTCAGCAGGGATCCTGGCAGAGTTCATGACCTTTCTGTTTTCGCTTTGTGCTTTTCCTTCCATCCTCCTACTGTGTTTATTTATGTCTTAACCTACGTGCTCCTAGAAATATGACACTTGACTCGTGTCAACATGTGTTAATGTGTGCATCTGAAGATGTTGCACTTCGACTGATTGTAAAGACCAATGTACTTCTGTCAAATTCTTCCCTGTTGGTCGAACTAAAAATCTAAAATTATATTCTGATTAACTGAGGGTCGCTACATCGGTATCCCAATAGATACCAAGAACTTTCTCGTAGGTTTGCTCGTCGTTTCCAAGATCAACTACTTTTTTCTGCATTCTTTTATCTTCAGGAATACATTCAATTATCGAACTTGAGTTTGAAATGGGCAAACACCGTGAGGGTTTGGGTGGTACACGTATTTGGACATCTTTGTTTAGATATGATTATTTTTGTTATTATAATTATATGTTAATTATTTTTAAGTGTTTAGATGTGTGTCTTTGATAAATTCCTGACTTGATGATGGCTTGATGTTCTGCGATGCTCGACGTGATGCCCAAAGTGATGCTCGATGCGATGATTGATATCTCGTTGTTACTGATACTCGATGTTATACTTTATGTACACTAGATGATTGTTGAACGTTGATTAATGCTGGGCTTCTTTTGCTGATCCCACGATGTTGGCACTCCATGAAACTTGTTGATGCATTTAAACTCGACCGTATGTCGAATGCAACCGAACAATCTTTAATTGTCCGGATTTCTACGTAGAACGTGCTCCTCAGTTGAACACGACGATGGTGGAAATTGCTGACTCAAACCGGACTTTGTTGATGTCCGGACCAGGCACACTTATCCGCAATTCGGGTGTGATCGAACAAGTTTGTTCGGGTTTTACAGGACGCTCTATTTCAACCGAGTGTTGAAAGCGACCGATCGGCACGTGGCACTTGATCGGATTTTGTTGTGAGCACGACTCAACCTGGATGTTGGTCGGGGCCGAAAAGAAAGTGAGATTTTCACTTGTACCAGTGAGCCACTTTTTGTGGAAGCTCGGCGTTTTCCACAAACACTTGGTCCTTACTTCTGGACCATCAAGTTTTCACTTCTTCCTCTCTGCTGATCCCACGATGTTGGCACTGCGTCCACTTGCTGGACCTTTTTTTTTGGCTTTGATGTCCAGGCTCACATAAGTGATTTTAATTGCACTGTTTCCGATTTAAGCACCGGAGACGCTTCTTCCTTCCAATGTTCTCCTGGATTTTCGTATTCCAGGATCACTCACAACACTTTTGTTATGTCCATACGAACTCCCTTTTGAGCTCTTTTAATTGACGCCAAATCGCTGCGTCCGAATGCGGTTATCTGGAGTTGCTTCCAGTCTACCAAATAATTTTGTTCTTCTGATGAACAATACAAGTACACGGCTGTGCGATTTCTTAATGTGGATCCGTTTTCCACTAAATCAACACTTTTGAAACATTGTTCAGACTTCAACTCTGCGGAATAGCAGTTAGATTTCAACTAACTGGAAGTTCCTCGATTCGAAATGTCTGATTTCAACAAACACTTTCTAGCTTCCTCTCTGGAGCCACCATGTTTCTGCCCGTGCAGTCTATGGGAGGTGATATATCGGTATTATCGAAAAGACGTTTCTTCTCCTACCGCTAATTAACAACTCAATTTTATTTCTAAATTTTGTTTAACCTAGCTTCTAATTCTAGTTTCCACTCGTTCCTATCCTAATTTCCTTTTTTACTTTCTGTCCGCCAAGAAGCCCTTCCTACTGCGGTAATCGCTTCCACGGGTCCCCCACAGACCGTTATTATGAAGAAAAAATTTCCACCCAAACCAATGATTGGACATGGTTTCTGGGACCATTCTGCACCTCTGGGCAAAGTTTCAAAATATTTGCCGGCAGAAATTTCGAATACGGTCAGTTTTAGTATTTTTAGTAGAAATTAAGGGGAAATCACATGTAAAATGCATAAGAAAACTTCAAAGTTTCAATGCTTAAACTCTAAAACGTTACTGATCATGGTTTTAAATTGTACTTACATGTAGCAAAATGATGAAAAACGATTTACGGAACTGACTTAGCCGGATTAAACCGTAGTTAAGTGACTTAAGTACATTATTTACAAGTTTATATCTAAATATTTTTTTAAAAACTCCTACATTAGGCAATTTTAAGTCTAGGAAGACTAGATTGCATAAAAATAATTAAAATGGGGTGACTTTGAGCCACGGGGTGACAATGTACAAAAGATTGTTTTGATAAGCATTAAGTTTATGTCAATATTTGTTTGTAGACTGCTTAATTTGGTCTATTTATGTTCCCAAACCCAAAAATAATTTGATGATATTGCTTCGCAAATCGCAAATTAATATGTTTGAATAGGCCTATTGATTTTAAATCGCCTATAAGTGACATATTTAAAAATGCTGCGCACATGTTCCAGTTCTGAATCGATTCGTTCTGAATACAAATAAAAGAAAAACAATTATGTGACGTGGCAAGTTTGTAGCATTGCATTAATAATAAAATTGTTTTTTTTTGTTTTAAAACGTTTAAAAATTTGAACCATACGAATGAAATGCAGTGAGTATTTCAGCTATAATTTCCCACAGGATTAATATCTCAAACTAAATATGATTTTGCAAAATTGCAGGTAATCATCATAAAAACTGTATTTTATAATTGATTAATGTATTGTTGATACAGTTTGATCATCAATGAAATTCATCAAAACTTATTATTGATCAGCAAGTACTTTTACTGATAATATATTTAGTTAAAACAAAACCTACTCCTGTCTCATGTGAAAACACAACCACTCATCCACTATTTTAACAATCCCGACATATCTTAAGAAAATGTGAAAATAGTATAGTCTAATATGTATAGGTTATTGAACTTATAAATATTTACACATGAAGGACGATGTAAGTTTCCAATGTAGTTTGTGTCTTAAAACTCTTGTCAGGTTAGGTTCTTATTTAACTTTTTATGGAATTTTTCAAAATTGTGGGAGAGGACAACAATATTTGCAACGAGTAATCCTTACAATTCAAGCTTGTCGAGCTTGTTGTTAAGCTATTTAGTTATTAAACAAACCTAAAATTTGGTACAATGTCACCCCTTGGCTCAAAGTCACCCCATTTTAATTATTTTTATGCAATCTAGTCTTCCTAGACTTAAAATTGCCTAATGTAGGAGTTTTTAAAAAAATATTTAGATATAAACTTGTAAATAATGTACTTAAGTCACTTAACTACGGTTTAATCCGGCTAAGTCAGTTCCGTAAATCGTTTTTTATCATTTTGCTACATGTAAGTACAATTTAAAACTATGATCAGTAACGTTTTAGAGTTTAAGCATTGAAACTTTGAAGTTTTCTTATGCATTTTATATGTGATTTCCCCTTAATTTCTACTAAAAATACTAAAACTGACCGTATTCGAAATTTCTGCCGGCAAATATTTTGAAACTTGGCCCAGAGGTGCAGAATGGTCCCAGAAACCATGTCCAATCATTGGTTTGGGTGGAAATTTTGTCTTCATAATAACGGTCTGTGGGGGACCCGTGGCTTCCTTTTCGTCTTTCGTCCTAGTCGATCCTTGTTTTTTTTTTATTTAGTAGGCGTGGAAACCCGAATTCTGAGCTTCCCACGCACTTTCGCCAGATGCCCATCTTGGGATCTGGCTCCGATCTGTCCCGTCGAAAGAGTCCAGTCGTAAATTTATCTCTTCGCGGGAGATCAATACTGCAGGGTTTGTTTGAAAAACCCTTCTCAAATTACGCCGCTTGCGTAACGGTCGTTTGGCTCCGTTCCCGCCGTCAGGCAAGGAATTACGGCCTTGTGTTTTCCAAGCTTTGGTCGTAAATTGTCGAGTCCTTGGGAATTTGTCGGGCGTAATTTCCCAAGTCCTCGAGTAGTTAATGGCTGATCTCAAGTTCTTGGAAAGGATTAAAAATTTTCTCAAGTTCTTGAAACCAGATGTCCGTCATAAATTTTACAATTTCAAGTTAGCGTCGTCCTGTCGGTCTCGTCAGCGATATACCGCCCCTCGTAAATCGATCACGCCGATTTACAAATTTTCTTCTAATCTTGTTTCTTTCATAATTTGGCGCGCATTTTCGTTCTGTAAATTATTATTATTATTATTATTCATAATTGAAAGTGTCGTAGTCATTCTTCTTGATTTATCAGTAAATATTGAATTAATTCATTTAGTGGTATTGGTATGGAATAGGATTAAGGCCTTCCCTAAATATCTTCATGTTTTTTTTTCTTTCAGCTTTTTTATGTTTTCTAATAAAGCATCTCCTAGGTTGCAAGCTTCCGTGTATATTCTGTCTACGTCTTTATTTCGATCCGTAGTCTGGATAGTTTTCTTGCTTTCCTTTTCCGTGATTTGGTCGTGTTCCTTAATCTCTATGTCTGCTACCAGGTCAGTAATTTGCTTCATTATTTGTTGATTTGTTCCTTGTTAAAGGTTGATGTCCTTGACGAGTAGCTAGACATTTATAACAATCGTGTTCAGTTTACTTAATAGTTATATTACATGATCATTATAATTCTAGGTCTGCGTTTTAGCTACTCTACTGATACTTCCTATTATTGTTTTAATGATTGTTGATTGTATAATTGTTATTAATGACATTACAATTCTATATGTTTGTATAATCGTATGAGTTTGCATATATTTGTTAATTATTTGATGAAGAAGGCCTGTCCATCGGTGTGTAAACTTCCTCAGGGTGTTCCCACTGTACACGCTGTCTGCGCGTCGGTCGTGGTATATTTTTATCTTCTTGGGTTTGTCTCATGGCGTTTCGATGTGATAAAAAGGTCGTCAATGAGTCCCAAAAGGATGCTATCAATTGCCATCCTATGCCGTAAATATCGTACAATATACGTCCGTGCATAATAGTATCGATGACAAACTTGACTATGCGTCCGATCATGTAGACTCCTATAAGTGTCGACGTTGCTGTACCAAACCATGTGGACCAATTTACGAATTTGTTCCAATATTTGTTTATCATTCCTTCAATGACATTTTCGGTAACGAACGCATCTAGCTTGAAACCTTGTAAATTGGGATTTTGGCCCTTCATAACTTTATGAAGTACCGTAGAGGCAGCACGTCGGTCTCCTTGTTCGTTTATCATGCTTCTCATTTTCTCGATACTAGAGGCATCGTACACTCCACTCTCCATTAGGCTTGGAAGGGGTGTATAGGTCCAGCTAGTAACTATATCAGTAGTTAATTTATTTGGGCTAGTGGATTCACGAAGTCGTCCATCAGTCGTGTACCATCGTCCTCCCAACATAAATTTTGCCGGTAGTAGTGGAGTACAGTCAATTTCTGTTCCCCTATCTTGTACTATTCTCGTGACTGGAGCGAGGAACATTGTCTTATTATTGTGAGTTACAGGAATTTCTTGATAGCACCTTTCAGTGACCTTAGGGGTCACGTATACCGGCTTACACTGTAAAATGTGTATAACCTCACCGGTTACGACTGCGGTGTAACCAGATCGTTTTACAATGCTCGATACAAATTCTGTAGGATTCAATCGAGCTAAGGTTAATTTAGTTTCCATGATGGTTTTATCTAACTTGCACAATTCTGTCATGATATTGGTGTACACGTCATTTAACTTTTGTCCGATATAATTTTCGACTAATGTTATCTTCGAGTTGAAGTAGGTAAACAGATCATAATTTTTCCCATTTGGTTGTTTCCTAAATGGTGATCTAAACCCAGTCACTTCTACAATTAAGATTCTGGGGTGGTCTGTCTTGTAACCGTTGTGACCACATATTTCGGTTTCCTGTCTCGTGCGAATCGAGAAAAGATGAGCGTCAGATATTGTACTGTAGACTGCTCTGTTAATATTAGAGTTCTTATCGTTGTTATCTATTGTTTTATTTATAATTCCCTCGTACAATACTTCGAATTCAATGTCTTCACAGATCCTGTTCAAATTCACGCTCCAAGTAATGTATCCTTCTTCGGAGTCTAGGCACTTTCCGTGGGAATATATGCATGTTAGTCCTTTCTTCAGTTGTATTTGGGCCATTAAGCATTCATCCGGAGTGAATTCTTTTACTATATAACTATAACTATATTCATAATCCGACTTATTAATAATCAAGGAGGCTTTTTCTTTAGTCAAAACTATCTAGGTAATCATCGACATAATGATTATCAATTATAGCTTTCACTTCCTCTGGATATTTTTCCTGAAACTTAAGCGCATTTTGATTTTTTACAAATTGGGCACAAGCAGGTGAACAAGTTGCCCCATTATGTAAATATCAGGCTTTGTGTTTTGGTCCTCCCTGAACAAAATCTTTTGTGATTCTTGATCATCTTTTCGAATGCGAACTTGGTGAAACATCTCTTGGATGTCTCCTGAAACCGCATATTTACCTTCCCTAAACCGTATTAGCACTCCTATTAGAGATGCTAAACCATCCGATCCTGAAAGTAATTTTGAATTTAATGATTCACCTCCTATTTTCGCGGCATAAGTTCGTTCTGATTCTACTTGTTCCTTCGGTGCTGCTTTTCGTAAATAACCCTTTAACTCGTATTCCTTTATTTTGTTGGAATACCACATTTTTAGCTCAGGATCTCGATTCATCTTCCTTTCTTGAATTTTCAATCTATTTAATGCAGATTGGTAACTGTTAGGAAATGATACATTTTCTTCTCTCCACAGTAACCCTATTTCGTACTGACCGCTAGAGAATTTTAGAGTATTTTCGAAAAAATGCGGTTATTTTGGAAAATTATTATACATTTAAAAAAAAATATATTTTTGTGAAAAAGCAAACCAAATTTCGCTTTGTTTGATACCCATGTTAAATATTTTGAAAATTTGAGTATTTTCGAAAAAATACGGTAATTTGTGGAAATTTTAGTATTTTCCAAAAATATCTCTAATGAAGTGAAAAAGCATACAACATTTCGCTTCGTTTGATACCCATATTGCAAATTATGAAAATTTGAGTACTTTTGAAAAAGTAGAGTATTTTGTGAACAATTTTGAGTACATATTTTTCTTTGAAACTTACTAGATTTTCAAAACATATATTAAGAATATCGATTTTAGAAAAAAATAAAAATAAAAATGAGTTATCGTCTAATCTCGGCGATAACATTATCGCCGATAAAATTATAACGGTAACGATAGATTATCGTTATCGAGTCTTGATAATTTTATCGTTAACAACCTTGATAATTAGTTAACTTAGCTTTTTAAGAAAATACATATCAATTTTAGGTAAAAATGCTAAAAAGTCAGAATTTTGACTGAAATTCGTTAAAATTAGTTTATCACAGTTATCAGAATTTAATTACCACAGTACAACACATTTTTAACACTCCATCAGTTCTCTTTAGAATCCCGAACGATGGCTGGAGAAGTTATTTTAACCCTTTTTATGAATGTTGTAAATGTTTTAACTCTGTCTGTGTCAAATTTACCAACGGAATGTCCAAACTTAGCTTTAAAAGTAGAATTAAGGGTATAGATTAAATTCAGTCTGTGGATATTTTTTGTATCAAAGACGGTGTGACTAAATAAATAAATAAATCTCGTATCAATTTATATTCAAAGTCTTTGTAACTTATTTTAAAAATACATTATTGTTTAGTTGCACCTTACTTAATATTTTAAATTAGGTTTTATTTTAATGTTCCTCGATCAGCGCCAAGAGGCAAAACTTGAATGAAATTTGTACCAACCTAAACAGTTATTGTTGTTCTGTTCTAGACCAAGATTTAATGCGATTAGTTGCAACTTAACAGGTTTTGTTAAATTTTATAGCAAACAACAAAAAAGAAGAGAAAATGATTCAAAAAATATCTAAAACAAAAATAAAGCAGAAAAAAATACTGTTAGAATTAAAAATGGCCTGATACTATCAAAAAGAAGAAAAACACTAAATAAGATGGCTGAAGATAAAAATGTTAAACATGAAACGACACAAAATAGGACACTATAAAATTAGCTCAAAATAAGGTCACAAGAAATCAAATTATGCGAAAAAATATCTGAAACTCAAATACACTGAACTCTTCAGTTCTTTTTTGCAGTTTTTGAATTAGATTAAGTATATATTAATAAAATGTAGGATCTCATGCTATTGACATTATTTTCTAAATAATTAAAAAAAAAAATATTCGAGTTTAAGATTGAATTAAGAACCCCGGCAGACGGTAATAACAAAATTCATGCCATTTCAATAACAAATACTGATAAAATAACAAAAAGTGTTATGGAATATTTTTGCAAAATCCATTTTTGCCTAAAAGTTTAATAACACTTTATGTTATCATAACAAAATTTGTTATCGGTCTGATATTGATTAAAAGCCAAAACAACTTCAGAATAACATTTTTTGTTATGGAAAAATAACTCCCAATAACAGGGGAAGATCGGATTAGTTGTTGAAATGACAAAAAAGAAGAACAAAGATTTGTTCGAAGAATAACTCAAAATGTTATTAGTCTGTTATTACAATAACAATCAAATAACAAAAAATCAAAACGGCGAATAACAAAACTTGTTATAAATAACATAAAATGTTATTGGCCTAGTATTTTCAAATATCAAAAAAATATTCCCGCGTTTTTTCCAACTGCTCGGGAAGCAACTGAATGTATTTACTAAAAGCTAAGTCTGCACGATTGTACAAATTAAAAATAAGTTAGAATAGTTATAAGCTGAAAAACATGTCTTGCTGTGTAGTGATGTTTTGGTGGTAAGCTCAGTTTTATAACACCAGTTTCCAAATCAATATGAAACGCCACATTAAAACTATTTCAAATAAAACTTACTTCTAAATCGTATTTTGTATTCTTTTCACGACTTTCAGGTGATACCAATCCTGCAAACTCTGTACAACGCACCCGACAGCACTTCCCATCATATCTACATGTCCCTGATTGTGCTGCTGATTCTGAGCGAGGACGACAACTTCAACAAGAGTGTCCACGAGATTGTAAGCACGTCAGCCATGCAATTACCGTTTGATCTCTTAACAAATCGTCTCTTTCTCAAGATTCTCAAAAACATCACGTGGTACACGGAGCGCTCGATCAGCGAAATCTCGCTCGGCGGCCTGCTCATCCTGGTCGTCATCCGGACCATCCAGTACAACATGCTGAAGATGCGCGACAAGTATCTGCACACCAACTGTCTGGCGGCACTGGCCAACATGTCCGGCCAGTTCCGCTCTCTGCATCCGTACGTGGCCCAGCGACTGGTTAGTCTGTTTGAGACGCTCGCGAAGAAGCACGCCCGCCTTGATCAGCAGCTGAGGCAACCTGCGGCGGTGGCGGCCAACGGGGATGCGGCGGCAGTGGTGGCCGTTCCGATTGTCGCCGGATCCAATCCGGACGATATGGTAGGTTCTTTCTTTATACTATTGTTAGTTTTATTGGCTGGAACATGATTGCGTCACGTGCTTCAGTTGCAGGATCTGTCCGTGCTGGAGGAGGTGCTGCGGATGGTGCTGGAGATTCTCAACTCGTGTCTGTCGCACCAGCTGGTGTACTGTCCGAACCTGGTGTACACGCTGCTGTACAAGCGTAACGTCTTCGAGGCCTTCCGGAGCCACTCGGCTTTCAGGATATCATCCAGAATATCGATATGGTGAGTGGTTTTTCTTTTCCAATTTGATTTATGGAAATTTTGAGATGATAATTTCAGAAGAATAGTTCAGTTTGATGGCAATTAAAAAAAAATGGAGCTGATTTTTCAGATACATTTTTAACTTTTTGTTGGTCACCAAAAATCCATTTTCTAACTAAGGCCGTTTCAAATATTTTTTAAAGTTTATGTCACCCCCCTCCCCTTTCAAAATTGGTCCGAAAAATCAGGGGGCAATTTTTTTTCAACAAACTTCAAAACTTTAAAGAAAATAAAAGTCAAATCAACTGAAAACAATCTAAAACGCATTTTTCTGCATTGATTTTTGTCAATATTTAGGTATTTTGGAAACTAATGATTGCAAAACAACTGGACAGATGTAAAATGCATTTTTAAACACTTTTTCATTCAAATGTTAAAATCGTGGCTCGTAAATTCATTTTTTACCTTTAAAAAACGTCAACAAAAGTAAAAAAGACAGAACGAAGTTTGTCGGGTAAGGCTTGTTTAATACATAATCATTTTAAAAATCAAGTTTTAAATTTTCGGTTTTCAATAAAAATATTCGCTTTAAGACATCATTTAGGCGCAAAATTAATTACCTTTCCATTTCATCCGGTCCGCGACGGCTTTTTGAAATAGTTCTTTGACCGGCCATTTAGGCTGTTCATGAAATATTAAATAAATAAATTGAATGTCTGAATTAAAAAAAAATAGCTTGAGATCAAATTTTAACATATTATAACAACATTCTTCAATTGTTATAATTTCTATATTGATATTTTTAAAATGGAAAATGGTGCAAGAAAACAAACTTATGACACTAAAGTCAATTTTCTTTCAGTTTTAACTGTGTTTACTTCTCATTGAAGTTTTCAATTTCAACTTTCTATTTTTTTTAAATAAGCAAAAACTAATGTATTTTTCCAGAAAAACTTTTCTGTGATAAAAAAGCAAATTAATCATACTGATTGCTGCAAATATGTTAAAAATATTGAAAAATCTCTTAAAATGAGTCAAGCAATTAGGGAGCAAAAAATATATTTTTTCATAAACTTTGAATTTCTAAGAATAACGAATTGAAAATGATTTAATGTATATTTATCTCGATTGTGTGTGTGTTTAAAATCATTTAAAATATTTTTTAAAAATATTTGAATTAAGATGCTCAACAACGCAAAAAGTTTTGTTTTGAAAAGGATATTCGAACCCAAATTTCGCTTGAATAAATTTTATCATGTCTGATTGATTTTTGTAATATTGTAGCGTTGAGGAAATTAAACTTGAAATATGCAACGACCATTGAAATTTGAATGGTTTTTTTTATAAAAACTTGTGTCAAGGTTTTATAATTGCAATCATCAAACACAATAACTATACAATTTTAAACAAACAAAACGTTACTTAATCCACCCTTAGGTGGTTGGTGCCTTCCTCTCATTCAAAGGGTAATGCTATCCAAAATAGACACGCTCGTGGGAAGGTCTTTAAATTACCTATCCAAAGATAGGTCGCATGATATATTTGGAATACGTTTTCATCTAAATATCTGAGAACTAGCCTCCAAAAGTGTATAAATAACTCTTAAGTGCTTATAACTTTTGATAGGGTTGTCAGATCTTCAATGTTTTGGACGCGTTGGAAAGGTCTTTTGATTACTTGTTCAACGACGGGTTGCATGATAGATCCGGACAACGTTTTCATCGTGATATCTGAGATCCGGCTTCCAAAAAGTGCATAAATAACACTTAATTGCTAATAACTTTTGATAGGGTTGTCAGATCTTCAATGTATTGGTTGCGTTGGAAAGGTCTTTTAAATACCTTTCTAAAAATGTATAGCATGCTGGGGTTTCTTACAAAAACCACCCTTTTTACAATCTTCCGGACTTTAGTCAAAATCGTTTTTTTAGCATAACTTTTGAAGTACTTTACTAAACTTCATAATTTTCAATAGGGACTTATGGGACCCCAAGACGAATCGAATGAGACCAAAACGGTCTAAATCGGTTAAGCCAGTGCTGAGATAATCGAGTGCATATTTTTGGTGCACAGACCCACATCCCTACACACACACACACACACACACACACACACACACACACACACACACACACACACACACACACACACACACACACACACACACACACACACACACACACACACACACACACACACACACACACACACACACACACACACACACACACACACACACACACACACACACACACACACACACACACACACACACACACACACACACACACACACACACACACACACACACACACACACACACACACACACACACACACACACACACACAGACATTTGCTCAGAATTCGATTCTGAGTCGATAGGTATACATGAAGGTGGGTCTAGGAGGTCTAATTGAGAAGTTCAGTTTTCGAGTGATTTTATAGCCTTTCCTCAGTAAGGTGAGGAAGGCAAAAATCAAAACTAGTCAAATAGACACATTTTTGAAAGTTATCTTTGTTTTTCATTCTTAACACTAGTTCTTTTATTTATTTACTTTAAAAGAACCCAATATTGTAAAAATAAATAAAAAATGTGTTTACTTTTTCAACTTTTATCAAATATTAGTTCCGGCCTCCACTGCTTCAGAAAAATCAGATCTGGCCCGCAGGGCCAACACGTTGGGCATCCCTGCTCTACACATTGTTTTTTTTATGGTAATAGTAATATTCTTTGGTCAAGATAATTGCAATTGATAATACTGAAAGTAGAACAAGAAAAACATAAAATAAGGTATGTAAAGTTTTTCGAAATTTGTTTGTAAAAATAGAAAAAAAATCGAAAAAATGGGCATTTTTATTGAGTTTAAGGAAGTTCATTAAAAATTCAAAGTGTCATTTTTGATCAGATTTTCAAAAGGGCCAAATATTCAGTATAACGCAATAAGAATCAAAATGGTAGTCTTAGTTCCACAATTATCTCAATATATTTTTTAAAAAGATTAGAATTTCACAAATGCTTTTTTAGCAATGAAAATTGGACCATTAGTTGCTAAGATATTATCATTTTGAAATAGAGAGCTGTTTAGGTAAGACTTAAGTGAAACTTTGAAATGCAGGCCAAGGGTGCATGATACTGATGATACTCGTCGGTTGACACACCTAGGCGAGGAACATCCCAAAAGAGCCCAACTACATCCGTAGTGCTGTTTGGACAAAACAGCATGGCTCTGGTTCCTTGCAAGTGTCCTATTTTCTTACCTCCACGTTGGCTTGGTTTAGTCATCATGATGACAAGGTGTAACCTAGCTGGTGGCCTGTGGAAACGACTCGTAAACCTTTGACCAGCGAGGGTCAGAGTAGAGACGGCTAGAAGAAAGGGGCGCGACAATGTGGGAAAGGAAAGTAATTTGTGATTGTAGACGGTATTGTTTTGATTCGCAGTATGTTGAGTCAACTGCTGTGGATGTACCTGAAACATCGCACAACGGGGTTTCTCTTCTCTTCATTCTCAGCTACCACCTATCTTCTGGCTATTTTGTTTCACTGATTTTCTAACGCGGTTTCTGTTTGCTATCCTCCATTTGATTTCGATTTTACTCATTTGATTCTCTTATTTCTCAACGCTTTTCCACTCTATTTTACCAATTGATGCTGCTGTAACAAACTTTCTGCTTTCCCTTAATTTGGCAGCGATGTCAATTTTGTTTATCATGTGCCTTTTCTTTATTTATCTATTTGAATAATTTCTCATCTTCCCTGTAAATTGCCCTCAATACAATCTAAGCTTGTTTGTTACCTCTTTTTATTAACTATTGTTAATTTATATATCTACTTCATAAATTACTATCTTCCTCTTACTATTGATTCTTTACATAGTATATTTCCTTCACTGTCCATTGTTTTGAAACTTCACCTTTTTCTTAAGCAAGTGAGGTTCGAGCCCTTACTCAATTTATGGAATGGTTAAAGGATTAACACAAATATTACTATTGTACTTTTGAAAAACTTTTCTAAAATGCTTAGGACCAAAATATTGTAACACAGCACCGCGACAAAAGAAATAGCAACAGATAAACACGACTCAACAATAGGGAAGATTTCAGCAGAAAACAATACACAGTAAATAACAATTAGTTTTTGAATTCATACTGAAAATAAAACAGTTTTTGCTTTAATGAAAGTTGTTAGGCACACTATAGATGGTTAGGCGCTTATACTTACATCAAACCCTACGTAATGTACCACCCCCGGCCGAGTTAAAATGCGTAACCGGAAAAGAAGGTGTGCATGCCTGGCACGAACACTCAAAGCGTGTTCTAGCGTGCTGCTCGTACTGACTCAGAGCAAGGGTGAGATGTAGGTGTAAGGGCAGTGCGTGTTCGTCGGGAACCTAGTGCATAAGATCGGTCAAGGCCCGTTCTTACACTGAAAATTGCGAATTGCGAATTGCGAATTGCGACTTAAGTGAAACTTTGAAATCTTGTATTCGCTGTATCTCAGCAACCAGAGGACCTATCTTCAATACTTCTCAGACGAAATTTTGGGAAATTTACGATAAAGATATTTCGAAAATGATCACTTAAGGGTACACAATTTAAAAAAATCGAAAAACTGCTTTTTTAAGCCATATCTCGAAAACGGTGCACTTTATCAAAATTTCCGAAAGTACTTTTCGATTGCGAGTTCAATTTTACATTATTTTTTTAAAATCATAATTCTTCGGTCAACTTTATGCTCGCAATTCTCTATGACTCAAAAGTTGCGGATTGTTTGCTCCTAAAACTAATAAAAAGTGTCCAAAAATTGAAAAAAAGAGATCAGAAAAGATTTTTGGGCACTTGTTTTTTTTCTGAAAAGTCATCATTTCCACAATTTTGCCGAAGACACCAAATCAATCAGAAAATTCCTTCCAAAGATACAGTTTTTCAAACGTTTACGTTCAATTTAGGTACGGACAACTGCCAAAATTGTATGGATATTTGTATGGGTGAACCAACGAAACAAAATGGCTTATTTGGTCATAGGGAAGGCCCCCACAAAATTTGAACAAAATTAAAAAAAAACAAAAAAAAAGCACATAAGAGGCCAATTTCATAGAGAATTGCTAATCTTTAAATTATTTGTTGCAGAAAACATAAGATTATTGATACTTTGATTTATATAACGGGAATTCCTAGAAAATTCAATAAAACTGAAAAACTTATTTTGCAAAAATGTGGACAGGGGGATGAACGGACTGAATTTCGGATTTGGACTAAAGATTGAATTTCAAAATATTCTTTTTTTTTTTTCAAAAATGCTTGTGGTCCCTAAAAGAAATCACGCTGTAAAAGTTTTCTGAAAGTTTGCATCATGTTTTTTCAATGAAAATTCATGTTTTTTTTTATTTTTTGTTGCCTTATATTTGCTGGAAAAATTTGGAAGAAGAATAGACGAATGCGAAAAAAATGAAAAAAATTTAGTTTATTTGGAGTTAATTTTTTTTAGTGTTTTGAATTCCAACACGAATAATTAACATTGATTTTTTTGTCTAATTCATTTCCGATTTCTTTTTTCCAGGTTGTGGGATTCTTCTCGTCCCGGTTGGTGCGGGTACAGGACCAGCGGGGTGAACTGGGCGTCAACGAGGTGCTCGAGGTGATATCCAAGGGCGCGAGTCAGTGGTCCAGCGACCGGTTAAGGGTTAGTATTATCTACTGAGCAATTCCAGCTCAAATCAGGCATTTTTCTGGTACTTTTGTACCCGACCCTCTCTGATTTCAATGAAATTTTGTAGACATGTTATCCTAGGCCTATATAAGCCATTTTTGTGTATATGGAGCCAATAGTACTCGAAAATAACATTTGAGAAGGGCGTAAGGTATTTAAATATTTTTGTATTTTGTAATTTAAAAATTACTGTATCTCAAAGCCGTTGCGTCGTATCAAAAAGTGGTCAAAGACAAACTTGTAGGAAATTGGACGGGCTTTCTGAAAAAATACACTGAAACAAAAATACACGCCACATCTATGAGATTTTTTGATTTTAAAGTCTAAAACTTAAATTTAAAGGTGATGTCACGATTTTTTTTCGTTCAAATTTTTTGAAGAAATAGCCTAAAATGTTACCAAAAGACTGACGAAAAATGCAGGATGGTATGTCTCTTCTAAAAAAATACAAAAATCATTTACTAAAACTGTTTTTTTGAAAAGTGGTCTAAACGTCAAAATTTTTGAAAACCGGTAGTGGGAATCGATTCTCCAGACAATTTTACATAAAAGTCTCCATATTGACCATTTTCCTATCTCCAATCCTTGGGAAGATACAGCGGTTTTAAAAATAAAAATGTTGAAAAAACGGGTGTTTTGGTGATTTTTGACAATTTCTATATGACAGACTTGGTTTTTCAGTCTCGAAAATATTTTTACCGGAAAGCTCGTCCAATTTCCCATAAGATTGTCTTTGACCACTTTTCAATTGGATGTATGGGCTTACAGATATAAGCTTTATTACATTGCTAATAACTGAAAATAGAATATTTTTATCAGTGTGGTAGAAACCAGGATTTTAAATTTGCTTACGTAAATATAAAAACGATATAAATCAAAAAGCTGTCAAAGGCAATCTTATGGGAAATTGGACGAGCTTTCCGGTAAAAATATTTTCGAGACTGAAAAACCAAGTCTGTCATATAGAAATTGTCAAAAATCACCAAAACACCCGTTTTTTCAACATTTTTATTTTTAAAACCGCTGTATCTTCACAAGGATTTGAGATAGGAAAATGGTCAATATGGAGACTTTTATGCAAAATTGTCTGGAGAATCGATTCCCACTACCGGTTTTCAAAAATTTTAACGTTTAGACCACTTTTCAAAAAAACAGTTTTAGTAAATGATTTTTGTATTTTTTTAGGAGAGACATACCATCCTGCATTTTTCGTCAGTCTTTTGGTAACATTTTAGGCTATTTCTTCAAAAAATTTGAACGAAAAAAAATCGTGACATCACCTTTAAATTTAAGTTTTAGACTTTAAAATCAAAAAATCTTATAGATGTGGCGTGTATTTTTGTTTCAGTGTATTTTTTCAGAAAGCCCGTCCAATTTCCTACAAGTTTGTCTTTGACCACTTTTTGATACGACGCAACGGCTTTGAGATACAGTAATTTTTAAATTACAAAATACAAAAATATTTAAATACCTTACGCCCTTCTCAAATGTTATTTTCGAGTACTATTGGCTCCATATACACAAAAATGGCTTATATAGGCCTAGGATAACATGTCTACAAAGTTTCATTGAAATCGGAGAGGGTCAGGTACAAAAGTACCAGAAAAATGCCTGATTTGAGCTGGAATTGCTCTACTTCAAACCATAGAACTAACGCTAAAAATCGGCTTTTCTTCCCGCAGAAATTTCCCGACCTCAAGTTCAAGTACGTCGAGGAGGACGCCCCGGAGGAGTTCTTCATCCCGTACGTGTGGACGCTCGTTTGCAAGGCCGGCTGTGTGCACTTTAGCTCGGAGTCGATCCGGGGCGTCACGACGGAAATCGGCTGTTAACAGCTTCGGCGCTTGCGACGACGACGACGACGATGACGCTGCTTCCTCTCGAAGCCACTTTGTGAAAGTGATTCGGAAACAAACAGAACAGTACAGAATGGATCTTACCAGAAGAGTTATATGAATTATATAATATATTGAAAACGAGCAGTTTGTTTTAGGAGATTTGCAAATCGGTAGCATTCCTTGGCAACTACAATTGGTTGATTTTAAAATGTGTTTTTGTTTCGGTGCATTTCTTGTCTCTTTCCAAACAAAAAAAGCATAATTTTGTCCCGAGTTTCTGTAAATAATCCTGTTTCTGATATGTAATCTTTTGTTTCAAAATGGTAATTTTAAGTGTTGTTGCAATAATTTTCTAATGTTTCTGTTTAAAATAATTTAGTGCGTACGAAAAATCGTAGACGTCTCTAGAACAGAAAAAGAGCTGTAAACTAATCTTATATTCTTTACTAAAAAAGTGAAATCCAAACTTGCGAGAAACCTTCAGTATGACAACAATGATTGTAAAAACAAACTTTGAAGAGTAGGATTTAGTAGGACTAACATTTAAGCAGAATCAAAACCCCTTAAAAAAGCAAATAATATACAAGACGGATGTACTAAAACAAAACTTGAAAAACCCCAGAAATGTGGTGCGTTTCACTTGGCGAATCGAAAATCGAAACGAGAGCTCGCGGAAACCTTCGAAAAGACAAAAGTAAAAGTCGAACGGTCACTTACATTTTAGTTAAAACGAAAAATATTTATTCAATAAATACCTTAAACATTCTTAAAACGAAAAACATTGTTGCGTGTATAATTATTACAGTTACTTTCCGATAACTTAAAGCCTAAAAAGTATCACTTGGTGGGGCGGGGAAAAAGGAGGAAAGCAATTTCTCTCTCTCTTTTTATCTTCTCTTGGGACGGCGCACTTTTTTTTTTCTCTGTCTTAGATTTGTACCACGTGGCGTGTTGGTTGGTTTGCTGCTGGTTTTGAGATGGGCGAACTCCAAACGATCACACTCCCTTGCACGTGTCCATGCACTTTTCGTAGGTCATGAAGTTGTTCGCGTTGCCGTCGCAGCCGCCGAACGTGAACTCGTGGCAGCTCTTGGACTCGGGGTCGTATCTGGAAGAGGGAGATAAAAAAGGATTACTACCTAGAATAAATGTCTTTTTATGGAATGTGTTAGAAAAATTATGTTAATTTTTTTAAAGAATGAGATATGGTTTTTAAATTATTTTGTTAACTTTTTTTGTTCAGAGAAGGACTCTGGAATACTCAAAACAAAGAAGCCGTTTCATTCTGATCATATTGGTGTCTCCAGAAAAATTGGAATCATCGATTAGAAGAATTAGTGAAAAATAGTTACACTTGGAATATTTAAAGTTAACCCATTTGTTATAATCATTTTGTGTGTGTGTATGTGTTACCAATCGAATATCCATTGACTGGCAGCGAAATGTTGGGAAAGTAGTTTGTTGAATAATTAATTACTGAGCGCTGCACAGAGCAAACAAGATGAGTCGTTCGAATGATAATCATTTCATCGTTGTCGAGGTATCTTGTCGCTCGTGCATTTTGGGCCAATTGAGTTAGGAATGCCATTTTGTGCAGCTCTCAATGCCTTTCACTGATGACCTTCACAGATCCCCAAAATTAGATTTTGATCTTGAGACAATCAACAAAACCGAAAAAAACCCGTTCAATTGATGAAAGTGCGACAACTGGCCAAAGGGATTTTAGTCAGAACGCGTTTGACACACGTACTTGCCCGAGTATTATGAACATTTGCAATTACATATAACTCGGGAATCAGGCAACCAAATATACCCAAATTTCCGGACAGTGCACAGATGGTCAACCAAACAAAACGTGTTTGTTATTGAAATTAACATAATTACGCGTTTTTTTTCGGAACGTCAAAAAGTGTCGTGTGACAAGATAGCCATTTGGCCACTTTCAGAGTGTAGTTATTTCAATGAATTTGTAAAGTTTAAGAGGATTTTTCAAGGGCAAATTTCAACATTTTTTTCAGAATATGTAAATTGAAATATGTATACGATATTGGTACAGTTCAAATATCTCAAATCAGTTGCAAAGTAACCGCCGACCTTACAAGTCGCATTATCAACGCCAGTCCGCAGTTTGTGTGCGCGTCGCCGCTTTTTTTTAAATGTGCACCGTAGACAAAAACAGTCAACTCCAAACCCAACCAAGCCCGAAGCTTGTAAAAAAAATCCTCGCAGACCTTCAAGTAAACCATGAAAACTTGCGAGCATTGCAATTATGCAATAGAAGAAGAATAGCCGTGTTGCAGTTCGCCGACTCAGCAGTGGCCTCGTCCATCATCGACAAATCTCTGGTATATCAGGGTTGCAAAATCCCGATTTACCTGGACAACAACGCTACGGAAGTTCGTGTGCTTGACCTACCTCTAGGCATAAGCAATGACGACGTAGTAAAAGTGATGAGTAAATACGGCGAAATTTTGACCATCACCAACGACCGCTGGATTAACTTCTTCCCAGGAATCCCAAATGGAGTTCGGACCCTGCGGATGTTGCTGAAACAGCCAACGCCGAAATCAATCACTGTAAACAATGCTGCTGCAACAGTGACGATTATAGGCAAAAAATCGCTTTGCAAACTCAAAGCAAAGAACAAAAAATGTGCGGATTCAACTAAAAAGGTGAACCAAAAAAGCAGTACACCACCGATTGAATTTGAGCCAAGTAGCAGCAGCAGCAGCAGTAAAAGCAACAACAGTAAATCAGACCAACATCCAATGCAACCAAGTCAAATTGACGAAGAAGACAACGATGGATTTGAGACCGTGCTTTCTAAGCACACTCGCAAAACCCGGAAACGCCTTCAAGCATATTTGGACGCGGATGACGAATTGACGACAAAACGAAGAGAGATGGCTGAAGAAGAAACAACAGATGAAGAAGACGAAGATGTCATAAAAGCAAAATATTATAGGAATAAGTGTTATGAGATAACTGTTAAATCCCTGGAGGAAGAGGACGAAGATAAAATTGAAGAACTTGATAATTTAAGATCAAAATTTTCCGCTAAATATTTGCAACATAGACAGAAATCGTTAGAAAAAAGGCATGGTAAAAATTATTGAAATATAGCCAGACAAGTGATTTAAAACTCTGTAACCTTTCCTCTTCCACTATCCACCTTGAAGAGATGAATGCACAATGGTGTAAAGTCTCTATAATAAAACAAAAAAAAAATATCTCAAATATCGGAAGGCCTCGGAAAAATTTCACTTATATAATCGAAAACTCGAACAAACCACGAAATAAATAAATAATTTTTCGTTGGCTTATTTTCAGGGCTGCGGAGTCGGGTCATATTTCAAACGACTCCGACTCCGACTCCGGCTTTCTGGGATTAGCCGACTCCGACTCCGACTCCAGCTCCGGCTTTCAGATCCAACCGACTCCGACTCCAACTTCGGCCCACCAACTCTAGTCGATTCTGACTCCGACTCCAGCTTTCAAAAAATGGTTGGCTCCGACTCCAAATATTTTGAAATATTTCAAAAGTTAGTTTAGTATAATTTCGGAAACATTGATAAATAGGATTATTTATAAACTCTTTAAGTGGAAAAAACCGGAAAATAGTTTCTAGTTCTACAAGTTTTAGACGTTATTGAAACAGAAATAAAATAAAAACGCCAGTTTTGAATGCATTTTCAGAAGAACAGTTTGGTAAGTAAATTTGGATTCATTTACTTAACCCAAAGTTATCATTAAATTGATTAAAAGCTAAAATATTTAATTGTTATTTTTTAATGATCAATGAAGCTGGCCTTAATGATTGATTTAACATGTAAATTCAATTTGCTCACTTTTAAGTTGACATTTATAAGAAGCACAGTGACTATCATAGTCACCTTGTATCTTTAAATAACAATTTTAAACGAAACTATTTTTTGAAGCTCCATTGATATTTTTAAGACGTACATGAAGATCACGCCAAGGCTGAAGAAGTTTATTATTACAAATCAATGTATCTTAAAAAATCTTCGTGGTAAGAACGCTTAAGGGGTCCTTTTCAAATATCCGTGACCTAGAAAATCTTTTACCTCGGAATGTTGATTTCATTTGAATTATTTTTTTTTATATATTTAAAAGGAGGCGCGCGATACTTCTTGCATCTTCAGCTAAAACGAAGCTTTATGAATGGTCGTGCGCCTCCATAAAAATATATGAAAAAACTCAGAATTGGATGAAAAACAAAGTTCCACAGGATAAATATCTAAATAGTTTGCCTAAGGATCAACATTCTCAGACAGCTTTATTTTTTTTGTACAAAGTTATAAACAAAATGCGCATGTTGAGTTCCAAGTAATAGATTGTTATAATCGTTGAATATTTGTTGGAAGAGTTATCCTGTCAGTGATGTTTTTGTTTTCGATTTCCATAAATAGTGATTATTATTTATATTTTTTTGATGTACCTCGTAACTTTTTTCCTGAACATGGATTTACTTAAAACAACCAAGACATTCACTATCGGGGTATAAGATGACTGTGTGTGTACTTTTTTCAGAAAGAACTAGATTAAATTTGGTCAAATTTGAGTTTAAATGGTACATAAATATTGGCAAAAGGATGCAGTCAAAAATCAATTAAATATTATTATCATTATTTTTTTATTATTTTTTTATTGTTTTTATTTTTTTAGTTATGATGATATTACATACTTGGGTAAGAGCTGATTAACAGATTATCAGTGATCTCTAAAAAAAAATAAAAATGGCAACGCAACGCAGCGAATGCAACTTGAAAAAAACTAATTTAAAAATATAAGAAGTTTTGTAAATTAATCTATTTTATAGCAAAAACCAAAAAAATAAAAAATAAAAATATTTTTTGTTGAATTTAAGATAACGCCGACTCCGACTCCAACTCCGGGTAATCAGAAATTTTCGGCTCCGACTCCGACTCCAGCTAATAAAATTTAGCCGAGTCCGGCTCCGACTCCGACTCCAGCTGTTCGAGTTTTTACGACTCCGACTCCGACTCCAGGCTTTCCAAAAAGACCCGACTCCACCGACTCCGGCTCCGACTCCGACTCCACAGCCCTGCTTTTTTTTGATAACGCTCTACACAGCTAATGAAAAGTTGAATTTTAAAATGTTCAACATTTAGTTGATTGAATATTACCTCTTTTTTGAGTAATACGTCTCAAAAAAATTGTAAAAATGTAAACCTGATGAAAATTTATCAGAATTTGATGAAAATTCACCAAATTCCTGATGTTATATTACACAATTTTTGACACTAAATCTGTCACCATTTCCGGATGAATATTATCATAGTTTTGTTCTGTGTAATATGACCCTAACACTAATTAAAATTACTATGATGAAATATTAAAAATGATGTATTTGGTATGCAAACAGGCTATCAACCACTCAAATCTTATAGCAAAAAAAAAAAAAAACTCGAATTTTATGATAAAAGCAAGCACATTAAAAAAAACGATAGGCTCGCGATTCGATTATTCAATGCCCCATAATTGAGTCTAAAAAAATATTATGTTTACAAATATTCTACAATGCGATGAAGCATCGAAAGTAAAAAAAATGATTAAAAAATGAGAGAGAAAAATAATATTTTTCAATTAAATTTGAAATTTTAAAGAAATTTCTAAAGCAATGATTTGGAATCTTATATTGATAAATGGTTAAAGATGCACAGCAGCTCAAAAAGTAATTTTTAATCCAAGCTAATGTCTTACAAAAAAAAAAAAAAACTATGTCACCTCAACCAGAGTCGAGGAACCTTTACTTTAAAAATATGATCAAAAATTTTATCCATGAAGTTATAAGTTTATTCAGAATCATTGTTTCATATAATTTTGAACACAACAAAATATAAAAACAAATAAGCAGTATAATACATGAAGCTTATTTGCAGCACTTCTATTTGATTTTGTTGATTTGATGATTTTTTATGTTTAACATTAGGCTAGTACAAATTTTATTTAAAGTTTCAATGTTGGCCCGAAAAATCAGGGGGCGAAAAGAATAATTAAGTGCAATTAGTTAAAATCAATTTAAAATGAATTCCCCTGCGTTTAGAATCATTTTTAGTATGTTTGGGTTGATTTAAAAATCTCTTGATTTTTTGAAAATTTTCGATGTCTACTATCGCTAAAGTTTTTTTTTCGCTAAAATTTTTGTTTTCGTCAAATTTTACATTTTTTGAAAACTTTTATTGCAAAACAATTGAACTAGTGTAAAATACATTTTAAAACACTTTTTCCATGCAAATGTTGAAACTATGGCATGTTATTTTAATATTTATATTTTTTTATTTTTTTGCCCCCCCTCCCTTGACTCCGGCCAGAGCCGAGGGACAAAAACTTTTAAAAATATTTGCATTGGCCTTATGATTAACATTATTTTTTGTTTAAACATTCTTTTCATCCATTGCACTAGAAAAAAAACAGATTTTGGTAGCACCCTTCCCAGAGGGCACTGGAGGTGATTTCCGGTTGCAAAATGTTTGTTTTAAAAAGCTTGGGCAGAACTTTTTAAAGCCTTCTGGATCAAATATGATTTTGTTTGTAATTAACTGTTCACAACTTGGAAGAACATTGTAACGCTGTAAAATTACAAAAAAAAGCTTAGTGTTAAAATTTTTGTTCTAAATGAAAAGATAAATTTTCCGAGTTATTGCAGTTTCGTATGGGACACTAAATTTGTCTTCTAATGGCAATTATGTTATAAAAAAAACTCCCAAGCTTTTGAATTTTTTTTTGATTTTTTGTTAAATGAAAAAAATTTTTTTTTGTTTTAAGTACGCCATCAATTTTAATTAAGCGTTTAATTAAACATTAAAAACTTCGACAGCAAATTTCCAAATCATAACCATTTCTGGTGGTTTTCACGTGGTTTGGGGGTGGTCCCTAACGAAAGTGATCAATCATGACTAACCACTTTATGAAAATACTCGCAAGTTGGATTGGAAATCAAGTAAATTGTCTTTAGATTCACTTTTTTTTTCGATGAAATGATTTCTTTAATTTGAAGAAGCATTCACTTCAAGCATCAAAACAGCTTCTCTTCACAACACTCCAAACAGTCCATATCACATTTCACTTCCTATTTCATCAAGACGTCAGCAAACTATCATTGCTACCAACTTTCACCACTTGTACCACATCTGCATCTGCACATTTGCATGCAAATGCCACATTTCCCCCTATCATCTCTTCGACTCACCTCCACCGTGGCAGCAGCGCCCGGCACACTCCCTTCCGCAGCGGAAGTTTGCACTTTTCATTCTTGACACCACTTCCGGCTGGCTGCTCGACCCGATTGCTGGTCTGCAGCTGCTGCAGCGGGGCCGAACCCTCCCGCTTCTGGTGTCGGCCATCGTCAAACTCGTCGTAATCACTCAGGTATTCCAACATTTTGTAGAACATCTTGCCACCCTCGGCCGTCAGCTGGTCCCACACGTCCACCGGTTTGGCCTCGCCGGGACACGTGGCCACCAGCAGTCCCAGGATCACCGCCACACCGAAGCCGAACCACCGGGAATTTGCGAAATACATTTTCGTTTGGTTTGTTTTTTTTTTTCGATGGATTGTCCTTGCCAAACTTTCCACAGACGACGGATCACTTCACTGTCTTCACCGAATCAAATGTTGTCGTTGATCACAAGAGGTTGATCGTTTCACTTCGCGACTCGAACTGGCGCTGGTTCGGTGCCGTTACGCGCATCTTATATATTTATTTCGCCCCTTTTCGAACCACACTACCAGAAAATTCCCGCCATTTCTTGAGCGCGAGAGGGTGCGAGAGAGAGAGTGGAGAGTTGGTTGACGATCGCCGAAGATCGCGTGCATTTTTGTCGTCGTTATGCTGGTTGGCCTACCGTTATATGGGGCTACGGTAATTGAAAGAATTTTCTGGAATTTGGAGAAGCTTCGATATATTTTTTTTTTACTTATGGGTAGTGTGTTCGTGAGCGGCCAAGGATGTAAGCATTTCGGAGAGGCGAATGTTAAAATTAATTTGTTCCAGCAAAATTGAAGAAATTTAAAAAATTTGTGGCTCAGATTGTTTCAAATTGCATTTTTTTCAATATTTTAGCAATTAAGACAATTTTTTTTATGTTTAGCTACTTTAAAATCAAGACTAACATTTTAAAAGGGCCAAACATTGAATATTACGACCATTTAAAATGCTAGTCTTGATTTAAAAAATTTCAAAATGTTTTTTTCGAAAAGATCGGAAAATTTCACGAAATTTTCATGTGTTAAAATTGAAAATCTGACCATTATTTGCTGAGATATGGTCATTAGAAAATGGTGGGTTGTTTTGGTGAGATTAAGAAAACTTCAATTTTCGTGTTTCTTTTTCTTAAAGCGGCTCTATCTCAGCAACCCGAGGTCCAATCTTCAATGTCTCTTAGACAATTTTATAGCAAATTTTCTGAACATTTCAAAAAAAATATTTTTAGAAACGGTAACTCATGGTCACTATTTTTAAAAATTGAAAAACTGCAAATATTTCACTAAAATCAAACTTTCAGTAGCTATATCTTGAAAAACGGAACCCTTTATCAAAAAATCTGTAAAGTGCTTTTTGATTGCAAATTCAATTTTGCATTAAAAAATTATGTCAAACTTGTTTTTGCATGAAACTTCGATTTTTTCTAAAAATCACTATTTTTCAAAAATTCATAACTCGGCGGCAGATTTTTTGACCATGTTTCTCTATGGCTCAAAAGTTGCGGATTTTTGTCCCCTAAAACATATAAAAAAATCTCGAAAAACACCTCCGTGTACGCACGAGAGCAAGCAGCAGTCAAGTGCTCAGTGCTCCATCGATTTTTCAAATTTTTTCGCCGTAATTGATTGTGAATATCCGCGAGTTTGCTTCTCCAGCATGCCAAAGGCCGGCCGTGGCCGTGGCAGTTCGAGTGCGGCCTCGAAAAACCCGCGAAGTTCGTCTACCGGCCGTGTGCAAAAAGGTAAACAAACCAACGCCGTGTCGGCCGCCATCGCGCAGGGGAGCGTGAGCGCAGATGGAATCGACAAAAAGTTACTACATCCCGGGTATGTTCCGAGATCACCAGTGCGAACCCGTTCCGGTACTTCCGGTGCCACGACCAGTGGCACATCAACATCCGCCGACGACGAAGAAAACAACAACAACAACACCGACGGTAGCATCACTACCGACGACGACGACGACGACGACGACGATGGTCGTGCACGGAAAAAAGTGCCGACGTCAAAAAAGAACAATTCTCTAACGGAACGAAGACCGCCTCTAATTTTTGTTTTGGACACGTTGGCGGACGATGTTGACGAGTTGCTGGAAGGCCTCGGATATTGTCTGAAAATCGGTAAGTCGGCAGTGCAAGTGATCACACTGAGCAGAAAAGATTTCAACCTGGTGCTTGAAGAACTGAAGCGTAGCAACTTCAACTTCTACACATACGACCCAGAGAAGCCCCCTGTTAAGGTCGTCTTGCAGGGTTACCAAGACCGCCCAATCGCCGACCTGAAAGGACACCTCTCGGGTGCCGGAATAACGCCACGGGAGATAAAAGTGCTCTCGCGCAAGACAACAGTCACAGGTACGCACACTCTGTACCTGTTGTACTTCGACCGCGGCACCGTCAAAATCCAAGACCTGCGTCGGACGGTTTTTGGGTAAACTGGCGGTTTTACTCCAAAAACCCAATGGACGTAGCGCAATGCCACCGTTGCCAGAAGTTCGGCCACGGCTCGCGGAACTGCAACCTCCCGCCCCGCTGCGTGAAGTGCGGTGAAACACACCTCTCGGAGAAGTGTGCACTGCCGTGCAAGGCGGACTTGGGGGACAAGGCAAAGCAAACCAAGGCGCGCATTAAGTGCGCCAACTGTGACGGCAACCATACCGGTAATTACCGCGGATGCGTCGCGCGCAAGGCCTACCTCGAGGAGTAGGAAAAGAGGAAGAAGAAAGCAGCAGCATCCCACCCTTCTCAGCAAAGTACGAGCGCAGCCGTTCCTGCAGCTGGACAGCTTACGGTTCCAGTGGAAAACTCAGCGTTCCCTCCTGGTTGGGGTCGTTCGTTCGCCAGCGTGGTCGCTGCCGGTAGCGGCAGTACGGCCCAGCAAGAAGTCACCGGGGAAGATCTCTTCACCCTGCCGGAGTTCTTTGCTCTCGCGGGGGAGATGATGACGCGGTTTCGGAACTGCCGGAACAATTTCTGGCCCTTGGGGAACTGATGATCAAATACATCTACAAAGGATAAATAACCTGCTTTTCTCTTAAGCTTTCTCTTCCTCTATTCCCATTCCTTTGCAATTTCTGTAAGTTTTTTTTTTTAATTTTTTCTTACTATTGCTAGTGCCTTAGTTATAGAAACAATTGTTCCAAAATGGATTATGATGCAACACACAGCTGAAAGGAACTCCAAAACTCTGTTATGCACTTCAAAATAACTCATTGTATCTTGATTATTCACCAATAAAACCGAATTGAAACCGAATTGAAAATTGAAAATCTCGAAAATCGAAAAATACGTTTTTTTGGGAAATTGAGTTTTAGTGAAAAAAAGTTGATTAAAAAATTTGCATTTTTTTCCGTGTACCAATTTTTTTTCTCAAAAGTCCTCAACGATACCTATAACTTTGCCGAAGACACAAAAAAAAATCAGATAGTTCACTCAAAAGTTACAGCTGTTTGAATATTTACATACCATTTTTGTATGGACAGCAGCCAAAATTGTATGGAGACTTGTATGGACCAATCACACAAAATAGTTTATTTGGTCATAGGGAAGGCCCCCACAAAGTTTGAGCCAAATAAAAAAATACAAATAAAATCAATTTCCGGTTTTGGTAGAGAAATGCTCACATTTTCTACACTAATTCTATTAGCATTAATAAAAGTGTAAATCCAGTCTTCTTTACCAGTGACTTCAACGATCCAATCAGTGAGGAACCTTTATCCAAATTGCAATGTGCAATGTGACGGTTTCGTTTCAATTCGATCCTCGCTCACGTCGACGTGATCGTGCTATCTTGTCGCACCCGCCTTTCCAACGTACCGAGAAAATGCGTTTTAATGTTTGACCTTGAATACACAAAAACTATAGTACGCAATGTAAACAATAACAAATACGTTTTGTTTGTGTGTCAAAACGTCTTCTGACTAAATTTCTTTTGGCCAGTTGTCGCACTTGCAGCAATTTTCAGGGTGTGTCAAGATAGCACGATCGGATCAAAACTTCTTTCATATGAAGAGTTACAACAATGCACGGAGTTTTTTTTTACGTTTTGTTGAATATCTCAGGATTGAAATGTAATGTTGGGAATTTGTGAAGGTCAAATGAGCGGCAATTAAAGCAACACAAAAAACGCGTTCTTCACCCAATTTGGTCGAAAATGCACGTGCGGCAAGATAGCACGAGCCCGACGACTTGCATTCGATGCATCGAGAAGCCACGCACGCGTTCATTGCACTCTGACCAAAATCGACAGGCAACCAGCAGCTGCTGTGCGTGGAACTGTGCCATCGAGCCAAGTAACGGTTGTCGAGCATAAATATGCCAGCATGTTTCGTTCACGTGGTCTCGGATCCGGAGTTTGTCATCCGTGGGGTGACGCGCACGAACGCTGGTATTTTCCACCGCTCTCGGTTAGTTGACGCAAAGTTATACCAAAACACGCCACTACCACCTCCTCCACAACGCTCTCTCTCTCGTATGAACATCGTGCAGTCAACAACAACAACCTCAGAAGCATAACAATTTGTAACCCACCAAGATCGGATCGGATCGGATCCACGTTACGAACCGTGGAATGCCATTGACCGCTGATTAGTCCACAGTCGCAAGAGTCGCAAGCGTTGTGCCAGTTGAGGAGAGATCTTGTACGATATGAGATGCAAAAAGTCGCCAGGCCCGAACCAAGATCCGAGAGCACAGATATGACCGATCATGCGGAAAACCACCGTGAAATTGCATCGGAAATTGGTGAAATAAATCTGGAAAGTTTGTTTTCCTGGCCGGTTGGTCGGTTGGTATAAGATGTGTGTTGTAATGAAGCGGTTTGTGGCTCAATATGCTTATAAGAAATATGTTAAATGGTTAAGTTTGGTCATTGTACTGAATGGTGTTGTAATGTTTAAGGCAGTTTATTGCATTTTGCAACCCAGATTGATCTATGTTCATCTGATGTACGATATGTTGGAAGTATCGTTTTTACTGAGGTATTTTTTCCATTTTCGTTTTCACTCGATAGAGTAGCACTGGAAACGACTCTGTTTTTCAACCAACGTTGAACAAATTATTTTAATGATTGAAATGTTTTTATTTGCATGAAAATCCACTTTTTTTATCTTCAATATTATCATCTGAACATCTTCCAAGCAAAATAAACACAGAAAGAAAAGCTTGGTAAATGATAAAAATCGTTTTTTTTTTCATTTGGGTCAATACTTTGTGTTTGTTAGTTATACTAACAAACTCTTTCTATACCTTGTTCGATACTCTACAAAATTTGTTTAATTTTTTTTATCTTGAAAAGGATTTACATTACATGAACGATTTGGTTTCACACAGGTAGAAATTAGAACATTTTTTCTGTTTCATAAAAAGTAACCGATGAAAAAACAGCACTTAAGGCTATAAAAGGTATCATTTCCTATAGGCCATCTTTGAATTTATAATTTATGGTCCCTAAATTAAGAACCATCATTGACAATCATTGATATTTAAGATCTCGAATATTGCTGAAAGCGATGCAAATTTCTCTTGAATAATCGAAAGAAAATATGCTAGAATTTAGTAACAAAACTCGACTTTTTTTTAAGTTGGTGTCAGTAAACGCTTCAATTTCAACTAAGTATGATACATTTGACAACCGTTAGCAAGCGTTAATCGACATTATTAAATTTCAGTGAACTTCCTGCGAAAGAATAATAATGTAAATTTTGGTTATAAATTCTATGAAATCATTCTAAGAAACCAAGCGCCTCCATTGAATTTCTCCGTCCTACAATGAAACTATGGAGGTACCTGGCTTTTTACTTAGCATGAAATCGAATCATTTGTACCTGAAAGTTACAACATTATTATTCAGCAATTCCCCACGAAAACAGCATAAAAAAACAAAAGTGCTCAGATCGGGCTCAAAATTTTTCTGGGGGTTCCCTGGCCGAAATAATTACACCCGAATTTTTTTGTTTGGCCATTAGGGTGACCCACGCCGTGTTAGGGTGGTCTGAAAAATGGCAATTTTCGTCGATTTTCGCAAAAACCACTTTTTTTCGAAAAATCATCATCAACTCCTCGCCATTTTAACCGATTTCAACTGTCTTATACGCAAATCAAATTTTAAAGTTATCGCAGTTTTAGTGAAAAAAGCTGATTTTTTGCCGATTTCGTCATTTTCCCATTTTTTAGTATGTCTAATCAGACCCTAGCGCAGGTTAGATGACGCCTAGCACTCTTCTTGTCATTTATTAACATTTGTAGTGCGCCATTGCATTAGAATGAAGCCTCCCATTTTTTAGTATGTTATGTAAAAATGTCCGGGGAATCCGATAAAAATATTTCCAGACATAGGCTCTTTGGTCCAGACACCGTCAAAACGGCATTTAAATGTTTCATACGCCCTTTTCATATGTTGGCCTAGATTTTTGAAACATCTTATTATTTTTCTTTGAAAAGCCAACTTATCACCTTTGATTTGCGTATAAGACAATTGAAATCGGTTAAAATGGCGAAGAGTTATGATTTTTCAAAAAAAGTGGTTTTCGCGAAAATCGACGAAAATGGCCATTTTTCAGACCACCCTAACACGGCGTAGGTCACCCTAATCGCCAAACAAAATACGGGTCTAATTATTTCGGTCAGGGAACCCCCAGAAAAATTTTGAGCCCGATCTGAGAACTTTTGTTTTTTCCATGCTGTTTTCGTGGGGAATTGCTGATTAATTTGCAAGAAATCCACTAAAATTCAGTTCTGTCGATTGGAGCATGATCAGGAAGCCCAAATCTATCATTACTTCGAAACTGAAGCGTTTACAGGCATCAACTTCAAGAATGCTAAGCTGTGAAACTATTTATTGTTCAAATAAATATTCAAATTAGCATCAATTAAAATAAACAAAAATATATTTCCAAAACAAAAATAGATTACCTTGAAAAAGTATATAAAATTACAGATGTACAGTGTATAATGTTTTGAACCGTCACGGAGGAAAAAAACATTGGTAAAAATGCCATAAAACATGTTTGAGTACAATTTTTAAGGTATGCTGCTTTACTACAACAATGTGTCAAATGCTTCCAAATATATTTGTTCTATTTTTTTTCAGCAATTTTTTGAAAACTGCTTAAGTTTGAAAAAATGGAAAAACACCCACAAAAAATGAAAGACACTTGATTTACTTAATTAGAAAGAAAATAGAAAATACTTTTAAATTTAAAAAAAACCATAAGATTACTTACAGCAATTCTCTGAGATTCGGTCATTCGTTTTTTTCTATTTTTTTTATCTGGCTGAAACTTTTTTGGTGTCTTCGGTACTCCCAAAGAAGCCATTATTTGGTGTCTTCGGCAAAGTTGTAGGTATGGATATGGGCTACACTGAAAAAATGATACACGGTAAAATTTTTTTTGGTGATTTTTTATTTAACTTTTTGTCACTAAAACTTGATTAGCAAAAAACACTATTTCTATTTTTTTATTTTCTGATATGATTTAGGGGGCATTAAATACCAACTTTTCAGGTTTTCCAGAATGGGCAAAAAATCTTTGACCGAGTAATGAATTTTTCAATCAATACTAATTTTTCAATAAATCGGAATAATGGTCGCACAAATTTTTCAGCTTCATTAATCGATGTAAAATCAAATTTGCAATTATAAAGAACTCTACTGAAATTTTGATAAAGTGGTAACTTTTTTGAAAATAGTCGCAGTTATTCATCTTTTAAAATTAGTGCCCATGTTTTCCCATTTTTGAAAAAAAAAAATATTGAAAAGCTGAGAAAATTCTCAATATTTTGCTTTTTTGAACTTTGTTGATACGACCCTTAGATACTGAGATATTGCCATGCAAAGGTTTGAAAACTGGAAAATTGATGTTTTCTAAGTCTCACTCAAACAACTCACAATTTTCTTATATCGATATCTCAGAAACTAATGGTCCGATTTTTAATGTTAAAATATGAAACATTCGTGAAATCATTTATAAAAAAAACTATTCAAGCATTTAGGAGTCATTTTAATTTAAAACAGATAAAAAGATAAAAAACTATTTTTTGCCACATACAGTCATCCCTCATATTCGAAACAGTTTACAGATCGGCCAATGTTCGAAAAATCATTGAAAATCGATAATTGAACATAATGACTTACTTCCACCTGCATGTGAAAGCTTTTCTTGCGATCTTTGGATTGATGTATTGACCAGCTGTACATTTTAACATTTTATATCAAGTTTTCAAAGAAAAACATTGACCCTTGAAATCCACAAATTCGGAACACTTTTTTCTTGCGGATGTAAACAAACTTTGATTCTCTCCAGGAGTACATATTTTCTACAAAATAATGACTTCACACACTGGAACCAATGAAACTCAAGCTTAGTAATGTTTTATGAATGGTCTGATAACTTTTTTGTGAAAATATCTCTTAAATTCAGGTGTTTCACAATTGTGGGAGGCACAATAACATCCCACAATCATGGAACAGGCAATTTGGGGGCAGTGTTTTGCTACTCGGAATAAATTCGTCTTGAAATACATTTTTTTGTTTAAAAAAAAAAACTACTTTTACTAGTGAAACAGCAAGAGAATGTCTAAATAAAGGTCCTAAAAATAGTAGGGCCGACAGAAAAAATGCATTTAGCATGCTATTGACAAATTATCACAAAAGTGTTCCGAATTTGTGGGTGTTCCGAATATGTGGGATGACTGTATCCCAACATTTCAAAAAACTTAAAACTAGAACTCCTATCGGTTCAATCACCCAAATCCGCCCCAAAACGGACGTCACGTTTTTGTACGCACGTCCGCACGCATCGGCGGAGTATTTATGCGTGTGTATTTTTTCAATGAAACCGTAAAATTCCCCACTCAAAGCCGCAGTCGATGACGACGCTTGACCGACTTAAGTGTCAACACAAATAATATCACCGGCCAAAATCTGCGATTATCGAAAGTTGTGTGGGCGCGCCTCAAAAACAGTCACCTGTTGCTTTACCGAAAATTTAAACTTTCAAACAGTTGCAACAATAATGGTCAAACATCGCGGCGCGCGTTTTGCAAACATTTGAATAAACAAACCTCCTCAGCTGGAAACCGTTCGATGAAAGGTGACGTCATGTTTTGTTTTGCTGAAGGTGCACTTTTTTTTTGCTGCTGAGGTTTGTGACTTTGAATTTTCTGGTTTCAACTCGAACGGACACACAGGATTGGACACACTTTGGTGGTGCCCATAGATCGGAGGCAAACAAACAAGTGAGGTTGTGTAATTTTACTTGCGGTAAAAATTGTTGTCTTTTTTATTTTGGTTACCGTTTCAGGGTCACCCGTGGTCATGGGCGGAGTATGCAATAAATAAGCTTGATGTCATTTTAGTAGAAAGTTAGACAGCTTTGTATTTATCCTCAAAATTTATTAATTGAATGTTCATGTTTCCAAAAAGAATTAAAATTCAATTGACAAAATTTCATCAACTAAATATTTTTTTGCAATTTTGGATAACACCCTTTGAATGGGATTTAAAGTTGAATTTCCACGTGTTAAATCAATTCGCCGTTAGAATTAAAACAATATTGAAAAGTATTACATTTCGATACTAGTGCTGAAAAATTCAACACTCACATCAGTGTTTTTCAGTTCTGTTATTTTTGGTAGTGAAAACAAACAAAAAACAAAACTCTAAATCTCTTAAAAGCTTTTTTTATTTTGTGGCTTATTGTTTATGAAAATTTCAGCATAAAAAAGATCAACTAAGAAACACTTTATTTGAACATAAAGTTGCAGCTTTCAAAACGTTTCAAGCTGTACAAAAACAGGTCACCGTAATCGATGATATCATCCACCTACTCTAAAAGGAACCGATTCTGATCGGTTTAACCAAATAAATGTTAAATAAAGTCACCGGCATTATGCAACCGCTGCTGCTGCATACAAATACCGGCAAAAAGTCACCGCCTGAAGATCTTCGCGACAACTATGCCAGTGTTTGCGTTAAATGAAAAAAAAAATAACTTTGTGTCCAACGGTATTCACTTCTTGTTGCTCCGCGTACTTGTTGCTACCCTAAGGCTTACTAAAGCTAAGTGGCTCTTTTTCCATCTCTCCTTGTGTCGATGAATGCCGCTTAAGGTGATAGCGAAAATTATTACCTTTCTGCACCACCAGAGAATGGTGCGGCGCAGACCAATATATTTAAATGAGTCCCACTGCGCTAGAGAGTTAAAGTGGCAAAGTTACACTTGTTGTAGGTTGGATGGCTTTGAGGATGGCTATAAAACATTTTTTTTTCTGGATCAATCCACACCGGCGAACACGAGCTGCTGGTATGGCGACCTTTTCGTGGTAGAAAGGTAGAGAGAGGTGAGTTTGGTTTAACTTTGACTTCCTTTGGGTTTCAAAAATAACCTCGAGAAATTACTCTTATTGTATTCGAGTTTTTAAGTCCTCCCCATAGCATCTCCACTCGGCAGGCACGCGAGACTGTTATACGATTTATTTAATATACAGTATGTAAAAAAAGTATTTACACCCCTTGAGCACTATGCACATTTTGTGATGAAACATGTAAAGAATTTAAAGTTTGACAGGAACCTAGTACTACGTTTTGTTCAGAAACTCATGCCAAACATTTTGCTACAAACAGCTCATGAAAAGATGATTTCTATAAAAAGTTATATAACAAATACTATTACGAAAATAAAAAAGGTGCAAAAAAAGTTTGTACACCTTTCGAAAAATTAACATAAATAATGTTATTTGTTGACAAATCGCCATAAATCCAGTCTCCCAACTTCAAATAGGCATCCTTGACTGATTAAAAAAATGATTTGGATTGAATATAAAGTTTACTAACTACTTAGTATAAAAGTTTATATAACTCTGGAAATTCTATATAAAACTTATCTAAACTTAATTTTGCAAACTTTTAATTCAACTAAATGTCAATATATTACCATAGAATTGCTAAATAAACATTTTGGAGTGGGTATAACACCGTTTTGGGGGTATTTGTATCGATTGAATAGATTTTTCGTTGGAATTTCGTACCAACCCGGAATTACGTCGTCGGAAAATCCGCCGGCATTCGAACCGGTCCATAATTCTTAAGTCTTCTTAAGTTTTTATAAATCAGTCAAGGATGCCTATTTGAAGTTGGGAGACTGGATTTATGGTGATTTGTCAACAAATAACATTATTTATGTTAATTTTTCGAAAGGTGTACAAACTTTTTTTGCACCTTTTTTATTTTCGTAATAGTATTTGTTATATAACTTTTTATAGAAATCATCTTTTCATGAGCTTTTTGTAGCAAAATGTCTGGCATGAGTTTCTGAACAAAACGTAGTACTAGGTTTCTGTCAACTTTAAATTGTTTAGATGTTTCATCACAATATGTGCATAGTGCCCAAGGGGTGTAAATACTTTTTTTTACATACTGTAATTCAATCTGCATTTCAGCTCGGAGGGTACGAGTTTGAATACAGCTTTTTTTTTATAAATTATGGATTTGATCCCTAAGATGCTATGGGGCGCGATTCGATTCCCGCCTTATCCTCCTGGCCTTCTATCGGATGGGGAAGTAAAACGTCGGTCCATTTGCGTAAAAGAGATTTTGGGTGACTCATCACACATAACCTTCGGATGCCTAGAAATGAGCAGAAACTTGCAACAGAGCCCACAAAAGACCCGGGGGTCGTTTAAGTGGATTGCTTTGCTTTGGATTTGCTCAAATTATGGCTTATAAATAACATAACATAAATAACATAGATCCAAGAAAGGTGTCATTACCCTACCACTACACATTTTAAAAGTCAGAAAGAAAATAAAATAAAAATGGTGATGGTGGTGGGCCGGCTCGCAGCAACACATCACAGAGTGAAAATAAAAGTGACAAATTTCTGCAAATTCCCCAAACGAGGACGCTCGAGGTCGTTCGTACGCACACACAGAGATCAAAGAGAGTGCAGCACTGCCAGCGCCACCATACTTCAAGGTGCTAATGGGAAAGGTAAACTTGGACGGGTTGTGACTTCATCAACACTGAGTACCACCAAATAAAAATGCAACCCAAAACGGGGGGATGTCCGTAATTGGGCCATTTCATTCACAGCTTGCAAAGATGTTTTAATTTGTAAATAAATATTTGGCTAAATTATTTGAGGAATGATCGGCAATTGTTATTTTTCATATGTATCGTATGTGCATTATAAATGTTTGCAAATGAAAAAGATTTTTTTTAAAAAGGTAAGTGTTTTTTTTAACTGATTAGTTCCTTAGATTAGCTCTATTGTTGTTCAAATGTACGTTAGATCAATCAATTTGAAATGTTCAAATTGAATTCAAACTATTGCATTAAATTCCTAAAAGTGATACTATTTACAGCTAAAATTCCCCGTTCATTTTGCATTTTTATCTGATCAGCTTGTGTGATTCACACACAGAATGTAAAGTACCAGCCCACAGCAAAGATCCAAAAAGGCAATGACATCGATACGTGCCATAATAAAAATTTAAAAAATGAGGGGGAAGTACCCGACATGAGACTGGTTTAATCGGAGATTGAGTATTTATGCCTTTTAGAATATGATTTTTGACTATCATAGCTATACATTTTGCATTTTTTTTTAAATTTAGTTTATATTTTACAGCTCTCAACAAATCGATACCTCTGTGCCCTCTAATGCTTACTAGAATTCCAGCAGGCTTAGACAAGAGAGCACAGAGGCATCGAATGCCAAAATTACAAAAAGAATATTTTTTAACACATTTCAGTAAAATCAAGTAGCATGGAAGCACTTGCAAGTTCCAAATTTTTCGGAACGGGCCAGCTTTGCAGGGTAAAGCTCAATATTTGATTTCAACGGCTTGAAATTCAATTTATTGTTTATCATTCAATTCAATTCAACATTTATCTTAACTATTTGATAGAGCTGAAAAAAAAATCATTCCCGTTTTTTAGCAGTCGAAAGAACAAATCTTTTTGGTGAAAACAATATTTTTGAGTATATTCATTTTTGGGGTTACAATAACAACAGAATTTCAGAATGCATCAAAACTCTTTCAGTTTTCTGGAATAAACAACAACATTAAAAATAAAATAAATTCTGTTTGCACACATTCGAAATAATTAGAGCAATATATTAATTCCTCTTATTTTACATTTAAAATTAAAGTTTTTAACATTTGCTTAGACGTTTCCTTCAGGAATGTCATGATGTTAAATGCAAAGACCTCTCTAAGATTTTGATCATTATAAAATCAAACATGTTTCAGATGGCTTAAAACCACTCAACGTAATCTTTTTAGAAATATTCTTAGATGGAATTTTATCTGCATGAAAAAAAAAAAATGATTGAAAGAAACTGTCTTTTAAAACGTTTTTTCACCTTTTTTCCAAAATTGGTAGCAATTATTTTTCAATGAAATCATCGTTTATTTTATTAGGATTTAATATTGAAGTTATTTTCAGCTTTAAAATAATATAAAATTATCAAAAAAGACGTTTTATATTTCTATATTACTTTACAGAAATGATAAGAAAATTTCTTAAAAGTTTAATTTATCACTATGAAAATCGAACCAATTGATTCCAATGTACTGCAAGTTGTAAAATTAAGAGTAGTTAAAAACATTGAAAAACCTGATTTAAAAAATAAATAAATCTTTTTTAGTAATTTAAATTGCATAAAAATTATATTTTTGTGCTTTGTCACAAAATGTGTAGAGTTTATTTCGATTGCAAATTTTATTTTGCATCTAAAAATGATTTTTGATTTTTTTTATTCTTTTTCCAAAAATCATTTTTTAAACTTCTGACTCCTGTACCAGATTTTGCACCACTCTTAGCTCTAACGCAAAAGATTACTTTTTTTATATCCATTAGACTGGTACAAATTTTATTTTTAGGTCGGCTCGAAAAACCAGGGGAGAAAAAATATTTTTCTAAAAAAGTTCAAATTTTCAATGAAAATTGTGTACAATCAACTAAAACCAACTTAAAATGCAGTCCCCCGCGTTTAGAATCGTATTTTAGCATGTTTGGGTTAATGCGATTCCCATCTGCTGCAACCTTCCATCGAATGAGGAAGTAAAATGTCGGTCCCGGCCTTGGTTGTTAGGCCGTTAAGTCATTCCAGGTGTAGGAGTTGTCTCCATGCCATAAGTACAAACAACACACCAAACCAAGCCTACTCCGGTGGAATCGCTGGCGGCGGTTGGACTCGCAATCCAAAGGTCGTCAGTTCAAACACTGGAGTGGAAGGTTCCTTGGAGTCGAAAGAGGTTTGGATGTTCTCCCCATTCAAGCCTTCGGACTCTTAGGTTCGAGCAGAAACTTGCAATAGAGACCACAAAAGACCCGAGGGTCGTTAATGTGGATGGTTTGATTTTTTTTTTGGGTTAATGCAAAAATATTTTGAAGTTTAATGAATTTTCAACACAATTGTTTTTTTCATTGAACTGTCAAATTCTGGCTTGTAATTTCAATAATTATTTTTTTTATTTTTTTGCCCTTACTCGGATAAACAAAACTAATATTACGTTGGATGTAAAACAAATATTTTCCGTTTTTTCTTCATATGAATTTCAAATTCACTATGTAAAACAATGTGAAATTTTGGATGGTTGAATATCACCGCTTTTATCAATTAAATTTACTTAAATTAAAGTTCAATTCGTCCGGATTTTATGAGAATTTTTCCAGTTCCCGATGCAAAATTACACATTTTTATTACGCAAAATCTGTTTCCATTCTCAGATGTCATTTTTTTTACTGTGCAGTACATTTTTGTAAATTCTGACTTTCAGTAAGACTTAAAACAAATCAATCACGGTTCTGAGATTTTATTGCATATTTTAATCCTTTAATATGACCTACATTCAGCGGGAACCAATGACTCCCGCGCACCGGGCCCCGTCAATGGCAATCAGGTTTGGCTCATTTAAATTTCTGTCAATTTAGCTCATCAGCTCCGTCACACATAATAAACTGCGCGTTGTGGGCGGGTGGATTGCAGCACTGATGGACTGTTTGGACTGCTGGATTGCAAATATGATTTAATGAAATTAATTCACCGCATTGTTACTGAACAATTACACACACACATATATTCACATTGTGTCATATATTAACGACTTTAGACTCCGAGCGAGTGAGAGATTGGTTAAATCGAATGAAATGATGACGATGATCGGCGGCGCGATGGCACGCCACCGCCCACGTGGAACCCACTGTTGTTGTGGGGGGAACGTTGACCACGTGGCCGCTGCTTACTGGTGAACACAATAACCAATAGATGTACGCGAAATCAATTATCTCATTAGGGGCCTGTTTACAAATCGAATTTACGCCTGCCTGGAGTTCCATAATGGTGGAATAATTAATGACTATCGTCGGCGATGGGGTTGCAAATGAACTGCCCAGGAATGGCTGGCGGTGGTTAAATGGTGAGTGAGAGTGTGTGTATTTCCCACTTGAGGGGCATTTGGTGTTAGCAACAATAACAATAACAGCGTTTTGATTTAGTACCAAGTGCGAATGTTAAGGAGTCGCGAGGTGTGTCTGGAGTGTGATTAGGTCAGTGAACAATATTGATTTGAAGATTTCAACAGCCTTGCAAATATTTTTCAATGTTCCGATGGTTTTTTTTTTATTTTTTCAATGTTTCAGACAGAGAAAGTTTTGTGTATATTTTTGATTCTCAAAATACGATTTTTATATTTCGTTTTTTTATTACTACAAACAACATTAATCAAGCCATAGTGCTTAAGTAAATCTAGTTCGAATTTTAATGTTTTTTTTCTCTTGGTCCAAGCCGACGAGGGGTGATATTTTTTAAATCAAATTGTAATGCTTTTTGTTCTAAATATTAATAAAAAATAAGCAAGAAGTATTAAAATTTGTTTTATCCACTGAGTGAATTACATAATCAGAGCAATTATCTACGAAATCGGTCTTTTTTCTTCAATTTTAATTTTTGTATTTTTTAATCCGACTGAAACTTTTTTGGTCCCTTCGGTATGCCCAAAGAAGCCATTTTGCATCATTAGTTTGTCCATATAATTTTCCATACAAATTTGGCAGCTGTCCATACAAAAATGATGTATGAAAATTCAAAAGTCTGTATATTTTGAAGGAATTTTTTAATCAATTTGGTGTCTTCGGCAAAGTTGTAGGTATGGATACAGACTACACTGAAAAAAATGATACACGGTGAAATTTTTTTGTGATTTTTTTATTTAACTTTTTATCACTAAAACATGATTTGCAAAAAACGCTATTTTTATTTTTTTTGATATGTTTTAGAGGACATAAAATGCCAACTTTTCAGAAATTTCCAGGTTGTGCAAAAAATCATTGACCGAGTAATAAATTTTTTAATCAATACTGATTTTTTCAAAAAATCGAAATTTTGGTCGCAAAAATTTTTCAACCTTATTTTTCGATGTAAAATTGAATTTGCAATCAAAAAGTACTCTAGTGAAATTTTGATAAAGTGCACCGTTTTCAAGTTATAGCCATTTTTATGTAACTTTTTTCGAAATAGTCGCAGTTTTTCATTTTTTAATATTAGTGCACATGTTTGCCCACTTTTGAAAAAAATATTTTTGAAAAGCTGAGAAAATTATCTATATTTTGCTTCTTCGGACTTTGTTGATACGACCTTTAGTTGCTGAGATATTGCAATGCAAAGGTTTAAAAACAGTAAAATTGATGTTTTCTAAGTAGAGCGTCCAATTTCCCGGGGTTACAAAATTCCCGGGAAACGAGAAAATTTCAACAAATTTCCCGGGAATTCCCGGGAAATTTGAAATTTAACGAAAATTATTCTTATCCTGTTTCTGATTAATGTTCTGCAATGAAATTGTATAGAACAACAACTTTAATGGTCAAAATGAGTGTGAGGATCAATTAATGGCTTGACTGCTTGTAAAAAAATCATGCAACTTTGAAAAAATATATAAACTTTCTAATTTTTAAATCTTACAAATCGTCCCAAATGAAAGAAAATATTTTTAGTATTTTTGTTCAGAAGGATTTTTGAAATCAAAGTGTTTGGATAGTGAAAATGAAGGTGCCACAGCCATAAAATTGCTTTTAAATTTGTCTCAGTGACCATAAAGTTAAAATAAAAAAAAAAAAACAAAAAATTCAACTTGTGAATAACTAAATAATCATTGAATTCACCTTAAAAATCTAATTTCTAGGGCTTTTTAACTTGAAACACTATTTCATGAAATCACAACTCAAAGTTTTCAAATATTTGGAGCGAGTTTTTGAAATAAAGTTGCATTCTTTGGGTAAATTTCATATGATACGAAGTTGTTTTTTAATGGTTTTTCATGGTTTTATGATATGATTTTAGTTATATGGTATAAAGCCCAAAAAAATAAATAGATTAAAATAATTTTGAGCATTTAAAAGTGGTTGAAATTCAACGATATTTTTTCATATATAACCCTCTTACGCCCTTGGTAGCTCACGTGCTTCTAAAATTAATAACTTCAATCTGTAATTTCAAATTCTTCTCACACAAACCTTTTAAAATTTTTTAATTATATCAGTTCAATTCCCATCCAAATTGTTCAAGGTAAAAAAAGTAAAACAAATCTCAATGTTGATCTTGGCAGGAAGATGTAAATATCTTATTTTCAAATGATATTACAAAAAATATTTAAAAATGTTGTCAAAATAAAATAGTTTATATTCATTCCATATCAGCGTAAGTTTTGTGGTCCAACATATATGATTCAGAAATAAATATTATCTAAATTAAATATTGACATGAAATTTACAGACAAGCTGATTAGTTCAATATAAACAGTAGATGGAAATAAATAAAATCAAATCAGTTTCTCCAATTATTATTTTATGTATAATTTCAAAACATTGGTGCCAAAAAGGTAGGAAAATGCTTCTGCTTGTATTTCGGGAATTCCCGGGAAATTTACAAATTTCCCGGGAAACGGGAAATATTTTTTTTCCGGGAAATCCCGGGAATTCCCGGGACGGGAAATTGGACGCTCTATTTCTAAGTCTCACCCAAACAGCCCACCATTTTTCAATGTCGATATCTCAGCAACTAATCGTCCGATTTTCAATGTTAAAATATGAAACATTTGTGAAATTTTCCGATCTTTTCGAAAACAATATTTTCAAAATTCTCAAATCAAGACTAAGATTTTAAAAGGGCGTAATATTGAATGTTTGGCCCTTTTGAAATGTTAGTCTTGATTTGAAAATTTTGAAAATATTGTTTTCGAAAAGATCGAAAAATTTCACAAATGTTTCATATACTGACATTGAAAATTGGACGATTAGTTGCTGAGATATCGACATTGAAAAATGGTGGGCTGTTTGGGTGAGACTTAGAAAACATCAATTTTCCTGTTTTTAAACAAAAATGCAACAATATCTCAGCAACTAAAGGTCGTATCAACAAAGTCCGAAGAAGCAAAATATAGATAATTTTCTCAGCTTTTCAAAAATATTTTTTTCAAAAGTGGGCAAACATGTGCACTATTTAAAAAAAATGAAAAACTGCGACTATTTCGAAAAAAGTTACATAAAAATGGATTTAACTTAAAAACGGTGCACTTTATCAAAATTTCACTAGAGTACTTTTTGATTGCAAATTCAATTTTACATCGAAAAATAAAGTTGAAAAATTTGTGCGACCAAAATTTCGATTTTTTGAAAAAAATCAGTATTGATTAAAAAATTCATAACTCGGTCAATGATTTTTTGCACAACCTGGAAATTTCTGAAAAGTTGGCATTTTATGTCCTCTAAAACATATAAAAAAATAAAAAAAAATAAAAATAGTGTTTTTTTGCAATTCAAGTTTAACTAATAAAAAGTTAAAAAAAAAATCACAAAACAAATTTTACCGTGTATCATTTTTTCCAGTGTAGTCCGTATCCATACCTACAACTTTGCCCAAGACACCAAATCGATCAAAAAATTCCTTCAAAAGATACAGATTTTTGAATTTTCATACATCATTTTTGTATGGACAGCTGCCAAATTTGTATGGAAAATTATATGGACAAACTAATGATGCAAAATGGCTTCTTTGGGCATACCGAAGGCACCAAAAAAGTTTCAGTCGGATTAAAAAATACAAAAAAAAATCGAATGACCGAAATCCTAGAGAACTGTTCATCAAAGAAAACATATTATTTGCTTTTATTTTTGAGAGAAAAATTGAAGAAAGTTTCGGAGACAAAAACTTTAAATAAAATTTAGATTGGCCTAATTGAAAGGACAGATTTATATGTTTAAATTTCAACAAAACTAAAAGCAAAAATTGCTGGAGCAAATGAAAGAGAAAATCTTAATTTGAGAAAAAATCAAAAATTACTTTCCTAATAAGATATAACAAGTTAAGAAATGCGTTTGAAAACATAAATGGAACCTTTTTTTTGTAAAGGTGAAATTTATATAAATATTCAAATTTTCACTGCATTGGTCAAATTTCACGGCTCAGAGCGAATTTCTCGGAATTCGGGAAAAAAATTACTAGCCCTAGTTACAACTCTGGAGTTTTTTTTAAAAGGACCAATAAACCAAATTTCCAGTTTTTGCTTTTTGGGTGTTTTAATACCCTTGAGTCAGAGGTATTAAAAAACACCCAAAAAAGCAAAAACTGGAAATTTGGTTGATTGGTCCTTTTCAAAAAAAAAAAAAAAAAAAAACTCCAGAACTGTTTGGGAAATGTTTTATTTTTCATAACATCTTTTAAAAATATATTTACGTAAAGTTTTGTTTTAACATAATTAAATGTGATTTACATGGTAAGTGTTGAAGGTTATTTAAAAACGTGAAAAAATACAAAAAAAACAAAAACACAAACGAATGTAAAAATATGTTTTATGAAAAAAAATGGTAAGTTTTTTGTTGAATAATAATAATGTACAAAAAAACTCGCTTGAATGCCTGCAAAGAACCTACAAAAAAAGCTTCGAATATGTAGTAAGAAGTAAGAGGTCACAAGTAAAGAGCGTTAATTTTAAAATCTGAGCTGGAGCTTTGAGGTTATCTTAAAACTGCCCTTGTTTTTACATCATCCCAAAATGATACCAAGCTATGAGACACTTTTTACTTATTTATAACTTATTTCAGGAATTCCACTCAACACAATGATCAAAATTGTGGTCTCGTGGCGCAGGGGTAGCGGCTTCGGCTGCCGATCCCGATGATGCTATGAGACGCGGGTTCGATTCCCGCCTTATCCACTGAGCTTCTATCGGATGGTGAAGTAAAACGTCGGTCCCGGTTTCTCCTGTCTCGTCAGAGGCGCTGGAGCAGAAATCCCACGTTAGAGGAAGGCCATGCCCCGGGGGGCGTAGTGCCAATAGTTTCGTTTTTTACACTGATCAAAATGGTAAAAATACTCTTTGCGATGTTCGATTTAAAAGATTTTTTTTTCGATAAAATAACTCAGTTTGCAGAAATTTAAAAACCATGAAATTTATGTCTAGTGCTTCTCGTTTAGTGCATTTCTTATTGGAAATGTGCTTATGTATTCCAAAAGCCGCATTTCGTAGACCGTTTTTTGTACACATGACATGGTATAAAAATAAATTGCTGAGCTTATTAAATTGGCACTTGACTTTACTTTCTTTCGAAACAACTATTACAAAACAACAATCCAGAGAGCAGTAAACAATCTCCAAATAACTTGCACCCCCCAAGTCAGTCGTCATATATTCGTTAATATTCCCCCCTTGAACCGGATTTCAATTAACTACCAAAATTAACTAGTCCCATAACTTACACCACACTCTTTGTGCATGTATGACTTTTCACCGAGAAAACACCCGCTGCCAAATCTCACAAGTTAAACTTTTCCTCCGATGTCAATTAGCTCTCACTTTATTATTCCCCGCTGGCATCAACATTATAGTGCTTAAGGGGAAGGGGCCTTTTTGCAAAGCTGGTGCTGGAAGCTCGTAAAATTTCTAATTATATTTATTGGTGCTGCGCGTTCCTAGTTTTTCCTCGAGGAAATGAACCCCCACCCCGGCGAGCATAAAAAGCTTCAAACCTTATTTCGCTGGCAAGGCCGTCAATGATTTGGAGGGGAAATTATTATTGATAAACCAGGAAGCATGGCGCCGACGACGACGACGACGCCGCACACTCGTGAAAGTGATTCCAGAGCTATAAATAATAATTTGTTGCACCTTTAGCATCGTCGGTAAACAAACCATTCCGCGTTACACTGGTTGAGAAACTTTAATCTAACTTTAACTCAACTGATCGGCTTAAATCTGACTTAGGGGACCAACTGAATGTAGGCGTCGAGTGCGCAAACTGAGGTGGGAACAATTCAGTGAAGTTTTGCGACTGTGTCCCCGTGATTAAGTTTTATTTGAGCAACAAATGCGCAAATTGCGGTAGGAATCACGCAGCGAATATTCGCGACAAAAAATATTAATTCTTGCAAAACAAATTGGTCAGCCAGTGTAAACATTGTCACACACTCTCGCTCAACAAACACACACCGACTCGCACACAAACAGGTGGGAAAATTTACGACCTCCGCACACACAAGAGCATCGGCGTAGAACTGATTTATTCCAACATTAAAACGAGTAAATCACTTGATGGTCGTCGGAAAATTCGTCCAACACGTGGCATTTCGTTGCGGGAGAAAGTGGCGAAAGTTCAACAACACACACTCGTAAAAACGCACAAACACACACACGTTTTGTTGAATGTGTGGTTTGGTGGTAAAACTAGGGAGAGGGGCTTGGTTTGAGGGGGCTGGGACCATGTCATTTAATTGAAATATATCAACAGCTTGCTGAAAGGGTTGTAAAATTATGTGGTTTTAAGGGATTATCGCGATAATTTGCATGCAATCAATTACTTAATGCGGAGAAACTTAAGGGTATGAAAAGGTATAAAAGCTACAAAGTTTGACGAGCTTTAAATTTTTTGGAATAAAACTTAAAAATATATAACTTTGCAAAACAATATTTCACAAGAAAAACCATTCCTTTTTCCATTTTCGACCACGTAAATTCAACCACAAGTCCCCCTCTAAGAGCACCGGATATACGACCGGAAAACCTCGGGTCTCTAAATCACAGCGAAATCTCAGCGCAACAGAGGCGTCTTCGCTTCTGGATTGGAAGGAAGAAAAACTTAAAAACCGGAACGAAAGACCCAAGGCATCGTCGTCGTCACCGGAGGAGGATGCAGAATGTGAAATTAAGAGCTGGTAAAATTGGACTTATCGGTTTGGATGTGTGTGTGCGCGGTATGTTGGAAAAATGGAGGAATAAAGAACCCTTTCGCGAACTTGGGTGGTCGAAGTTTTGCTTTTTCACATACTCAAAAACAGTGCAGGGCAGAAGATAATGCATTTAAAGATATTTTTAGGGTTTGCTGGAGTTTAAATATTTAAGCGTTTTTTTATTATTTTTGGTTCGTTAAATTTAATGAATCGTCTTAAAAAATGACAAAAATTGCAATGATCTTATTGAAAACATCAGAAAATTTTACGAGTACTTTATTTCTAAAAAAATAAAAAGCTGTTAGTATAGAGGCTTTAATGTTCTCAAACGGTATTCGAGGTTGAGAGGGACACAAAAAAAAAAAACAAATATTTAAATTTACTATCATGTTAAGTTAAGTTAAAAAAAGTAACAAGCAAAATTATCTTTAAATTGCTTGAGGAGTGTAACAGTAATGCTACTGCCAAAAAATGTAAAATATCTGAAAATTCTTGAAAATATTTTTTCACTTAAGTTTCCTTTCCAATCTGTGGACTGTACACAGAGCTTGAGCTTCTATTATTTTTCTCTATTAAATTTTTTATAATTTTATTTCTATGAAGTTCTAGCAATGGGAATTTAATAAATGCTAATTAGCTTCTTGTTGAACATTACAGTATTCCTCGATTTCAGGCAGTGTTATTTGGAAAAAAATATTTTTTTTCCGATTGGCTTAAAAAACTTTGTTTTCAATATAAGTAAAAGAACGGAACGGAACGGAATCGAATGTGGCCCTCTTAAACCTTGCGGTTTCGTCAACGGATCCACAGGCGTGTATCGTTCTTTTTGCGACAAGACTCCGCCTCCCGGGTCTCCTATGTGGAGGTATGGGCACGGGGAAAGGGCACCGAATACCTATATTTACACTTAGAATTTTTTGCGTCCGCCCCGGGATTCGAACCGGCGACCTCTGGATTGTGAGTCCAGTGCGCGGTCCGATTGATCCACACAGGCAGATAAGTAAAAGACTGTACCAATTTGACTTAAAAGAGGAAATAAACGTTCATAAATTTTAATCAGTTGAGAAGCATTTGATTATGATTTACAATGCAAATTTTAAGATTTTTTTTAAGTTTTTTTTGGTTGCTTGATTTTGTGAGATAATGAGGGAACAGGAACTTTTGTCATTTTTTAAAAGATACTCGTATTGACCTTAAGAGTTATTAAACTAAATGATGTTAAAGAAATTTTAATTAAAATTATGCATTTTGTCAAAACTTGGTAGTATATCTTGAATCTGTGAAATCATTGCAACTCAGTTTGAAACAAAAACAAGGTTTTAAAATTTATCTCTGGATTTTTGATAAAGAATTTCGAATTCGGTCAGTAATGAAATTGTGATGTGAATCGAAGGCTTTTAATAATTTGTTGATAAAATGCACCGATTTCGAGTTATAATTATTATTGTGAGATATTTTTTTGAAATGGATTTTTTCAAATTTAAAAACTAGCGTCCATTGTAGTAAATACATCTACGACAAAAATACGTTTACATTTTTTGTATTTTCTACATATTTTTTAAAAACATTGTTGATCTGATTTTTTGTTGCTGAGCTATGGCTGAGAAAGACTTGAAAATAATGAAAACTATTTTATTTCTAGTTGCTTATCAGTTTACTTTCTTGTTTCAAGCTGCGAAATACTTAAAAATATAAAACCGATTTTTGATTTCCACTGTCACAAAATGAATCTTTTGTGAAACTTTCTTGTCTTTATGTTTTTTTTTTTGAAATTTTTATTGATATTTCAAATTATATCTTATAATTTTTTGTCCACTGAAACATATCAAAAACTTGTGAAGACAAATCATCAAAAACTTTGACTCATTTTGTAGAAGTACCTAACCATTTTGTTCTGATTTTTTTTTTATCTAGACAAGAATGATCCAAATCCATCAAAAAATTCTGATTAAACTTCAATTATTTTTATAGCACTTTTGTATGAAGAAACTAATGATACAAATCAAGGTTGTTAACATTAAATTTATCTATCTCTCATGCTCATGCTCATGCTCAAATCAAGGTTGTTAACATTAAATTTATCTAGGTTCGATTACGATAACGATAGATTATCGTTATCGTCCCAACGATAACGGAGGATAATTTATAATTAATAAATTTCTAAAATTGAATAAAGCCAACCAAATTTCAAACTTTTTTTAGTGTTTTTTTTTGTTAATATAAAATAAGTTTCAAAGTAAAAAAATAAATAAATAAAAAAACACAAAATACCTTAATTTTTCAATGTACTTAATTTGTTCTTATTAGCAATATGGGTATCAAACGATTCGAAATTTTGCATGCATTTTCAATGTTTAAGAGTTTTTTTTAAATTAAATACTCAAATTTTCACAAAATACCGTATTTTCTCAAAAATACTCATTTTTTATGATTCACAATATGGTTATCGATTTGAATTTTTGCATGTTTTTAACTGTTTTGGAATTTTTTGAATGATAAAGCAGGTAAAATTTCGCTATGTTTGATACTCATATTGCAAATCATGAAAATTTGAGAAGCTTTAAAAAAAATACGGTATTATGTGAAAAAAAATTAGTATTTCAATCAAAATAATTTCGAATCGTTTGATACCCATATTGCGAATTATAAAAATTTGAGTATTTTCGAGAAAATACGGTATTTTGTGAAAATTTTAGTATTTTATTCAAAAAACTCTAAAATAGTGAAAATAGATGTAATATTTTTAATCGTTCGATACAAATATTGCGAATTATAAAGATTTGAGTATTTTCGAGAAAATATGGTATTTTGTGAAAAATTGAGTATTCCATTCAAAAAGCTCTAAAACAGTTTAAAGACATGCAAAATTTTGAATCGTTTGCTATCCATATTGCCAATTTATAAAAAAATGAGTATTTTCGAGAAAATATGGTATTTTGTGAATATTTAAGCATTTCATTCAAAAAACTTGAAAACAGTTAATGCAAAGTTTTGAATCGTTTGATACCCATATTGCAAATTATAAAAAATCGAGTATTTTTTTTGTAAATACGTTATTTTGTGATTTTTTTAAAGTATTTACGCTTTAAAAATTACCAAATTATCAAAAAAGAATTTACTAAGAGGAAGCATTAAACTTCAACATAATTTGATTGGTTTTAATCAACTTTAGAAATATATTTAATATAAGTTATCATTCGTTATCGTCGATATAATTATCTCAGATAGAATTATCGGAATAGCGATAGATTATCGTTATCGTCCCGACGATAAAGATAACGATAATATTATCGAAGTAATTCTATCTATTGATACAAATGATACAGATGGTTTATTTCGAAACGAAAAAGTTTCGTACTTACGAAAAAACTAAGGTAAATCTATTTACGAAATCATAGAGAATTGCTCATAAAGACAGCTAAATTAAAAAAAAATCTGGAGTTGTCTTTGAAAAAGGACTTATGTACAAAACATGATTTTTAGGGTGTTTTTGAATGGGTGTACCCCATTTGGCATAATGGACATTTGGCATAACGGGTTTTCAAGAAGGACGTTTGGCATAATGGACGTTTGGCATAATTGGTCCAAGACATCAGGGACGTTTGGCATAATGGACATTTGGCATAATGGACGTTTGGCATAACTCGTTCAAATACCATCAAGGACGTTTGGCATAATGGACATTTGGCATAATGGACGTTTAGCATAACTCGTTCAAAAACCATCTTGGACGTTTGGCATAATGGACATTGGGCATAATTATTACTAGATTTTATTTTTTCTCGAATGAAAATGTATTGTTTATTTACCTTTTTTATATAACTTTAAGAGATTATTATTATTTTTTCGAAAAATTAGGTATCTCTATATTTTTTCCCCAATAGTAAATTGTTTCCTTTTTGAATAATTCACAATAAATCTTTTTAATGAAATTTTGATATTTTTATTGAAAACATAGTTTAAAGAAGGAAATATCTCTTGTTATCTTTACATTTTTCCCCTTTCAATATAATTAGCAATAATATTTTTTGAATAAAATTTTCCCTTTTCTTTCCCTATATGAAATTCAACTTATATATGAAAAAACCTCTTCAAATCTTCGACAATTGAGCTGTTACAATGTAATTTCCCCTTCTTTTGATCATCATTTAACTTGAAGAAGGAAAATCTCTAAATAAATCCACATTTTTCCCTTCTTTTTTCGAATTAAATCTAAAGAACACCCAGAACTGAGCAGCACTCGTCCGACACGAGAGTAGCGGTAAGATTTACAGATACAGAGAACACAGTTCTAAATGACTGTGAGAATTATACCCTCGAGTCCATTTTAAGAAAAAGTTCATCCTTCAAAACAAAAAGTGTTGTCTACCTTTAATAGAATAAATAAATGACTAAACTGCCTTGGCCACAACAGCTTGGTGACACAAGAATAGTCAGATATCGATGTATGACCCTTGTTAAAGATTTACTGTTTTAATTAGTTAATGAAATTAATTGTTTTGCATTTTTCGATTTTTATGCAATTTTCCCTTCTAGTATTTATTTAAAACTTATCTTAAAGAAGGAATAATTGTTCAAAACATAATAAAACATAAAGAAATTTTTCCTTCTATAAGTTGAATTTTATATAAAAGAAGGAAAATTTCATAAACAAACTCAATTGTCAAATATTCAAGTATTATTTTAGAGATTTTCCTTCTAAAAGTTGAATTTAAAATAAAAGAAGGGATCGAGGAAGGGATAATTTCATAACAACTCATTTTCCAAATATTTGAAAAAAGAAAAATGTACGTCCCTTAAATGTAAGAAGAGAAAATTGCATAAAAAAACAATAATTGCAAAATATTGAAACAAAAAAAAACAAAAACTGCACATCTTTTGAGAGATTTTATCTTTTTTTAGTTTCAAAATAAAAGAGAGAATATTGCTTTAAAAATATTAATTGCATTTCTTTTAAGAAGAGCAAAATGTACATACATTTTTCGGTTGAATTCAAAAAAGGAGGGAAAATGGAAAATAGTATAAAATCTTCATTGCAAAATATTTAAGGACTGTCAAAACATACATCTCTTTGTTAGTTGAATTTAAAATAAAAGAAGGAAAAATTTAATACAATAATAGCAGCACAGAATTTCAAAAGGAGAAAAATGTTTTTATTATGTAGACACTTTTTAATTATTTTTTGAATAAATTTATGAAAAAAAATGCATGTTAAAGCTTTATTGAGGAATATTCCAAAAAGGGAAAAAATTACATCCATTGAAAGAAAATAGATACTTAATTTCTTAAAGAAAAAATCATCTTTTAAAGTAAAATTATCTGTTTATAAAATATGAAAAAAAAGTTATAAATTATTATTCTTTACAAAAAATAAATACTAATTTAACAAAACAAAAGCTAGCAATAATTATGCCAAACGTCCATTATGCCAAATGTCCATTATGCCAAACGTCCTTGATGGTATTTGAACGAGTTATGCCAAACGTCCATTATGCCAAATGTCCATTATGCCAAACGTCCCTGATGTCTTGGACCAATTATGCCAAACGTCCATTATGCCAAACGTCCTTCTTGAAAACCCGTTATGCCAAATGTCCATTATGCCAAATGGGGTACACCCTTTTTGAATACACATTACTCGTGTTTAGAATCTCCCAAAAAGCAAACAATTAAAATTTAGATTATTGGACCTTTTAACATTTGAGTTACTTTTGATTATTTTTGAGTCAAATCTAATTAAATCATTTTTATAAATTAATACATTGTTTACAGGTTTTTTCAATATTAAATTTTGTTTTAGTAATTTTGAAAATCAAAATGTTATTGCATTTTTTTGTTTTTTTTTTTGGTAATTTGTTTCTAGTACTTGATGATCGAACAAGCATTCCTACAGGTCACTAACTTTCCCCCATCACTGTACTCACATGGCAACCGCTCGTTTCCAGCTTTTCCGCGCCAAAACCCTTTGAAGTCGTCCGGTCTCGTTTTCCCAAACAGTGCGCGGTGGGTTGTGGTGTGCGCCAGGTGGCAAACGGAATGGATTGTAAATTATTTTATTATTTCAACACCTGTTGCAGCGTGGAAAATATATTATCAGCCCGGGCTCCGTCCGCGGCTGGCACCACTCCCTAGAGTGCGGTAGCTTTTCCACACTACTTTTTCCATCCCTTCCAGCCGGGAAGTAACGGAAATAGTTACCCCTCGAGAGGGTGTGCTGGGAAAAGCGAACAAAAAGAGTATAATCATCACACTCTCAGAAAGGAAATGGGTTTTCCAGAACCACAACACTTGGTGGATGGGTGTGAATGTGTGTGCGTTGGTAAATTTATTTATGGATTCCTCCGAGCTTTGTTTTCGCGTGCATTTCGAAAGAATTTTGCCTTTCAACACACTTGAACATAAAACACAGTGCACAGACTGAGGACAAGTAACCACCTTCAGAGGAAGAAATAAAACGGTCTCGGAATGTCGCCGGCAATTGTGGGATTTATGCCAACGCACTTACTTACTCACTACTTTTTTTTGTGCTTCTGTTTGTGCACAACAAAATGCAGTGTAAATTATGCACTGTTTAAAACTTGCTACTACGAAACCACCACCACACTATGTATGTGCATGCACTAAGAGATTATGTGAGTGAACGCTTAATGGGCGAGCAGGAAATGTCTTTCTTGTAATTTATGAAGTGATTTAACTTTGCAGAGCGGCAAACGGTCGTTTGGAGACAAACCTTGCGGGACATTACTGGCTGTATGGGGTAGGTCATAAACGGAGAGCACAAACCATTTTCATGATATTTTTTGTAATTTTTTGTGGATATGTTATTGTTGGAACTGATTTTTCATAACTGATTAAGAAGACCAACATTAAGTAACTGTACCAATTGTGAGCTTAATCGGTGAAATTAATACTTCGTGAATATAGTCCAATTCCAAAATCATTAAAAAGCTTCAAGGTTCTCCAAAATTTCACGTGTACAGCAAAAATTCACATTTGCTGAAGATATTGGAATGAACCTGGTTATGACCAGGTGATGATGTCAACAATAGTTTGTTTTGTTTAATTTTATTGAGACTTCGGAAAGAAGTTCTCACAAAATCATGACATAATTTTATCAGAAAGAATCACAAACTAAACATGATAATTTCCAAAAGAAATGCCAAAAAATAAAGAAGGAAAACATAAAACAAGAGAAGTAACGTTGTTCATAGAACAAAAGTTGGTCGAAATGCCCTCTTGAATATGGGAATTTTGGTAATTTTTTTCAGTAATAAAAATTATGAAATCAACATACTGCTTGTAAATACAAAATATCAAAATTGGCTTTGCAAATGATTGATTATTGAAGTTAGATAAATAGTTATGAAATCTACATTGATTCTCCAATTTATAGTTTTTTTCTCAACATGCTTGTTAAAATGTAAATTTATTGTGTAATGAGCACTGGCGGTATCAGGGGGGTCCCCCACCCTTCGATACAAATTTGTTCTAGATTTGTCTGAGGGGCATTCAAAAACACCGTAGTAAAAAAAATCCCATGCCTTTGTCTCCCCCCCCCCCGTCAGTCAAAGGCTGGCCACGCTACCGAGCAGTTCTCTACGGAATCGGTCTTTTTTCTTTAATTTTAATTTTTGTATTTTTTAATCCGGCTGAAACTTTTTTGGTGCATTCGGTATGCCCAAAGAAGCCATTTTGCATCATTAGTTTGTCCATATAATTTTCCATACAAATTTGGCAGCTGTCCATACAAAAATGATGTATGAAAATTTAAAAAACTGTATCTTTTGAAGGAATTTTTTGATCGATTTGGTGTCTTCGGCAAAGTTGTACGTATGGATTCGAACTACACTGGAAAAAAATGGTACACGGTAAAAAAAATTGGTGATTTTTTTATTAAACTTTTTATCACTAAAACTTGATTTGCAAAAAAACACTATTTTTATTTTTTTTATTTTTTATATGTTTTAGAGACTAAAAAGCCAATTTTCAGAAATTTCCGGTTGTGCAAAAATCATTGACCGAGTTATGAATTTTTAATCAATATTATTTTTCAAAAATCAAATTTTGGTCGCAACAATTTTTCAACTTCATTTTTCGATGTAAAATTGAATTTGCAATCAAAAAGTACTTTAGTAAAATTTTGATAAAGTGCACCGTTTTCAAGTTATAGCCATTTTTATGTAACTTTTTTTCAAAATAGACGCAGTTTTTCATTTTTTTAAATTAGTGGACATGTTTGCCCACTTTTGAAAAAAATATTTTTGAAAAGCTGAGAAAATTCTCTATATTTTGCTTTATCGGACTATGTTGATACGACCTTTAGTTGCTGAGATATTGCAATGCAAATGTTTAAAAACAGGAAAATTGATGTTTTCTAAGTCTCAACCAAACAACCCACCATTTTTCAATTTCGATATCTCAGCAACTAATGATCCGATTTTCAATGTTAAAATATGAAACATTTGTGAAATTTTCCGATCTTTTCGAAAACAATATTTTGAAAATTTTTAAACCAAGACTAACATTTTAAAAGGGCGAAATATAGAATGTTTGGCCCTTTTGATAAAAAGTTAAATAAAAAAACACCAATTCTTTTTTACCGTGTACCATTTTTTTTCCAGTGTAGTCCGTATCCATACGTACAACTTTGCCGAAGACACCAAATCGATCAAAAAATACAGATTTTTGAATTTTCATTCATCATTTTTGTATGGACAGCTGCCAAATTTGTATGGAAAATTATATGGACAAACTAATGATGCAAAATGGCTTCTTTGGGCATACCGAAGGCACCAAAAAAGTTTCAGTCGGATTAAAAAATACAAAAAAATCGAATGACCGAAATCCTAGAGAACTGCTCTACTATAATGAGGCCATTTATGAAGAGTTTTGTATGAATTGATATTTTCATGAATTTTGCCTTACTTTTGGTAGTACGGTAACTGGAAATACTTTTTGCTTAAGTTCAAAAATGAGTTATTTGCACTTTTCTTTTTATTGCGTTCGGCAAAACTTTATTTTAATGCCCCCATAATTTTGAGATTTTTTTTTCAATTATTATTTCAACACCTGGTTTCAAAATGCCCGGAGAAGATTAAACATTAAATCAGAGCTTGGAAATACATGTACGATTAAAATAACCAATACAACCGCAGCCAACCTGAAGTTGTGATAGCGTGATAGTTATAAAAAACACCAAAGGTTTCTGATAAAATTCGAAATTCAAAATATTATTTGTATTTGGCATTTGTGATTTATTCCAAATCCACAAGAAAAAGTATGTGTTTAATTGTTACCTTTTCTTCAGTATTTTTTAAATCGGTTATTTTACTGACAAAATAAACACCTAAAATTATCGTTTCCGATTCGCAAAAATGGGAAATAAATGAACAAAACTTTGTTGGCTATAAATGTGCAATAATATTGCAAAAAAAAAAAATGAAAATTGATAATTTTGATAAATTTTATATTTTCTAAAGAATTAGTAAACCAAAAAAAAACGATGGTATTTTTCAGATGAGCTTTTCAGGGATAATGTTTTGTTTAGAAAAAAAAAAATCATAAATATATGCAAAAATCATAAATATATACCAAAACTGGAATTGTATTTTATTTGTATTTTTGATTTGGCTCAAACTTTATGGGTGCCTTCCCTATGACCAAAGAAGCTATGTTGTGTCATTGGTTTACCCATACAAGTCTCCGTACAATTTTGGCAGCTGTCCATACAAAAATGGTACGTAAATATTCGAATATCTGTAACTTTTGAATGAATTTTCTGATCAATTTGGTATCTTCGGCAAAGTTGTAGGTATTGTTGAGGACTATTGAGAAAAAATAGGTACACGGAAAAAAACATTTGCCGACTTTTTGATTAACATTTTTTTCATAAAAACTCAATTTCCCAAAATACGTATTTTTTGATTTTCGAGATTTTTTGATATGTTTTAGGAGACAAAAACCTGCAACTTTTTAGACATAGAGAAACATGGTCAAAAATCTGCCACTGAGTTATAAATTTTGAAAAAAATAGTGATTATTGAAAAAAATCGAAATTTCATGCAAAAACAAATTTGACATAATTTTTTAATGTTAAATTGAATTTCCAATTGAAAAGTACTTTTTATAGATTTTTTGAAAAAAGGCTCTGTTATAGATATAGCCACCGAAGTTTGATTTTAGCGAAACATTAGCAGTTTTTCGATTTTTAAAAATAGTGACCATAAGTGACCTTTTCTAAAAATATTTTTTTTTGAAAAGTTCAGCAAATTTGCTATAAAATTGTCTAAGAGACATTGAAGATTGGACCTCTGGTTGCTGAGATACAGCGGCTTAAACAAAAAGAAACACGAAAATTTGATTAGAAAATTCATTCAAAAGTTACAGATATTCGAATATTTACGTACCATTTTTGTATGGACAGCTGGCAAAATTGTATGGAGACTTGTATGGGTTAACCAATGACACAAAATAGCTTCTTTGGTCATAGGAAAGGCCCCCTGAATGTTTGAGTCAAATAAAAAAAAACTAAAAATAAAAATGGTTGAAATCGGCCGATTTCGTAGATAGTTGCTCATCAGTTATTTTACTGACAAAATAAACACTTAAAATTATTTTTTCCGATTCGTAAAAATGTGAATTAAATGAACAAAACTTTGTTGGCTATAAATGTGCAAAAAATTGCATTTTTTTTTTGAAAATTGATATATTTTATATTTTGTGAAGAATTAGTAAACCAAAAAAAACTATGTTATATTTTTCAGATGAACTTTTCAGGGATAATGATTTGTTTAGAAAAAAAAATCATAAAACTATGCAAATTCATCACACTGAAAATAAATGTCACTTTATATTGTTTTATTCTTCAGAAATAAAAAAAATCAAAAAGAACCAAAGATTCAAAATGTATATTTTCATAAATTTGAATATTTTTAAGTAATATAAAGAACAATGTATTGAAATCTATTATTTTTTCTTCTTTTTACAAATTTTAAGAGTATTTGATATGATTTCAGTATATTTGTTAAATTTTTTTTTAACTGCTTCAGACAAATCAGATCTGTCCCGCTAGGCTAAAAGGTTGAACAGCCATAATTTGTTTGAAAAAAGTGTTATACAGCATGTAAAAAAAGTATTTACACCCCTTGGGCACAATGCACAATTTGTGATGAAACATGTAAACAATTTAAAGTTTGACAGAAATCTAGTACTACGCTTTGTTCAGAAACTCATGCTGAACATTTCGCTACAAAAAGCTCATGAAAAGATGATTTCTATAAAAAGTTATTTAACAAATACTTTTAAAAAATCAAATAAGATGCAAAAAAAGCCTTTCGAAAAATTAACATAAATAAAGTTATTTGTTGACAAATCACCATGAATCCAGTCTCCCAACTCCAAATAGGCAACCTTGACTGATTAAAAAAATAATTTGGATTGAAAATTAAGTTTACTAACTACTTAGTACTTATCTTATCTTAACTTAATTTTGCAAACTTTTAATTTAACTAAGTGTCAATATACTACCATAGAATAGCTAAACAAACGTTTTGGAGTGGGTATAACACCGTTTTGGGGGTCTTTGTATCGATAGAATAGATTTATCGTTGAAATTGCGTACCAACCCGGAATTACGTCGTCGGGAAATCCGCTGACATCCAAACCGGTCCACAATTCACAAGTCAACCTATGTGGCATCGGAAAGGGATTCTTTTTTTACATACAGTAATTGCTATTTTTGATCACAAAAAAAAATGTTTTTAATAGGTCTAACAGATTTCTCCACTTTCAAAGAATATGACTAATAAAAATGAATGAACATTAAAAAGTACAGAATAAATCTCTTTTGACCTGTAAAAGTTTACAGACTAGGGTGGTTCATGGATTTATGAAAAAGACAAAAGTATTCTATTTCGTTTGCATCAACCGGAATTTTAAAGTGCTATGACCCCAGAAGCTAGCCTTAAAATTTCAATAAATAATCAACAATTTCCCACGAAAACAGCTTAGCCAATTTGTTTGGTGACCTTACCAAGCTGGGGTGGTCCCAGATATTGTCTTTTTTTGAAGAATTTCGCAAAAAGACAATTATTTTTAATCATGATTCAATGCCGTTTTGACCAATCTCCGCGAGTGGCGAAAATTGTTCACCTAATCATTTAGTAAAAAATATTTGAGAATCAAATTTAGCCTGACACTTTAAATAACTTCATTTGTGCTTTAATATAAATTTGAATCACTTGAACTTATTTTTTTAATGGGATTCCTGTGGAATTTTGTTCACAAACAAAACAATTTTTCGTTTTTTGCCTGAAAATGCATACCTTTCATCGTTGGTGAAAAATTCCTTCATCCTTGCCACCATTCACTGGAATCGAAGAATCCCCAGTCCCCAAGTCATCCCAGTCATAAAATGCATTATTTTATTACCCACCTTGGTTGCCATCAAGAGATCGCAGCCTCACTTCCACTCCGCGGGAGAAATTCGACCGTAAAACCATTTTCTATTAGTGATGTTCTCTCGTATTCCTGAACCAAGGCTCGAATTCCGTTCCGGTTGCTACACGCCCAACTCCGTCATCCGGTGCGCGAAGGGATTCAAGTGGTCCCCGTCACGTCCCGGTTTCAGAAACAAGACATTTTGTGGTTCTCGATGACGTCCTATGCTCGTCGTTGTCAACGACCGGTGCAATGTTTCGTCGTTTTTTATTTCCCCGTCGCAAAAGTCAGCTTCAAGAGGCGGTTCTTTGGAAAATGCAGTTTTTTGAAAATTTCGTTGTTTGGTTAGTGCAAGGTAAATTTTTGAATTTGAATCATCCATTTAAATTTTTGAAATAAATATTTAAAAAGGTTCATTTCTTTCAGAGAATTTCTTAAGAATAGTGTGGTTTGAGAGGGCTGACTTTTTCCTGCAGAACAGAACGACTCGCCATCACCAGGCATAAAGTGTAAATAATTTTCGTCATCAATGATATTAGGATCGGTGTTCGATTTCTCGATTCTCGATTCTGTTCACCGGAGGAAGGTGTTCCGAAGGCTGGTCCCGGCGGCCCCGTGGAAAGTCTCGTTTCATCGAAGACGATATTTATTGGCCGGTGACCTCCCCCTCCCCCCTTCTTTCACTATGCTGATGTAAACTAGAAAGAGAGAGCAGCCACCATAAACTTGCAAGTTAAGATGCTGATGGCCGTGGCCAGTCCGGTCCTCGACGGCCATTCGATACATGTAAGATCAATTCTCGAGATGTTTTCCCCCTCAATTACCGATATGAGTCGAGTCGGAGCTGCTGTGGCACAGCCAGAGTCAGCAGTCGCATCGAATATGGTAAGGGGGTGAAACATAATGGATGAGACTGCTGCCGAAGGGGGTGGATTGCTGGCTGCTACTGCTAAAAGGATGTGAGAACCTGTGGAGTGGAGTGTTTCTTCCTAGAATCCATAAATTTTTATTTCAATTTGTTCCTCCGGCCACCGAGCCGTGCTTGTGAGATGTCGAGTCTTGCCGATTTTTATGGCCTTGTACAGGGGACTGTGGAAAGCTGAGCACGTAGGGGATGGAGGTTAATAATTTAGTCCTCCTCTACCATTATTTAAAAAAAAGCTGATCCCAGGAACATGCTTCCAACAAAAATTTTGATAAGAAAAACATGGATATTAATTTTAAAACAGTTCACAAATATTTTGAAGATATTTTTACTAGGACGTAACAAAAATGACTTTTTGGCGCGCATTCATGGCTTTGTTCCGGTGCATATTGGGCCCAAATCCCAAATATGAGCTTGATTGGACGTAACAGGAGTTGGCGCTTTGCATTTGAATTTTAAATGTGGTTTAACCCGTAAGAAGAGATTTTTTTTTCAAAAATGTCAATTTATTAGGCACATTGGCCACTAAAGTGTTTATTTTCAACAACTTTTATGTGTGGGCCAGATCCTTGTGCATGTTTTGGTATATATAAAATTAAAGTTTGGAGCATTCTAGAGCTCGGTACAGACCTTCAAAGTTTGACATTTTTTCAAAAAATCGGCCCTGGAAAAAAGATTTACGTCGCACCTCGTGACGCTTCAGACACTATTTGATTTTGCTGGTGCCGATTTTTCGAAAAAAAAAATGCAAACTTTGAAGTGTGTACCGAGCTCTAGAATGTCTCTCAAAAATTGACATTCTTGAAAAAAAAAAAAAAAAAAAATTACGGGTTCAATCCCATTTAGACTAAATGCAAAGCGCCAGCTCCTGTTACGTCTAATCAAGCTCATATTTGGGATTTTGGCCTAGTATGACCACCGGAACAAAGCCCTGAATGCCCACTAAATAGGTGGGTAATTCTCTACCAACTCACACGAAATCGGGAAAAGTTGCCCTGACCCCTCTTCGATTTGCGTGAAACTTTGTTCTAAGGGGTAACTTTTGTCCCTGATCACGAATCCGACGTCCGTTTTTTGATATCTCGTGACGGAGGGGCGGTACGACCCCTTCAATTTTTGAACATGCGAAAAAAGAGGTATTTTTCAATAATTTGCAGCCAGAAACGGTGATGAGATAGAAATTTGGAGTCAAAAGGACTTTTATGTAAAATTAGACGCCCGATTTTGATATATAGACATAAGGGGTTTGCTTATAAACATCACGAGTTATCGCGATTTTACGAAAAAAAGTTTTGAAAAAGTTACTTTTTGCGTTTCTCTTTGTTTCGTCGTCCGTGTCTGTCGCGGGTGACCATGAACGGCCATGATCGATGACGACCAACTTTTTCAAAACTTTTTTTCGTAAAATCATGATAACTCGTTATAAACATCACGAGTACCTTTTATGTCTATATATTAAAATTTTTGTAATTGTCTGCTCTACAACTTTATAGAACATTGTAACACTCTAAAAAATAACCCTGCAAAGTTAGAAAAAACACGAAATTTTAAAATGAAAATTTTTGTTCTAAATGAAAAAATGACCCTTCTGGGTCAATATGATAAAAAGTACATAAATTTTATAAAATGACATGTTCCAATTTTTACAATCGAGTAACGGAAAATGGGAAATTTTTATGTTTTATGTTTCGATGAAAAATACGTTTTTGGAATTCTAGTACGCCATCAAATCGGGCGTCTAATTTTATAAGTCTTATGACACCAAATTTCTATCTCATCACCATTTCATGCTGCAAATTATTGAAAAATACCTCTTTTTTCGCATGTTCAAAAATTGAAGGGGTCGTACCGCCCCTCCGTCACGAGATATCAAAAAACGGACGTCGGATTCGTGATCAGGGACAAAAGTTACCCCTTAGAACAAAGTTTCACGCAAATCGAAGAGGGGTCGGGGCAACTGCTGTGTGAGTTGGCGGAGAATTACCCAGGTATTTTTGTAACATCCTAATATTTACACAGCAAAAAAAGTAGTTTATGTTTTATGTTTTATGTTTTATGTTTTATGTTTTATGTTTTATGTTTTATGTTTTATGTTTTATGTTTTATGTTTTATGTTTTATGTTTTATGTTTTATGTTTTATGTTTTATGTTTTATGTTTTATGTTTTATGTTTTATGTTTTATGTTTTATGTTTTATGTTTATGTTTTATGTTTTATGTTTTATGTTTATGTTTTATGTTTTATGTTTTATGTTTTATGTTTTATGTTTTATGTTTTATGTTTATGTTTTATGTTTTATGTTTATGTTTTATGTTTTATGTTTTATGTTTTATGTTTTATGTTTTATGTTTTATGTTTTATGTTTTATGTTTTATGTTTTTATGTTTATGTTTATGTTTTATGTTTTATGTTTTATGTTTTATGTTTTATGTTTTATGTTTTATGTTTTATGTTTTATGTTTTATGTTTTATGTTTATGTTTTATGTTTTATGTTTTATGTTTTATGTTTATGTTTTATGTTTTATGTTTTATGTTTTATGTTTTATGTTTTATGTTTTATGTTTTATGTTTTATGTTTTATGTTTTATGTTTATGTTTATGTTTTATGTTTTATGTTTTATGTTTTATGTTTTATGTTTTATGTTTTATGTTTATGTTTTATGTTTATGTTTTATGTTTTATGTTTTATGTTTTATGTTTTATGTTTTATGTTTTATGTTTTATGTTTTATGTTTTATGTTTTATGTTTTATGTTTTATGTTTTATGTTTTTATTTTAGTTTTTAGTTTTTAGTTTTTATGTTTTATGTTTTAGTTTTTAGTTTTATGTTTTTAGTTTTTAGTTTTTAGTTTTTATGTTTTAGTTTTAGTTTTAGTTTTAGTTTTTAGTTTTAGTTTTTAGTTTTAGTTTTAGTTTTAGTTTTTAGTTTTAGTTTTAGTTTTTAGTTTTAGTTTTAGTTTTTAGTTTTAGTTTTAGTTTTAGTTTTTAGTTTTTAGTTTTAGTTTTTAGTTTAGTTTTAGTTTTAGTTTTTAGTTTTAGTTTTTAGTTTTTTTAGTTTTTAGTTTTTAGTTTTTAGTTTTTAGTTTTTAGTTTTTAGTTTTAGTTTTAGTTTTTAGTTTTAGTTTTTAGTTTTAGTTTTTAGTTTTTAGTTTTAGTTTTTAGTTTTTAGTTTTTAGTTTTAGTTTTAGTTTTTAGTTTTAGTTTTTAGTTTTTAGTTTTTAGTTTTAGTTTTTAGTTTTAGTTTTAGTTTTAGTTTTTAGTTTTAGTTTTAGTTTTAGTTTTTAGTTTTAGTTTTTAGTTTTTAGTTTTAGTTTTAGTTTAGTTTTTGTTTTTAGTTTTAGTTTTTAGTTTTTAGTTTTAGTTTTAGTTTTTAGTTTTTAGTTTTTAGTTTTTAGTTTTAGTTTTAGTTTTTAGTTTTTAGTTTTTAGTTTTAGTTTTTAGTTTTTAGTTTTTAGTTTTAGTTTTAGTTTTAGTTTTTAGTTTTAGTTTTTAGTTTTTAGTTTTTAGTTTTTAGTTTTTAGTTTTTAGTTTTTAGTTTTTAGTTTTTAGTTTTTAGTTTTAGTTTTTAGTTTTTAGTTTTAGTTTTTAGTTTTAGTTTTTAGTTTTTAGCTTTTAGTTTTAGTTTTAGTTTAGTTTTAGTTTTTAGTTTTAGTTTTTAGTTTTTAGTTTTAGTTTTTAGTTTTTAGTTTTTAGTTTTAGTTTTTAGTTTTAGTTTTAGTTTTAGTTTTTAGTTTTAGTTTTTAGTTTTTAGTTTTTAGTTTTAGTTTTTAGTTTTTAGTTTTAGTTTTAGTTTTTAGTTTTTAGTTTTAGTTTTTAGTTTTAGTTTTTAGTTTTAGTTTTTAGTTTTAGTTTTAGTTTTAGTTTTTAGTTTTAGTTTTAGTTTTTAGTTTTTAGTTTTAGTTTTTAGTTTTAGTTTTTAGTTTTTAGTTTTTAGTTTTAGTTTTAGTTTTTAGTTTTAGTTTTTAGTTTTTAGTTTTTAGTTTTAGTTTTAGTTTTTAGTTTTTAGTTTTTAGTTTTTAGTTTTTAGTTTTTAGTTTTTAGTTTTAGTTTTAGTTTTAGTTTTTAGTTTTTAGTTTTAGTTTTAGTTTTTAGTTTTTAGTTTTTAGTTTTTAGTTTTTAGTTTTTAGTTTTTAGTTTTTAGTTTTTAGTTTTTAGTTTTTAGTTTTTAGTTTTTAGTTTTTAGTTTTTAGTTTTTAGTTTTTAGTTTTTAGTTTTTAGTTTTAGTTTTTAGTTTTAGTTTTAGTTTTAGTTTTAGTTTTAGTTTTTGTTTTTAGTTTTTAGTTTTTAGTTTTTAGTTTTTAGTTTTTAGTTTTTAGTTTTTAGTTTTTAGTTTTTAGTTTTTAGTTTTTAGTTTTTAGTTTTTAGTTTTAGAATTGAAGAATTATTTTAGAAAATTATTCAAAATATGCTACTCTCCCCTACACCGCTACATCTCTTCCGCGGGAACCAGCTTTCGCGTCTTGCCCAAACCCACGGTATGGAGTCCATAAAAAATCGCCAACATCGCTGGCTGCTGCGGTTTGCTCTGTTTTAGATGGTTCCTCTAATGTGTTTTAGTTATTTGCTGCGGCGAAGGTAAAAGGTAACGGCCATTCCGGGCATCATCACCAGCGGCCAGGTCCTTTTGGTGGTCAGGGCCAACCAACCTGGGGGCGGGGAACATTCGCGAGAGTTTCGCCCGGATCAATGGTTTTATTTATGGTTATGGCTACAACTCATATTTTTTGGGGGTGTATGAATTTTCACCAGACCTTGGCGTGAGGTTGAGCCGGGGTTTTAGGGCTGTGCGTGGCGAGCTTTATAGAATTTGGCGCTGTCAACGACTTTTGTGTCCGCGGACTGCGTTGGCTGGTTGTCTTGGGCGAGTGCTAAAAAAAGGTCACCATAGGTCGTTCAGTGCTTCAAACATATTCCATCATAAGAAAAAAATGCAGTTAGTCCACGAGAACTTGCCCTTTAAACATCGGCTTTCTTAAAAAATGTTTGCAATAAGTTTTTGATATTCTTGCAGTTTTAAATCAATAATTCCGCCTTGTTTAATTTTGGTGTCACAGCAGAATATGCTTAAATAGCCAACGATAAACAGAAAAAAACTAAATTCTTGTCCAACCTAAACCCCTCGTCAAGTGCTGTTTCCGTATTCCGGAGCACGCCTCAGAATTATTTATATTTAATTATTGTGTATGCATTTTTATGCTCTCCCAACGACAATCACTCCCCAAGGAGAAAGAACCCCATAAAAATTCACCGCCCTCCTTCTCAAGAACAAGTTTTTCTCGAGTTTTTTAAGCCATATCTACCGCTTGCATGCAACTCGGAGTTTAGCTTGGCAACAAGGTTCCAGCTGCTGGCTGCTGCTGCGAACAAGCAAACGTAAATTTCGAATAAAAATGTTTATGATTGCTGTGTCCGGGTAGTTCTGTTCCGTTTGTGACTTCTTAAGGGACTTGGAGTTCATTCAAGGGGAAGCTAATTTGAGTTTTCCGGAAGACGACAATGTGCGTGGTGCAACTGGTTTGGAAAATTGAGTAATTCTGAGTCCGAGAATCTGGACGTGCTGCGGAGGAAATAATTTCGCAAATGCATTCCCGAAACCAATTATTTCCACCACGCAGAAAACGTCCCAGCATTTAGCGGAAAATTGCATCTGACGTTGCAGCTGTTTTTTTGTTGTCCACAGCTTCAGACTTGTCTCTGGTTTAGAAATTTGCGCGCATTTCGTGCATATCTTATCGCATGCCTGAATTTTATCTAAAGTTGGTCCAAAACCACCGAACATGAGGATGTCGCCTGCATCTGCACGATTTTGCTAAGCAAAAAAAAAAAAAAAAAAGGAAAGCAAAAATATGCTGAGAAAATGCACGCTTTTCCACCCACCACTACCAGCATCATACGTACATAAACACGTACATTGGCTCATTAATAATGAGTCCGGTCGCGCAGCCAACAAAAAGCAACAAAAAAAAAAAACGAAAAACACTTGCAAAGTGAAACAAACAAAAAAATTCTCTCTCACCACCCCCCAAGTGGGTGGTCAAATAAGGGGTGAGCGGCAGCATAAACATTTCACGGAAGAACGAACCAAAAGATGAAGATGGAGAAAATAAACTAACTTGCATTTGGTTGCCCCCGGTTTTTTTCTTTCACGGACGGACGGAACGGTTGGTGTGGAGCTCATTAATAAAAGAGCAGGAGCGCGTTGTGGTGTGGTGTGAGTAGAAGGGGGTGGGTTGAAATGGTCCAAACCTGGTGGCCAGCTTGGAGAACGACTTTTGGGAAGTATTTCACTAGTACTAAAATCATTTATTTGAAGTAAATTTATTAAATAAATATGTTTAAAAAATATTATCGAAATCTTCGAAAAAAAAAGCAATAAAAATATTTATAGACTCCTACAGTACCTATTTCTATATTTTTTATTTGTTGCATTATTGGTTACCATAACTTGTAGTGTATACACAGTAAAAAATTGTGTAAATTTGGAAGGTTGAATATTACCTCTTTTAAGATGTAATTTTACCTCAATTTAGACTGGAAAAGTGACACTACACCAGAAAAGTGGTAAAATTACACATTTTCAGAGGTAAAATTACATATATATTCTGACATAAAAGATGTACCCCTTTCCAGATGTAATACTACCATTATTTTTTTACTGTGTACCTTTCAAATTAGATGATAATCCTTGATTTCCTTAATTCAAATCAACAACGTCTTGTTGTTAACAGCTCTTTTATATACAGCAATTATATGAATTCAAACCAATAGTTTGACAAAACTATTAAACCTAGCGATTTGTTGCCTGTTACTTTACCAAATAATTCTTCTCAATTATTCACCATAGCCATTTTGGCAGGCATCTTGAATAAACAGTTAAAATTTAGTTGCATTTTTAGGGTCATATTAAATAAAAAAAATCATATTTAATGTTGTTTAATAATTCGATTATTTTAAGTTAAAAGTTTTCGAGGTCTTCGGATAATCGAACCTGACCTGTATTTTTCAAACAAATATGTGACATTTTTTGAAAAGCTGGAAATTTATGAATTATTTTAGTTATATTTATGTTTCAACAAAAAATGATTAAATTTCAATGAAATAATTAAGGAATATTAACATACCTTTGATTCGCAATTTTCATAAAAATGAGCGTAAGGCCGTTGCAAATATTTTTCAATGTTTGAAAAATGGCCTGAATAATCAGGGGGCAAAAAAATATTTTTTCGAAAAACTTCAAAATTTTAATGAAAATTAAAGTTTAATCAACTGAAAACCAGTTAAAATGCATTTTCCGCGTTTACAATCATATTCAGCATGTTTGAACTCCTATGAAAACATTTTAAATTTTCATGTAATATTAATGTGCAGTCACAAAAAGTTTTTTTGCGAAATAAAAATCCGTCAATACCTCGATATTTTTAAACTGATGATTGGAAAGCAACTGTACGCCTGTAAAATGCATTTTAAAACACTTTTTCATCCAAATGTTGAATCCTAGGCTTGTTATTTAAATTTTTATATTTTTATTTTTGCTCCCCCGACTTTGGTCAGATCTGAGGGACATAAACTTTAAAAATATTTGCAACGACCTAATTTTGTAAAAAAATAAATTTGCCCTCATTTTTTTTTGTTTACAGAAAAGTAATTTTGTTAAACTTTGTATTTATTATCATTTACTGTGAATTATATATGTATCTCTGAAATGAATAAGTCTTATAAAAAATTACAATATTTTTTTAATTTTGGAATTCAAAAAGCAAATGACAATCTGAATTGCAGACTTTAAATGATTAAATATGACCAATTAATCATTATTTCATATTTGAATATTTATGTTTTATTTTAATTTCACTTTTCAAACAAATTTGGCAGCTGTTCATCTAATATGGTATGCTAAAATAAAAAAAATCTGTAAGTTTTCAACAATCTTTTCATCAATTCGGCAAAGTTGTAGGTATTAACTACGCCAGAAATAAAAGATAGGTGGAGTTTTTTTTGCAGATATTTGAAAAAGTCCTTATTTTATTTTTTCATGATTTTTCAAAAGAAAAACCAAAGGCCATCAAAAAATTCTGCATTTTTAAATGCAAATTGGCAATGAAAAAAAAAAAAAATGAAATTTCGATAAAGTGCACCGTTTTACGAGAAACCCATTTTTAGATAACATGATTAGAAAAAAAGTAATAAATTTTGAATTTTGACTTGTTGAACTTTGGCTTCTGAGAAGTTGCCATGCAAAAACAAAGATTTTCTTAGTTAACCATTCTTACCACCTTTTTAAGGATAGTTTTACTTTGGTCCAGCATTTTTTGCTCATACTGTTTTTTTTCACATCAACAAATCGATAAAAATAATTACAAAATATAGAGACATTTTAATTTTCACATACCATTTTTGTATGGACAGCTGCCAAATTTGTATGGAAAATACATATGGATAACCTGGCAAAATGGCTTCTTTGGGCTTAAGGAAGGCACCCTAAATGTTTCAGTCAGATTAAAAAAATGCAATAAATTCGGGTGGATGAAATCTCAGAGAATTGTTGACATGAAAAAATATATATACATGAAAAGGCCAGCGACAGGCTTTCAAAATTCAAAGCAACAATAAATATATTTTTTTCATGTATTTTTAAACAAGAAATAGTTCAAGTTAAAAGAAGAAAAAGATAAAGATAAATAAAGTATAGCATTATGATGAAAGACAATAAATTTTAGAAAAAAATATTTAAGAGTACACAGTAACCAAGGGTTGTCTTCTTGATTCCTAAATTTAACTTTGAACGATTTTCTTATTTTTATTGCATATTTTAATGAGCTTTTTGTGCATTTTCTTTGTTTAGTGTTCTAACATTGACCATTTGAAATCGATCCAACATAACAGTCAAGTTATTCAACGAATCATGGACTTTTATGTAAAATGAGACGCTGATTTGATAGCTACTCTAATTCGAAAAACAATACTTTTTTCTAGAAAAACACTATTTTTTAAAATTCTCCCATTTTCCGTTACTCGACTTAAAACATTTTAGGGTCAATTTTGGGAAATGAATTGAACTTTTCAAATTATATACTCAAAAGTCATTAAATTTTAGAAACAAAATTTTCATTTTAAAATTTCGTGTATTTTTGTTAAATGGGATTAAAACTTTATAAATATGCCAAAAATCACTTCAATTGTAGAGCAGACAATTAAATAATTTTAAATTTAATAAGAAAATCAAAGTGTATTGTTACCATTACGAAAATGAGTTTTGAACAATAAGACAGTCCTGGATCTGGGTATATTAAATTTTGGTCAAACCTAATGAAAGATATTGGCCGACTCAACCCTATGGAACGTCGAAAAGAAATTTGAAAAATCGCTTTCGTGTAAATATCGCAGCCTACTAGCGCATATTTATCATAATTTACTTTTACACCCAGAATCAAACATTTATGAATAACTTTTCAAGGGACCGTCCATAACCAAAGCCAATATTATAGGTGTGTGTCAGTAGATGCCTTTCCCCCAAATATGAGCCTAATTAGTTAAAGGTACGACTTGTGAGCCATTTTATCATGTTCCCGTGTCTCATTGATGACTACTCTTGTAAAATCGAAAAGTTTTGTCTTGGATAAATTGTCGAACTACTGAAATAATTTGACTATAAACATAGACAAATTTGGTTGTAACCCTTTATAGAAAGAGGAGCTTAGGGGATGAATCTCAATTTAAAAAAAATATTTTCAGAAAATTCAAAAATCACGGGTGATATTTGATAAAAATAAAAAAAAAACACATCTAAAATCTTTTAACAAAAACGTAGATAATTTCTCAAAAATCGTAACCCTTCAACCCTTTGTCCACCGCAAAATAGAAGAAACTGTTCCCAGAAAAATGCAGAATATTCTAAATTATAGAGAAAACATTTTGCTCGCTTTATTTATTTACAAAGTGAATTCGAAGTCATACAGTCCAAATTGGTGGTGTGGCGATTCAGCATTTTGGGGTGGTGCGGTTATTTTTTCCTCGACAGTTTTTTTTTCTGTCGACCAGAGACCAGATCTGCAACAACTTCCGGTCGTCGTCTTCGGTGGAGGTGGCCCCGAAATGATGGCCATCCTGGCACGTTCCCGGTTATGGCCCTCGTACGAAGGCGAATGTTCCATCAGACATGTTATGACCGTCAGACTGGTCTAGAGGGAGCTGCTTCCCTTGGAGTAGCAGTAAACGTTTTACGATCGCTTAGCTGAATTTTTACATTTTTCTTGTGTCGTGTACTGCACAAGGAGCAAGTTAAAACAGTTTAGAAGGTTGCTACAGGTTGTTAAACTGCAGTTTGGGCAGTAAGTATAAATTGATGAAGTTAGAGATAGAAAGTGAAGTCAAATCTTCTATGAAATTAATTTCAATCAACAAACAACTCACAATTCAATGAGTTTAATTTCCGCTTTTGTGAGATGAAACTACAACAAAAACTTGCTGCAGATGCATTACAATAATGCCCAAAATGCCAAAGAGAAGGTTGAGAAATCACAAAGCCACGCCTGGTTTGGTTTGACTTGCTAGTCGTGGGAATCAACAAGAGAATCCCGGTGAAAAAGTGACATCCCTCCCCACACTGGAACCCAAACTGATTTTTGTGTAGGAGGTCGGGGAAGATATCTCAGTTTAATGAAGATGATGCTGCCGGTTTTACGTTCGTTTGTTCATTCTTGTACCATTCTGCCTCGTTGTAATGCCTGGTACTTGTGTGTTACCTAAACTGTAAATGGAGTAATTTTTGAAAATTTGTCAATGGAAATTAACTAATTCGAACTACATAAAATTGCATTTAATTAAGTTAATTAAAAAAAACTTTTTATTTAAAACCCCTGATCAAAACACACTCAAGATTCTCAGAAACACGATGTCCTTCCACCACCCCACAAGGCAGCAAAACTCTTCCTCGCCATATTCACTGGCTTCCCGAGACTTTTGAGCCATTTTCATAAAATGAGATGAACTCGCTATGCCCGAACCGGTGGCGCTCCCATCACCCCTCCCTTCCTCGTTAGAAATGGCAGAGAGGAACAAGGGAAAAATGAAGAAAAACACAATAATCAATTTGTTTTTCATTTGAATAACTTCTTGAGGAACTTTTGTTGCACGAGGAACAAAAGGGAGGGAGGGAGAGAGATAGAGAGGCTTCTGCAAGAGGATACCCGAGGTGGTGGAAATGATAAAATAAATAGAGAAAAAGTTGAAAACTGAAATTTATGATATCCCAACACATTATTTGATGTTGAGAAAATCTCCACACAAAACTTATTTTTCAAAGATGAAGCACATTTTTCTATTATTCGAATGTTTTGCGTGAGACAGAGTTTGAAAAACACAAAAATATAAACCAAATTCATCGTAATACATCGAAACCCTTAAAATTAAATTAATCGCAAAAATGATTATTTTTTTAATAAAATTAAAGGTGATACCTACATAAATCATTTATACGGGGTTTGAAGTATTTCTAAAAAAATCACTGGTCTAACTAAAGTTCAACCAAGTCAGCTTAAAATTAGAATGAGGCCTAATGTTAAGCAATAAGCAGTTCGATGAAGACGTTTTGATAGTTGACAATGTGTTTAATAACAAATTACTGTAAAGTCCAGACTCGATTATCCGAAGTTTCGATTATCCGAAGGGAAAATCGAATCACGAACAAAAATATGTTCTTTTTTTATTTCTTTTTCTTGTTTTAACCTCAAATTCGAGTTCTGCGACCTAATTTTAGTCCAATTCGAATAGTTGATTGCCTATTAAATAATAAAATGCATTTTTTCAATATTTCGTCACCGCCTTATTGGGCGCCATCTTGGATTTAAAAATTTTAAATCACTTTAGCATAGTTTAGGGGTCATACATAAGCTTGACAATCAATAATTAGACAACGAATTTTTTTTTTGTGCTTCGATTATCCGAAGTGATTTTTTTCGAGGCCTTCGGATAATCGAGTCTGGACTGTACTAAGAATATTACTTTTATGAAATTTTTTAAAGATATCTTTAAAAACTGTGAATATTTATTCAGAGATGACCGGGTCATTGGAGATTTATCAAAAAATGATTGAAATGAATTAAAAGATTTGAAAAAAAAGAATGATAAAAAGATTGTTATCTGTGACTAAATGTCATAAAAATGAAAAAAAAAATATTTTGAACTTGACTTTTTACGAAAAGTTGAAGAAAATCTCCTTGCAGCGGCTATAAAAGATAATAAAAAAGCAATTTTCAATTTGATATATCTGAGATATGTTTTAAAAAATCAGGTATTGTTAGCTATAAAACACTCATCATTGTTTCAACAAAACTTTTTTTTAATTGTACAATATTTTTTTTCGAATATGAAATTGATATTAAAATATTTTGTGCAATTTCGTTGTGAAACAATTTATTTTTCCTGTCATTCTCGAACGACGAAGCAATCTACTATTTTAAACTAAAAATAACAGAATGGAAAATTAATAACATTCAATACCAGTGCTATAAAGAATATTTTTTCAATATTTTTTTATGACTTAGGTGAATTTCCATTCAAAAAACGTTTTTAGGGATTGCAAAAAAAAGGTAAGCAACTCGTTTCAAAATTAGATTTTTTCAGCACTTGTCGTTTTAATTCAACTCGGTAAACCTCGCATTGAAAAAATGTTTCTCTTCCAACTTGTTGCATAAACTACCATTTTGAAACAGACAAGACACTTGACAAAAAAATCTCTTGGAGATTTTTCAATTCTAGGCAGTGGCCAATCAGTAGCAGATCTGTAAAATAAAATAGTAGGATTAAAGGTTATCTACAGAGGAGGAATCCAAAACGTCAGAATTTATTTGTTTGGTTAATTTTAACAATGCAATTTGATAATCTCGAAATACAATAAATATTGGCGCATACAATTCAATTTAAGTATATAATTACATAAGTAATATTTTACATATTTTGATTTATTTTCTAAAAAAGTATAATAAATTGATTTTTATAATTATTTTGTTAAAAAATAGCACACAATTTAGAAAATCAAAATTTTTGGTCAAATTTAAGAGTGATGTTGAATAAAGATAAGTATTATTGAGATAGCCTTATATTAACATATCTTAATTGTACTTTTCGCTTTCCAGAGTGATTTTTTTAAAGTAAAATATTATATTTGATATTAAAATCCACAAGTATTCACGAACGAGAGCAAAAAAGTGCAAACTGATTTTTAAATTATGGCTGTTTGAGCTTTTTTTGGAACCGCTTTGAGTCATTAATATTCAAAAACACCTAAAAAGTAAGAAAATCAAAATTTTGTTTTTGGACTTTTTTTTATTAAATAACTCTAAATTCCTTTATAAGGAGGTGAAATGTTATTCTCTGAGTTCCAATCGAGCGAAAATGCCTTGCTCTTACAATCACTTGGAATCACTTAAAAAGATAATTATAAATTTAAAAGATAAAAGAGATTAAAGAGATTTTTATCATGGAACAATAACGATATACTGTTGTTTATTTTGGACATATTCCAACCTTATACTGTCATATGAAAAATAAGCTAAGTTTATAAATTTCTTTAAAAAAATAGTGGTAACTAATCCTTAATAGTTTTACAATATCTCTGAAGAAGACTTATTTAAAATCAAAATTATTTTCAGAAATGCAAAAAAGTGTACAACCATCAAATCTCATGGTTTTATGGCATACATTTTGTGAAAACTCCACATAGTATTTTTTTCTAATAACCTTTTTTTATTTTCATTGAAAAGAATGTTTGAACCCTCCCCCCACTCAGGTTGTTGTCTCGGATCAGCCAAAGGTATCGAGTCCCACGTGTTCATCGCAAAGTATGAACCATCAGAGAGAGGACAACAACAGCAGCAGCATCGGCGACGACGACAACGCAAAGGACAAAATCTTCGAAGCAAAAGTTTTCCCGTTGGTTCTTTTGTGTATCGGAAAAGTTTTCCTCGTCGTCATTTTCTTCTTCTTTTCCCCGCTGCTCAGCCGTGTTTCATTTAATGTCGCTTTATTGTATTATTATTTAAATAAACAATACCGGGTTTTCCTGCCACCTCACCCCACCTCCCGCGCCCAGATGAAGCTTATAATCTTTAAACGCCAGTTTATGAATTTATTCGCGAGGGTAATCGCAATAAGAACAACTTTCCTGGCTCAATTCGCGAGGAAGTTGGTTCGTTCGTTCGGAGCTAATCTCGGCAGGAAACAGAACTCTGCTCCGACCTAGAGGATGGGCCACAGATGAGCATTCTCCGTGCGTTTGATGGGTGGTTCGATTTCTGTGCAGGCAGGAAATTAAGGCCTTTTCAACTGTCTTGTCTTGTTTCAAGCAAACCTCCCTTCGACACAGGTTATTTCGAGAGCTCAACTCGGAATAACAGGGGTTTATCAGAGTGAGATTTTCTCCCACCCTCGCACCCACTTGTTTTTGGGATTATCTGCTGTCAAATGGTGGGGAAATTTAATTGAATTTCTTGACGATTTGATAAACAATTGATTGGGCACCACACCACTTTCGGGAGGCGTGAATTGGATTACGAGAAGAGACGAGCGTTTTGTAAAGTTTTGAACTTTCTGATGAGGGAAAAGGGGTTTCGTGGTTTTGAGATTGGAGGAAGAATGGAAGAGGAGAAGTTCACGCTCTAATGATTTATAATACAAGCAA